>NC_057937.1:7263199-7623199 GCF_018555375.3 Anguilla rostrata
AATATTATTTTAAATTCACACAAAAAACAGTCAACTCAAGAGAAGCAGTTTATCAGGGGATCCCCTACAGCCTCAAAATTGAAATAGATGAAATGGGTTTCCTCTCGTCAGCAATACGACTCCTGACTTTCCATTTGCCACGCACCTCCAAACCCCCAAATCCTCTCCATTTAATGCTAGGTTGTGCAGGGGTGCAGGGTTCCTGCTGACATTTTCATTACTGAGTAACTGTCGAAAAATGAAAGCAGTTTCATATACTTATTAGTTGCCAACCACAGACGTGAAAAAGACTAGCAGTGACAGAGTTTTGCTTTGTGTGTCATTGCTACGAGTAACAAATGAATTATCTGGACTCTTGCCAGAGGAGAACGTTGCAGCCTTTTATGCAACCAAACCAAGTGGATTGTTTATAATAATAATAATAATGATAATAATAATAATAATGATAATAATAATAATAATAATAATAATAATAATAATAATAATAATCTCTGTCAATCTTGAAATGAAGAAAACAAGCTGATGATGACATTCAGATCATTTAGCCTTCTCGGCTAGTCATATATAAATATTTTTTGTACTGTCTAGAAATTATCTAGTACTGTGTCAAGCAGTTAAGGGTCACATGATTTGGTGAGCAATTGGAACCACTTTAATTGCCCTTCTCTGTACTTTGTTCAGATTGTCCATACTTGTCCTATGGTGGGCTCCAAGGACTTGCTGGAATTCTATGAATGGGGAGTGTAAAGTGAGTATGTGCATGTGTGTGTGTGTGTGTGTGTGTGTGAGAGAGAGAGAGAGAGAGAGAGAGAGAGAGAGAGTGTGTGTGTGTGTGTGAGTATGTGTTTGTCACACCCTGTCTTCAGCATTGGTTTATTGGGAGCAAACTCTAAGCGTGTGCTATCTAAATCCATGTATTTCCAGGGCAGGAGTAATCCAGATGGATCTTTATAAATAATAATTTATAATGAAATCGTTAAGTCTGGTCTCAACATAAATATGGGGGGGGGGGGGGGGGGCGGTAAAAGGCACTAGTAGGTGGAACCCAAAAACCCAGCGCAGAAACCTCCCATCATACACATTTATTTGACCCTAAGTAACCCAGCACCCTACAGCTGGGAGGGTTGGAGGGGAATTATCTGATGTGGGCATTTAATGGCGTGTGATAGGTGGCAGACAGGGTGCTTTTCTGATGTCTGTTTCCATGGAAGCAGGAGGTAGTGCTTGAGTCTTAATGTCTGCTTCTCTGACAGACACCACTCTTACTGGCAGTAACTGAAACCTACAGTAAGGACCAGAACAAGCACGGAACCGTCCAGACCCACGACGCAACTCACTTCCGCAGACACATTTTAGCTGGCACCACCTGTGCACCACTCAGTGGTCGTCCGTGAGTGAGTGAGTGAGTGACCACAATTTGCCATGCATAGCCCACGGCACCAGTTCCTGTGCACCGTGGGCAAAAGTTGTTATGTTGAATGGTGCCTGAGCAGGCAGGCTTATGCTCTGAGATTCATACCCTGTAGCAGTGATGCTAACGCATGAGCGCTCTGAGATTCATACCCTGTAGCAGCGATGCTAACACATGAGCACTTTGAGATTCATGCCCAGTATCAGTGATGCTAATGCATCAACGCTCTGAGATTCATACCCTGTAGCAGCGATGCTAACACATGAGCCCTCTTAGATTCATACCCGGTAGCAGCGATGCTAACGCATCAGCGCTCTGAGATTCATACCCAGTATCAGTGATGCTAACGCATCAGCGCTCTGAGATTCACACCCAGTAGCAGCGATGCTAACACATGAGTGCTATGAGATTCACACCCTGTATCAGCGATGCTAACACATGAGCGCTCTGAGATTCATGCCCTGTATCAGCGATGCTAACGCATCAGCGCTCTGAGATTCACACCCAGTAGCAGCGATGCTAACACATGAGTGCTATGAGATTCACACCCTGTATCAGCGATACTAACACATCAACACTATCAGATTCATACCCTGTATCAGCGATGCTAACGCATGAGCCCTCTTAGATTCATACCCTGTAGCAGCGATGCTAACACATCAGCGCTATAAGATTCATACCCAGTATCAGCGATGCTAACGCATCAGCGCTATGAGATTCATACCCTGTAGCAGCGATGCTAACGCATCAGCGCTATGAGATTCATACCCTGTATCAGCGATGCTAACACATGAGCCCTCTGAGATTCATACCCAGTATCAGCGATGCTAACGCATGAGCCCTCTTAGATTCATACCCTGTAGTAGCGATGCTAACACATCAGCGCTATAAGATTCATACCCAGTATCAGCGATGCTAACGCATCAGCGCTCTGAGATTCATACCCTGTAGCAGCGATGCTAACACATGAGCCCTCTTAGATTCATACCCTCTAGCAGCGATGCTAACACATGAGCGCTCTGAGATTCATGCCCAGTATCAGTGATGCTAACGCATCAGTGCTCTGAGATTCACACCCAGTAGCAGCGATGCTAACACATGAGTGCTATGAGATTCACACCCTGTATCAGCGATACTAACACATCAACGCTATCAGATTCATACCCTGTATCAGCGATGCTAACGCATGAGCCCTCTTAGATTCATACCCTGTAGTAGCGATGCTAACACATCAGCGCTATAAGATTCATACCCAGTATCAGCGATGCTAACGCATCAGCGCTATGAGATTCATACCCTGTAGCAGCGATGCTAACGCATCAGCGCTATGAGATTCATACCCTGTAGTAGCGATGCTAATGCATCAGCGCTATGAGATTCATACCCTGTATCAGCAATACTAATGCATCAATGGTTAAAAGGGTGATGCACAGGCAAGGCTTGTGTGTGGGAGGGGTAAACCCCTCCTGCAAAGAACAGGAGCCGCCCCCATGTTTTTTTTTTTTTTGTCAGGGTGCACATTGTACCTTTAGCTTCATACAGTATTTTGTTTCTACTGATTCGAGAAAAATGCTAAACCTTTGATACTAAATGAAGCTTATAAACTATGAATTGGTATATCTGTTTTTATATATTCATCCGCTATATATATATATATATATATATATATATATATATATATATATATATATACATATATATATATATATATATATATATATATATACATATATATATATATATCTTGTATATCAGTGTATATCATATACACTGTATATCAGTGTATAAAATAAAATTTAGGAGTATGAAGTATGCCCTTCTTCATATTCTGTTCATTAAATGCTTTCATTTTCTCAGTGTATCATATAAAATTTAGGAGTCTGAAGTTTGCCCTCCTATAGTGGTCCTGGCCTGGCTCACTGCCTGCAGGAAGTACAGATTAAATGCCATCTCTGCTCTCATTGGCTGACATTGAGAGCCCTGGATTTTGTCCATACTCTAGTCGGACAGTGGTGCTCAGAGAAAGGTTTTCTGTCAGCATTTTTCAGTGTTCATACTAGGAATTCCCCTCATGAGCACTCATGAACACCAATGCAAGAACCTAGATTCAGGTTAAAAGCAGATCCACACATTTTTACACATTACCTGTGAAGTCAGATCGCTTGCCTGAGTGTCAGAGAGACATACAGTTATTGCCCCCTCTTGGTTATTAATAATAGTTTAACTAATAATATTGGACATTGTACGAATGGAGGCTGTAAGCTTTCATTATGTGGGCCAGAAGAAAATGAAAAACTAAAAAAAAAAAGCACTGAAAAAAATGTTTCTACAAGACATGTTTATATAATTATGTCAGTTATCAGATCAAAAATAAATAAATAGAAAATTCTATATGATAATTCACATGGCCACTGCATCTCCACTGGTTGAAAACTTTGGCTTCATTCAGTGAAAGCTACACACAGGCAAACTAACAAACTCTGAATGAAAATGTGACTAAAAAAAGATTCAAAATGTTCAGACTTCAAATGTATAAAAACCAAGGAGCAATTTCAACAGAAATGTGTTTTCACTTAGAGTGCACATGTTGCTCTGGTGAAACTGAATCAGTTTGATTAATCATTCGAATCTGTATTTGTTCAACATTTACACTGGAGGCAAGACATGATGTTTTTTTTATCAGAATGATGGGATTACCGGACTTTATACTCAACCTCATAAGGCTGTTTTTAGACAGCTGGGCAATAAAGACTGTTACAGGCACCATTCAAACAGTTATGGAGGCACAGAGAGGAATTGATAGTCTGTAAAGCTGTGACCCTCCTTCAGGTGGCACAATAGCTTAATGGATGCAAATTGTTTATTGTTCTTCAATTTAATTTTATGATTTTCACAATTAAACTATTACTGCTGAAACTATGAATTTACCACATTACGTGTAATCATTTTCCCTCTGAAAAGAAATGTAAAAATAAAAAATTTGAGAGTAGTTTGATCGTTTTTTAAACAGCAAAAAGTCAGTAAATTTCCAGTAAAGTTTGTGTAGTTCCACAAGGGGGAGACATACTATAGACTATAAAATGACATCTTCACAGTAGGCAGGAGAGGACAGTGAGTGCATACATGTCAATAGGTATTGCATTCATTCATCTCTATGTCTTTATTTCTTTCTTTTTTTTTTTGTTTAGTCTTGTTTCCTCCCAGTCTAAGATGCCCGGTTGTATTTCTTCCCCATGCTGTCGACTGAAGATGCCACAGGTGTTGAGTTAATTTGTTTGCAGGTAGGCTGTAGGGGCACCATTTTCATAAGGAGACGCAAGTCTTGAACTAAGACATACCTCCCCTCCAGCCTTATTTCTGCAGCAGGAGATGGTTTCAGTCTTCTGGTAATTAATAAATTATATACACACAAGTGACTCACTGAAATTTGAATAAATTACCTAGCTAGCCAATGAAGGATCATAGAAGAATATAATGTGTATTTATTTCTTTCTTCATTTATTTTCATATTAACCTTAAAAGCATCACTGGCCTCCATTAGCATACAGCAAAAATAAAGCCCTTACTTAGCTTCAGATTACTGAAAATACAGTAGCAATAAAAGCAATAAAATGCTATTTTTCTGGAGATCTGAAGCTTGCCTTCAATTGCCTTCTAATAATAAAAAAATAAAAAAATGCATGTTACCCAAAAGAGTTCCAAAGCTGACCCACTGTGGATGACCCTCCCATGGCTCTGGGTTCAGATGTGGCCTGTTGGGCATACTGGGAGAGGTCACATGACCTTCCCTGAGCCCTGGGGTTTAGATGTGGCCTGCCGAGCATGCTGGGAGAGGTCACATGACCCTCCCTGGGCCCTGGGGTTCAGATGTGGCCTGCCCAGCATGTTTGGAGAGGTCACATGACCCTCCCAGGGCTCTGGGGTTCAGATGTGGCCTGTTGGGCATACTGGGAGAGGTCACATGACCTTCCCTGAGCCCTGGGGTTTAGATGTGGCCTGCCGAGCATGCTGGGAGAGGTCGCTGCAAGCCGCAGTCTTCAGCTCAGCCCAGCACAGAGCAGGGCGGACCAGCCTTCAGCCATCTGCTCCGGAGGCAGATGTCATTCTGCAGAGAACAGCTGAGGGGCGTCGGTCAGTTCAGACCCTGCTGACTACACAGTAAAACTTCCAGTGTTAATTCAACTCTAACAGTGTTAATTCAACTCCAACAAATAACGTTTGGTCCCACTCTGGACCAGACTGTTTGAATTGAATTAACATTGGACATTTTACTGTGTATTGCAGTTACTGCAGTTTGTTTTTTTTTTGTTTTTTTTGGTTGGATAACCAAACTGAATGGTGAATGGTTCTTGTTTGATTGCCGTTCTGAAAACAGCTACAGTATGCTTATGTACCATGGCTTCATGATTTCACGGCTTTCGAGATCTAAACTGCTTTCAAAACAGGGGAAATTTAATTCCCTAATCTTTGCAGTCCCTTTTTCCACTTTTCATTGAAATTCAAGATGACTTCAAAGGAACAGACACCCAGCACAGACCATCACCCCACCTGGGGCAGACCAGCCCCTTGGTGGCACAGGACTGCACGGAACTTCTGGTGGTTTTGGATCTGCCCTGGACACCAAAAGGCCAGAACCAGACCACCAAATGTCTGACAGGGCTCTTGGCATTTCACATGAATTCCAGATGGTATGAAACAGTCATTAGGGTCATGATATATATATTTTTTTTCTGAGCTTTAAAAAAAATCACGCCAATCAAACTAGGATTTATGATTGTGTTTTCATAAAGTTTTTTGTCATTAAGGGAAACATAGGTTTGATTATTTAATTCAATATTTATTTTACACACAAGCGTTTATCAAGTAGTTGACACAATCAGTAAGGTGTAAATGTATTACTCATCTCAGAATATCCTTCAGGAAGTCAGACACTTTCAGTGGCACTGCAATGTCAAGCCTTGGTGTCATATTTCAGGCTGGTTGAGTCAGCAGTATATGGTGTTCCCACATTATCAGGTCTTATCCAGCCCGTCGCATCCCCACTCTTACATCATGTTACGTCTCACCTTTATGAAACCACAACCGGATTGGAGGGACACAGAGTAGCTCCGCAGAGCAGGAAGTTACACGCGTGTTCTGTTTCCTGTGTTTGCGGGACACGCGCGTTCCAGCTCCTGTGCGGAACGGTTGCCTTGCTGCCTTTAAGGAGGAGGGCCGGTCCCAGGGTCACGTGACCGAGCGGTGTTTATGAGCCCGCCCCCCCCCCCCCCCCCCCCTCCCCCCCCCTTCATTCCGGCTGTCCCAGTCTGGAGCAGGGGGTGGGCAGGCTGGCTGAGAGGGGGAGGGAGAGAGAGAGAGAGAGAGAGAGGGAGAGAGAGAGAGAGTTGATGGTGAGGAGGCACACAGAGGCCTGCTGGGTACAGTTACACAGTCTCCTGTTGGGCTGGGCAGTGCGCTCCGGTGGAAGAACCGGAGGCGTCCCTGCCTGAGATATAAACCCCTGGATTCAGAGACATTCCCACAGCGCAGAGACGAGAGAGAGAAAGAGAAAGTGGGAGAGAGCGAGGGAAAGAGGGAGAGAAAGAGAGACAGGGAGAGAAAAAGGGAGAGAAAGAGAAAGAAGCGGTAAAGGAGTAACGGCAGCGGTCCCAGACGTCCCCCCCCCCACCTCGGCGTTCCACAGCAGCGGGAGGTGAGCGCTGGAGCCCGCGCTGGACAGGAGGACCGGGCCTCGGCGCCGGGGGGCGTGGGGGGCCCCCACGCTGGCCCCGGCCCGTCAGAGGAGGTCCGCGGCGGCCCCCGCCGACATGGCGGCCGGCGGGATCACCACCCTCCCCCCGCCGCCCGAGGACGGGGGCAGCTCCTCGTTCCTCCCCGGGTCCTTCAAGGAGCTGAAGAGGCTGTACTGCAAGAACGGCGGCTACTTCCTCCGGATCGCCCCCCAGGGACGCGTGGACGGGGTGCGGGACAGGGGCGACCCGTACAGTAAGTGCTTCCATACGCGGTTCCGGAGGGGGGGGAGAGGGGGAGACAGGGGGGAGAAAACAAAGTGCCTTTATACCTGCTGCTGAAGCGGGGCCCCAGCCAGAGGCGCTACGCAGGTTTCCAGGTCCCCGTTTACGTAAGTCTCCGCGCGTCCTTCACACACGGCTCTCTGTAGGACGTCTTTAAGAACTCTCCCCCAACGATAATAAAGTTTCTGGCTTCCTGTTCGTCGGTGACAACGACGCAGTGTTGCGTCACTGTGCGATTCTGTGGTTCTCTCCGTGTGTTTGGAGTATAAAAACTGAAAATGTTAGCGTTTAGAAGCTAACAGGTCATGTACCGAGTTTAAACGGTAATATAGCATAATTATATCGAAAAAGGAACTGTTTTATTTGACTTTTTATGAAAAATGTACCGGACTTCTCCGGACTTACAGGAATTCCCTGAATATGATGAAACAGCCAGTAGAAAACTTTCCAACTGTACTGGTGTAACCCCATAATCAATATGGAACAGATGTTTAAAACTGTCTGATGTTAGCAGATCATATGGTACTTTATGGTCATTATATGAACTGATATTTTGTATTTCAACATAAAAAACAATCAGTAGTTATGTGAATCATAGATGGAAGTTTTCAGAAAATGTAAAGGTATTTAATATTTAATTACAATCTGTGAGCAGATAAACACTGCCATTTTTTATGTTAGTCTTATGTAATTTGGGTCATCACATACTATTTTCATCCTTTTCTACTTATTTATAAAAAATCCTGAGCATGAACATGTTTATATGTTATCTCTTAAATAGCTAAATAATGTGAAGCAATATCCTTATATTTCCTTAGGTAAAGGAAAGTTATTTACTTGTTGCAATCACTGAAAGGTGCATCGTGGGTTGCAGTCAGTGAGAGGTGCATTGTGGGTTGCAATTAGTGAGAGATGCACTCTCAATTGAGGGCAGTGAGAGGTGCATTGTGGGTTGTAATTAGTGAGAGATGCACTCTCGATTGAGGGCAGTGAGAGGTGCATTGTGGATTGCAGTCAGTGAGAGGTGCATCGTGGGTTGAGGGAAGTGAGAGGTGCATTGTGGGTTTCAGTCAGTGAGAGGTGAATTGTGGGTTACAGTCAGTGAGAGGTGCATCGTGGGTTGAGGGAAGTGAGAGGTGCATTGTGGGTTTCAGTCAGTGAGAGGTGCATTGTGGGTTACAGTCAGTGAGAGGTGCATTGTGGGTTGCTAAGCTGTATATTTAATTGAAAATTTCACAGTATGTAGCACTCAAACTGCCAGATATATGTACACATTTCAATTAATGGTTTTCAACTATGACGTTGGTATTACTATGTATGTGAATGTTGAGCAGTAACATGTAAATGAAATGAGTGCTGCTCCTGCATATTTCTATAACTTATAACATTTTTATAAAATAGATCATAAAAACCACAGCTTCAAAAATCAAAATGTAAAAACCACACAGAGATGATGCTCGTTGTGCCTCCACACGTGACTCACTGATATAGTTGCTCAGTTTCACGGAGGCTTCTAATAAACGACAAAAACTACTTGAAAAAACGGCCGATTTGTCCTAGCTCCCCGCGTATAATCAGCATGCACCCATTTGCCTCTCCAGTTTGACGTCTTGCATCCACCCCATAAATCAATTTGTGCAGCTGGGTGTTTATGGTACCGAGGCCATGCAGATGGAGTTTTTGATCTCCCCTGTGGGCCCTCAGCTGTAATTTTGATCAGAGGCCTTCCGGTCGCAAAGTGGGATTCCGATAGACGCCTTTTGCTTTGAAGGGCTTTTTGTGGTCATCCACCCGAAAAAGCACGGGCGGAAGTATGAGAGATCTGCTCATACGCTACTGCATTTGTATATTTATAAAAGCTGAACCCTTTCAGCTGTGCCTGTTCCGTCCCTCCAGAGGACTGTAATTCTGGCTGTCTCCGTGTTGAGTCATCGGGAAACGTGTACAGGATACATTTCAGGGGTTTTCAGTGATTTCACTACCTTTCAGGGATTGATATTCTTACGGTGAACCATGGGAAGATACTGACTTGTTTCTCTCATAAAAGAAAAAAAAAACCAAGCGGCTTCGAAGCATAAGCAATGATTGAAATTGTGTTAACATTTATGTTCATGTTCATGATGAAATACTTCATACCTACTATCTAAAGAAAGAAAATCTGTACTGGAGTTCTGGAAAGTTCTGGAATGGTGTTTCCGTAAACTTGTGTTTTTCCTGACCAGTCTGGAAGTTTGGTGGTTGCACTTGTAAAAAAAACTTCCTCCTGTTCAATGATATTCTCCAAATTTGTCTGTCTGTTTGTATCCATATGGACGAAATGTATCTTTGCTTAGAGGTTAAAAAATGACAATTATCTGCAGATTTAAAAAACTTCATGAAGACAATACATTTATCAGGAGAGACACATCAGCAGCAGTGGGTCGCACCATGGAATCTATTGACTATCATGTTTCCAAAAATCTTTTACTTATGACAATCAAAATCTTTTTTTATTTTTATTTTTTCAGCAAAGCTGCAGATACAGGCAACCGCCATTGGGGAAGTGGTCATCAAGGGCGTCTCGGCTAACCTCTATCTGGCAATGAGCACGGACGGCAGGCTGTTTGGAACGGTGAGCATTATGGGGTGTCACCTCCAGCATCTCTTAAAAGAAAGCTTCAGCCAGAGCCAAAGTCTTTTTCACATTTTACAACCCAAAAGTCCTTTTGGACGACACATTTACGCGGAAAGAAGACTATGTTTGTCTGGAAAAGGAAATCCTATCAATATCGGTTCTCAACTGTTATTTCCAAAATACACAAACATCTAGGGCTGCTTTCTGGGATGGTTTGTGTGGTAGGGCTACCTCCACCAGAACAAGAATAGAAATCAGTTAGCAACACCTTTAACCAAGAAATAAATATTAAATTCTAAACATAATCTCCCTCTACTGTACAATTGTGCTGAACATGTTGTGAAGATAAACAGCTAGTGCCTTTTCCCACATTTTGATTGAGGCTCGAGGTTGATTTAAGTAAAGGACGCTTGATGTTGAAGGTGCTCAAATCAATAACCGATCGTCTCAAACGGCTTCTTCCCACCTCAGAAACGCGTGACGGACGAGTGCTACTTCATCGAGAGGCTGGAGGCCAACAGCTACAACACCTACCGCTCTCGCAAGAGTCCCGACTGGTACGTGGCCCTGAAGAGAACGGGCCAGCAGAAGTCCGGCTCCAGAACCGACCCGGGCCAGAAAGCCATCCTCTTCCTCCCCATGTCCGCCGTGTGCTGATGGACGCCACACTCTTCGCCCGAACGCCACCGCGGCGCGCCACAACGTTCTTTTTGAGGTTCGCGCCGTGTTGCGGCGGCGGGCACAACGTTGCCGCGACGCCAGAGCGACGTCGTGAGAGCCTCACCTGCCGCCTCGCGCTGATAACACCTGAGAGCGCTACGCTAACTCTCTTCACCTTTCCTACAGCATAAAAACACAAATCTGTACCGATAGTTTACGCATCATACACCTTTAAACTCGAAATATTTACAGAATGTGAATTCATGAGTAGACTGTTACGTTTCGGCTGTTTCAAAGCAGCACGCAGTATTTAGCAGTTATGTAGAAAATACATTAAAATATACTATAAAAATATATTCAAATATGCAGCCAGAAGGTCATGTTAAATAAGTACTCAGTAGTTGATTGCATAAATTAAAATAGTTTTGGTGAATAATGCCCTGTATGTGGGGTCAGATGCATTTCAGATTCCTTTCATACATTTTCTCTGTATATCTGTTTGAACCCAACGTGTGTAGAAATGGTTTAATCAAAGTAATTGATGGCAAATATTTTCTGTTCTCCAAGCAAGACTGAATGTAATGATATTTTTCGAGATTTTATGGCAAAATCCTGCGCATTTTATTTGTATTTTTCACTGTGATGAAAGTTAACATGAACATCTTATGTATGATTCCTTGTGCAAACCACTGGTATTTAAAATATAGAAAGAGAGACAGAGACAGAGAGACAGACAGAGACAGAGAGCAGTCTGTAAACATTTGGACAGTGACATCATTTTTGTTGTTTTGGCTTTATACCCAGCACATTGGACTTGAAATCAAACAACGGATATCAGGTTAATATGCAGACTAGCAGTTTTAATTTAAGGGTATTTACATCAACATGATCCATGCATGAATTACAGCCCTTTTTATACATAGTCCCCCATCCCCCACCCCCATTTCACAAAACAAAAACCGTGTCACTGTTTAAATACTTATGGACTCTGAACTGCATTTATATATATATATATATATATATATATATACTTGTAGATGGAAACAGGTACTCTGACTGTACTTTACTTGCTTGTTTGTGTAATTTAAAGAGTTATATTTTCTTTTGACTGTAAAAAAGACCCACGGTAAGAAAACTGTTCATAAGACAACAAAAAGTTCATGGAAACCTTTTAGTAGTGTGTTGTGTTTCTTAACACAAATGTAATTGCAGACCATATTTATTATAGTGACATATTACTATTGATAGCGCCATGCTGTAAGTGAATATGTGGGATTTCTTCTCTATATTTATGATTTAAAAAAAACTTTGTATATTATCAAATGATTTTTGACCAAATACTAATATATCTTATGTGAGAAGCTGCTGCAATACTTAGCACATCGTAAATTAATCATGGTGACTTGAAATATGCATTTCAAAGACAAAAAAAAATGTATTTATGTAACATTAAATATCCTAGTGGTGTAAAATCTACATGATAAAAAAAACATGCTTTGACTTTATGAAGAATTGTTAAAACTTAATATTCTTAGGGTTTGAGTACAAACCTGGTGCAAAGATGTAGGAATTATGAGTTTACTTAAGATTGCACTGAAAGTTGACGAAAATGAGAAAATGGTTATTTTAGAAATTAACATTTTAAGTAAAGACAATACTGTATGAAGTATTGGAAATAAACATGCTGTATTCTCAGTAAACTAACCATATATACCCCCAGACCAGATACAGCTGCATTCCACAACATTTCTTTGGTCAGTAAACAGAGTAAGGCTTTCTTATTGTTAGCTTTGTATCTGATTCACAGGGAAAGCAAGACTACAATCAGAGCCACAACCAGTAATGCTTCAATGTATCCAATCTTTGTATGGTGTTCTGCAGAAATAGTGCATTCTTGTAATTAACGCAGTATCTATATTAAATGTATCATTTTAAATGCTATTTCATGATTGTTTTATTTTATGGAATTTATAAATGAGTTGAAATTGATAAAGACTGGTGTTCTACTGATTGTCTCACCTTCCTTCAAAAGGAAGCGTAAAGATATGTAAGACAAAATGCTGCTGGAAATTATAATATAGATCTATGCTTGTTCAGAATATCCTTTACAATCTCCTAAATGTATGTAATAATATTGATACCAATATTATATTATCTTAACTGGTGTAGTGTAGTCTGTTGTATTAAGATTTATGACTCTGATTAAATGTATCCATTTTACTTTTAGTAGACAGCTGCTTTTGTGAAAACTGACATTTTAATAAAACAGAAAAAAATATTTTGATCTAAATCACTGCCTGCTCAGATTTTTCCCTCTGGCTGTTTCCACATATATTAAACTTCAGTTACATCATAAGCACAGGCTGGGGGGAGGGGGGGGGGGGTTGTAAAAAAACATAACAGAACTGCTGACAGAACTCAACTTTAACTTTAACTGTTTACTTCCCAAAATTAACAATATTAAATTTCCAGGTTTTTATCCACTTTTATCCACCTTTGCAGACACCATTGGCTAAATCTATGTTTTTGTTAGTTTCATCTGCAAATGTCATTATTTTTCTGCTAATGTCATTATCAGGCTAAATTATGAATAACAAAATACACAGGTCACAGAACTGATCAGTGTGTGTGTGTGTGTGTGTGTGTGTGTTAGTGTGAGACCCCATTTCCCACAGTGCCTTGCTCATGTGATGTCACAGTCACCCAACAGTCACTCTTTGTATTCTACCTTACAAAAAAAAAAAAAAAAAAAGTATTCTACCTTACAACCTATTTTGCACCAAAATGATCATTTATATGTTTTTCATTTTTTATCTACATTGTTTTAAATTCATTTAAAAGGCATGCAGTAGTGTGGAAAGTTATCGGAAAGTACCGGAAATGTCCTGATAATTCCTTCGTGGAATGAGAAATAAAGAACCTGACTGGAATTATTCTTGGGTGAATTTAACTGGAATCAATGTATCACAGTTCTCTTGCTCCCTTATATAGGGATTGACAGAAAAGGTTAGACTCCCATTGTACAGACACATTACAATAATCGTAAAGATACTTAACATTATGTGTAAAGATAAAAAGCACCCCCTCCACGCAGATGATGTTTGGTGGCTGCTTCTACAGGACACAGGAGGGACAGGACAGGATATTGGGTTGACTTTCAAAGACCAGACCGATTCCAGCTGCTGATAGGCTGCCAGTAAACTCCAGTGGCCTGGATCCAGGCCTTACCCCTTAGGCCCCCTTTCCAGTAAATGTGCACTCACAGCCGAGCACCAGGGACTTAGAGGGCCCCCTGTCTCCGTCCTCCGTTTCAGTCCAGGAAAACCAGGAAAGTGGAACTCTGCCACAACCGGATTAACCCTCAGCACCTCACCTCCGTTACCAAACACCACATCGGCTAATCCATCTGTTCACAAACCTGATGAATGGGTTTAGAATGCAGTACAGCTTAGTGCTTATAAAGATGCTAATAATAATAATAATAATGATAATAATAATAATAATAATAATAATAATCCAGGACTGGAGTTGGACAAGCTAGTTTATGTAATAAAAAGTTTTGGTGAATCTGAAAGCATTTAGTAAATCTGAAGGGTATGCTGAATCTAATGGTTTAATCAAGCACGATTCATTACTGTAAAATGAATCTAATGTATGGCTGAACGGTTGGTGAGTCCAAGTTAGTTGATGGATTTTTCATGTCAAGAGAGCTATAATATGACAATACGATTATTGGGGTTAATTCTGCTATCTCTCATGGCTAGCGACAGCAAAAGGTTAAGTGAATTTAACAACTGATATAGTACAGAAACTCATCGGGATTAACTGAAATACACGCTGCCTTTAGCTATTAATTTCTCATAGCTTGTAGTAAATGTACATAGAAAGGTTTCTTTGTTTTCTGAATGGACTATTTTCCTTTTTATTCACACCAGGTCTAACAGAATAACTACAGTAAATGAGCTCAGCAGAAGGCGTATTCCCATTTCTGCAGTTGCTATTTTGTAGAAAAGCCATATTATTCTTAGGGCGCATGTTATCCGGGACGTTTGGAATTATCAAGAAAGGTTCGTCTACCCTGTCATGAAAGCTGAGCAGGCACAAGGCTAAAGTAAACATTCTTAGTGGGAGGCATGGAAGCTCCCCTGTGTGCTTCTCAGAGTTTAATCAAGTTCCTGTGGTTTGCTGCCATAGCATGGACCTTGGTTTCAGTAGCAAATTAAGACAAAAAAAAAAAAAAGACAAACATCTGTGAGCAACTGCTGCCAGTCTTTAATCTTAACTGAGAGCTTCAGAAGAGCATTTTCTCTTCTCTTTCAAACATTTTCCTTTCCTTAATATACTAGTTTTTATTAAGCTAATAAAATATGTACATTAGTTGTCAAACATTACACCAACAGCTAGTTATACATTTGTATTATACATTTGTGTTGTGTTTGTGTTATACATTTATTTTTTAAACTGACATTCAAGCACAACCTTAAGCTAAATAGTGTTCTAATGTGCAGTAAGTCAGTTCATGATTACAAATAGTCCAAAAGTGACTTGAATATAACTTGAAATTGTTGCTAAACGTCGCCTGAGAAGCTAAACTCTGAACAGGACCAGGGCATCCCTGGAAGTTCAGGGTTAAAGAAATGCTTAAAAAGCAACCACAACACATCATCTGTGAATGACCTAACAGTGAAAAATGTGGGGAATTACACAGAGGAAACTGGTGATAAGTTATCTACAAGCAACCGCCAAGACAAGTTTGAACATGTCCATTTGTTTGCCATTTGTTGTATCTGCTGGCCTCTGCTGGCCATTCCTATAAATGCAAGCTCAACATTTGACCAGGCAATTAAATGATTTTGGACACAGTAAATATGAAATATTAAGTTGGAGTTCTGATATCAAATGCACACAGTACTTTTGTTGATAATAATCTTGTTATCATCTTTGTGAGGGGGAGCTTCTCTTGCAGTTTATATCTATTAGTAGTACTCTGTCTGCATCATGGTAAATGTCTGGTCTCAGTAACATTAAATTTTAATTTTAAAAGTATTATGTGCAGATCTTTTCTGAATACTGTCACTCAATTCCTTAGATCAGCATTTCCCAACCTTTTTCCTTCCCTGGCACACCTTCCAAATTTAGAGAAACTTTTGGCACACTATTCTTAAAAGTGAGCGCCGTACTGACCATGATGTGATGTGTCAACAGTACAGTAGGCATAAATGTTCTTCCGGGGTTTTAATTAAGCAATCTGCATTATAAATGGCTTTTTTTTTTGCTTTTATGACTGAAATTTGGTCACTTCAGTTTTTAAAATTCACTTGATCTTTACATTTTTTAAAAGGACTTTTCAAACGGCACACCTGACCTCGCCTGACGGTACACCAGGGAAGGCCCCTAGTTTTCAACCTAAAGTACTGAAATAAAAGCACAGTCTATTTTTATTTAAAATAAATTCAAATGTATTCAGTTCATTACCACAGGCTATGGCCAATTTTTGTTATTATCTGCTGTTATAACCGCCATTACTACTAAATTCTGAAACTGCTATGGATGCCAATTCAACTCCAGAACTAGGCTAATGCTGCCACCTGGTGGTGATATACGGCTAATGGCGGAAAAGGATAAATAACTGGGCTTTGTACCTTGAAGCTTCTTTGGCAGCAGAGCTGCTAATGGTGCCCCCTGGTGGCGACTGAAGGAGTTACATATACCAGCAAATCTCTAGTCTTGAGTGGAGAGGGGTAAAATGTATGGGGTGCCCAGGAGGAGCTGGAGGGCGTTGGGGAGGCAAACAAGGTGCCCCAAAAACACCCACAATTCCTCTGGGACTTAGGACGAGGCACAGGTGGGCTGCTGTGTTTGTCACACCCTGTTTGAATGGCAACTTCGTGGAACACTTTCTGTTTTGCAATGGCCAGTAGCTGCACTTTTTTTTTGGGTGCTGTCTAAAAATGAGCAGCGGGAAGCTCGAGGTCAGGAGCCATAGGCCGGTATAGTGCATTTTATTGGCCTTCCAATTTAATCACAGTTCAATCCAATTTTATCTAGCAGCTGTTTCCATTACAATACCAACAGCGACTGGGCAAAATTAAGACATCGAAGAGGATAATAAGTGCCATTTGACCAGAGGTGCCAGCTGGTTGTTATTCCAGTTAGCCAGCTTCATTAGCCTCAATTAACACACAATGTCCATTAATTGAAATGTAATTGAAATGTCCCTGAAATGTAAAACGGCGCATTTGAAATCCTGCCCTCGCGCGTCTCCGGGTCTCCGGAATTTTCTGGAACCTGGATTTTTTTTTGGCGTCGGGCCGGGCCCGTCTGTCAGCGGTCAGCGTGATGAGACCCGCGGTGGCGAGCCATCCCACAGGCCTCTCTGCAGCCAGGCGTATCTGCGAAGGCCATCACGCGCTCCTCGGGGGCCAGAGCGTCCATTAGTTCTGCCGCAAGTGGATCTCCATACAGGTCTGGCATCCTGTACGATTTTCTGATTTAACAAAAAAAAAAAAAAAAAAAAAAATGGCTACCATCGTAGCGGTTATCCAGAGGAACCGCCGGGCTCTTTGAACCAAGCTCATGGCATTTCCATCCCTCACTGCGGGCTTGAACGTGGCGAGTTCTCCTCCCTGGCTGCGCAGTAACTCATCTGCGATTTTAGCCTCTGCCAAACCCCAGTGGGACTGGGGTGGGGGTCGGGGGGGTGGTGGTGGGGGGGGGGTGGACAACATCAGTTATAATCTGTCACTAGCACCGGATTCCTGTGGAGCTGTTTAAGGCTCTTTACTCATTACTGACCTCTTGTGGTAGGTTTTTGGTAATGTTCCACGTTGGTCGCAGTATGTGACGTTTCATGTCCCCAAAATTACTGTAGATTTCCCTTTACATATCCTCTGATCATATGCACATGCACACACACACGCACATGTGCATACAAAAAACCTTTACACTCACACACACACACTTTTGTTTCATTTCAGAATGTTTTATTATAAGAAAAATGCTATTCACTGTGTTGTACTCATTCAGTCTGGAGCAGGTCCAGCTTGTTTTATACATCAGTGCTATGAGTGCTATGTAATAAATAGCTGCTAAATCCTACTCTCCCTGTCTGTGGTCTCAGTGGTATATTGACTGTCATTTTGGCACATTAGCTGCTGATAATGGTCCAAACTATGTGCATTAGTATATAAAAAGTGTAGAAAGTACAGCCATGTTTATATGAACAATCCTGGAAAATCAAGTGAAAATTTAATTGAAAAGGTTGAATTTTAAACACTCATTACTGAATAACTGCGTATGTTGGCAATAATTCTTATACACTTATTACACTTGTATTTTTTATCATTTTAACAATTTTTTTTTTGCCTTTTTTCTATTAATAAGAAGGAGAAAAGTTTGGCGTACTAGTAAACAGAACTGCTGTGGAAATCATTCTGAAGGGAAGAGGGTGGAAGAAGGTGAGCCAGACTACGATTGGTCTGTATGGAAAAAGGGGAGCATGGTTCTCCGGTATAAATTCTGAAGGAATGACTCGCGTGACGCAAGCGTGGCTAAAAGCTCTGTCCTGTTTCGGAAGGTATGATGCCATATATAGCAATCTTCTGGCCATTGCAGCCTTGTAAGTTTGCCAGTGACATTTTGTTCCAACCAACATAAATATTACAGGGGTCAGCACTGGTTTATTTAGCAGCTCCGGTTTTAAAAATCCAGGAAATGTCCACCCGCTCATTAACCTCTGTCCTTACCTTCACCTGACGGTTGTTTGTGTTTGGTGGGAGTATGTTGCCACAGAGCAGTGCCACACCGTAAACCGATACAGAGTCGCACAGAGTTTTCCGGAAGCCTATTCCCAGTAATTAAAACATTCCTGTTTTTTTTTTTTTATGTGCGTATAAAAATATTGGACCCCCATCCGTGGCTGCTTCAGATGGCCACATGTTGCATTTTCTTAAGTACACTGTTCAGCCATTTTATTCTCCTTTCTTGCTTTATTTCTTCATTGCTGAAAAAAAAAACCTGAATAGAATTGAGCGAAACATCATTTACTCTGTCATCTATGATCGCCTGCTCGTAAATGTTTGCTTTCCGATGACATCGCGTGATTTCGTCAGCAAAACGCTTCGCGCTAAGCGGCGGTATCCTGTCGTAACCAGGCACACCGCTGAGACCGTGCGTCTGAAACGCTCGGGAAAAGAGTCTCGTTTTTTTTTTTTGTTTTTTCTTTCCAGAAGGCCTGTTCCACATGTGGCGGTGGTTAGCGTGTGTTGTGTTGCTTTATGCTTTAAACAGCGCAGCGGATGTTTGGTTAACCAGATCGAATGCGCCCCCCGAGCGGGGGGCCCGCGGAGGCGGGGAGGAAGAGCCCCGAGCTCCGAGCCCTGCGTGCGTGCGTGCGGGAGGGAGGGAGGGGCTCGGCGGGTTCGCCCCGCGGCTCGTCGGAGACCGCGCTGCATTTCCTCCACAGCGCGTACACAGCCCGCGGGGAGGCTAACGGCCAGCGTGCGCAGCCTCCGGCCTCTTCTGCAGGAAGAAAAGTGGGGCTGTGGGGAGTCACCGATATACGATAGAGCGGTCTGGTATATGATATGAGTGTTCTGATATGTGATAAAGTGGCCTGAAATGCGGTTTAGCTTTCTCTTCACTGTCCGTGCTCCGTCCCCATCCCGGTGTGCTGCAGCTCCAAACGGCGGCCTGGAGTTAAACGCACCGCAGGCAGCGTCAGCGAACACGCACTCCTGACCGCTTGACCGTGAGTGAACCCCGCCTTTTTATCGAACCGGCCCTCCGGACCGCAGACCCACTCAGCGGCTCGGGGAGGGTGGGGTTTATCCTGGGGGGATATGGGTACGAGGGAGAAGGGCGTCTGGAGAGGGCCTGTTGGCGGGATTTCGGTGCGCTGACTGAAGAGACGGCTGGCAGGTGTTTCATGTGACGCAGAGGACAGGCTGACGGCATTTCTGCGTGCGGTTATGTTATTGGGGGGGGGGGTCCGTCCCCTGGGACCGCGCTCGACCCGGTCTGGAACACGGTGGCCGCGTGTCCTGGCAGAGACCCTAATTGCGTTGATGAAAGTCGGGGGTTGGAACCTTGAAAAGCGTACAAACAGGATGCAGCAGGATACAGACCTGTTGGATCGGACACCCACCGCGTCAGCAGCGGGGGGGGGGGGGGGTGGGCTTTTAAAGGCACTGGCTAATGGCCAAGCAACACCACGTGCACCTGACAGCGCACGTGTGTGTGCGTGTGTATGTGTGTGTGTGTGTGTGCTCATGTGTGTGTGTGCATGTGTGTGTGTGTGTGTGTGTGTGTGTGTGTGTGTGCGTGTACATGCGTCACAGTGCAAATACTGCAAACAATAGGGTTTAGAGTCCAGTGACCCCCTGTACCCATTTAAGCAGAGGAGTCAGACACGCTGCCTCTGGACTCTAAAGGATCTGAGCATAGCCTGGTCTCTGAGAACCCGATTCCCCTTCAGCCCCGCTCCACCAAGCCCAAGGACCAAATCTGGGAATAAACCCAGCACCTATCCAGTTCCAAGCCAGCACCTGGGTACACCAATGCCACCACTCTACTTGCATCAGCAATGACATAACTTACACAACCTCCCACAATGTTCTACATCATATCAGGGGGTGCATTTTGAAGATGTTACGGGCGATGGGGAGCATTATGGGGTGCTATGGGTGGGAAGAGAGAGAGGCATTTTGGGGATGTTATAGGCAATGGGGTGCATTATGGGGTACTATGCTTGGGGGGGGCATTATGTGGATGCTACAGGCGGGCGGGGAGGGTGCATTATGGGGTATTAGGGGTGGGGGTGCATTTTGAAGATGTTACGGTGGGGGCTTGGGGGGGGGTTACGAATTGGGGGCCCATTATGGGGATGTTTGGAGTGGGGGTGCATTATGAGGATGTTTTTTGAGGGGGCATTATGGTGATGTTACAGTAGGGGCCCATTATGGGGATGTTAGGGATGGGGGGGTGGTACTTTATCAGGATGCTAGGGTGGACGGGTGCATTATCAGGATGTTATGGTGGGGGGGGGGGTGCATTAAGGGGATGTTGGGGGGGGGCATTATGGGATGTTGTGGTGGGGCGGGGGGGCGCAGAGGACAAGTGTTTCATTATGAATGAGAAACAGATGCTGGGGGTCAGACAGAGGAGCCGTGCGCTGCCAGGAAGCGCAGAGGAGGCGGGACGGCTCGCGGCCAGCTGACGGGACGCGGGCCTGGGGGCGCGCAGATGCGCCGGGACGCGGCTCGGGTTCCGCCCCGGGACTCAAAAACCTAATCTGGGGACGCCATCTTCAGAGCGGAGCTGGGGAGTGTAGGAAAGGGAGGGGGATGGGGGGGGAGGGGGCATTTCTGGCTGTCAGGACAGTGCAATGGGGCGGCTAAATGAGAGGAAAATACGTACAGGTGGTTTTGACTTCCGCAGAGTTTAACCGAAAGGGTGACCCGTGTGTGTGACCGCTGCCAGACAGGGTCTAAGAAGAGTACAGGCCGTGTTCTGCCGCGGACGGAAAGAGGACTCTTTTCCGAGAATCGTTCTCAGCGTTCGGCGTCCGTTTGCAAACGGGCCTGCATTTTGAACAGGAAGCGGTTACGAGAGGCTCACTTCCTGTCAAGGGTCCGCGGTCCAGCGGCTCTCGAACGGAACGTGTGGGCGTACGCGTGCATAAATACATACTGCAGTTTTAAAATATATACTGCTGTACAAAACGGCCTTTATGGTTGTTTGCTAAACCCCTTATTTGAGTTTGCGGTCCGGCCAGGGTCACTGCAGGACACACAGATGCACAAACTCTCTCGGAGCTGGCCGCCGCTCTAGCCAGTGGCCGGTCAGATGTGACAGATAAGTCTGAGGTTGCTTCCACTTCCTCCTCTATCTCCTTATCCATCGGTCTCTCAGCCAAGCAAAACGCTGGCCAAACAGCCCATGAAAAAGCAGAACTAACAGACGCTCCGATCAAATCTGGCTCTCTTCAGCTGGGACAGGGTCACAGAACTTCGGCACGGCCATTTTTTCCCCCCTTCGCTTTCTGGGGAAAATGCAGCTCCATGATAGGGAATAATCTGGAAGATCTGGGAAAATGCAGCTCCATAATGAATCTGGGAAAAACCCAGCTGCATCATCGGGAATAATGTAAAAGATCTGGGAAAAAATTATCTAAATATATATTTTTTACAATATATCCATTAATTAGTCTTACGTATCACTGTTTTATCCTCATGACTAATGCTTGAACAGTAAGTGGTCAGAGCGCACGCTCTGCAATCTTAGCCATGAAGTTCAACGCACCCAAAACAGCACAGAAATGACTGCCTAGTGCCTGCTGCAGCACAAGCTGAACTTATCCTACCACAGGTCCGTTTAACATCTCAGACCAGCCCAGGTCCGCACCGTCGACCGTATCTGCCACGAAACCAAAGGCTTCGGTTTCGTCGCTTTTTCAGCTCAGACACTTAAAACCAGCCTCGCTGCCTGCTGGAGCGGTGGGCAGAAACATGCAGAAGCAGGTCATAAAATCAAGCAGGGCCTTCCGGCCTCCAGGACCCACACCTGGAGAAGGGTAACATCTGAGAATCTCAGGTGGCTTTCCAGAATGATCTTCTGCTCAAGCATTCGGAAATGACAGAACGCCGGAAATGAGCAGAGTGCAGGAAATCACTACTGAGGAATCATGCTGTGTGAAGGACAAAAAAAAAAACAAAAAAAAAACAGAAAAGGCATCTCCAAATAAACTGGATGAAAGCAGCAGACCCATGCTGATGGAAATGAGGCAAAGAGGTTCTGTTCTTAAAATATGCAGCGGGACGGTCCAGTGACCAGTACTGTGGGGCTATAGGGCTTTTCTCCCTCTCTCTATATCTCTCTCACTCTCTCTCAGTTCCTCTCCGTGTTCTTTTTTTTTTTTTTTGCAGATTGGAGTGTTTAGCAGTGACGGCACTGACAGGCACTGTGAGGGCTCAAGCAGAAGCCCTATGAGAGAGAGAGAGAGAGAGAGAGAGAGGGAGACACTAAAGAAATGGAATGAGACGTCCCTCCCCAGGCCCTTCACAGGTAACAGGCGGGCGATCGCCGCTCTCTAAGCCTCAAATTTCCAGGGCTGCATTAAGCTCGGGTTTCACAACAACACCAGAGCTTCTCACGAACCTCCACTATGCAGGGGCTTTGAGCCGTTCGCAAAAACAGAGCCTGCTCAGTCTCAGCGACGCCCATAGAGAAGACACGGTAAATTAAATATTAAGTATTATAGAGTAAATAGGCTATTATTACTGCGGTATTAGGAGCCGTAACTAATTTACTGGATTTCCTCTCAACCTGATACGCAGGGTATGGCTGCTCCGTGCATTCCAGCGTCCCCCAGTCAGGAGTTTACACTAAACAGGTATTAATCCGCACGCATTGGCTGCTTTTGTTCGGGGACTTCCTGTTTTTTTGTGCAGGAGCCTGGGGAAAGGGGGCGGAGCCAGGGGGGGGGCTGTAATCCTGGCAGACAGCCACGGCGTGTGTAATCTTGTCTCTCTCTTTCTGAATGCTGAACACAGAGGCCTTGAATTGCCTTCGGTTCAGGAAATCTGGCCCCTCCAGAAACAATGCAGCTAAACCCCCCCCCACCCCACCCCCACCCCCCACCCCCCCACTATCCCACAATCCCCTTCTCAGAAAACTCCACCCTCACCTGCTGGCAGAGGTGACCTGGGGGAGAGAGGTAATGGTTGGAGACTAAGCTCCTTAATTTTTCCTTTTTTCTCTCATACAGCCTCTTGGCAGAGATGTGCGATACTAGCAGTGTGATCCTCCAGTGCAGGGTATTCGCCTGATCATCTTACCATGTGGAAAAATCATCTTTGTGCATGTCTGCATCCAGTGGATTCAATGGGGTCGAAGTCCCATGCAAACTCTGTTTCTGAAATGTTGATTGAAACACCATTGCTGCTTACCACTTTGCTTTTTTTATATGCTTGCTTCTCACAGCTCCCATTGCGCACAATTTCAGGACAAACTATAAGCCTTTCTTCATTTTCTTCATCATGATTTAATTGTTCCTCATTTTAAAAAAATTAACTCTATGAAATAATTTTAATGCACAAATATGATGAAGTTCACAAAATACAATGTAGTTAAGAAAAATATAATTTGCTGTTCGACAATGGGTGTGGAATAGCAATGGCTCTGGATTATTTACCAGTCGGCCGTGGTCAGGTAACAGCAGTGCGGCACACACCTGGGAAAGGCGAGGCCCACCTGCTGTTACATCACTGTTCTGGCAAGGCCGTTGGACTCCGGCCAATGGCCTGGAGTTATTCATCTTTTTTTTTTTTTTTTTTTTTTGCATCGACAATTAAATTCACAACATTTTTTTCCCTTCTTCTTCTTCTTTAATTAATGGAAACAAATTTGATGACATTGAAAAAAAAAAACAAGCTAATTAAGAGTCACAGTTAAGCAGGAATGTTGCCTGAATCGGGGCCAAGGACTGCGCTGTGCCCGCGGCCTAAATGGAGCACGCACACCCAGACCTGCCTGCAGAACCCCGAGCTGTTTCCCATACGTTTCCATGGCAGCGCCCGGGTCACACCTCGCATGGTAAAGGGAGGAGAACATGAGAAAGTTTATCTGAGACGTGAACATGCTTCTGCCGGCAAAGCTGATCGCAGAAGGGCAGCGGCGCTTTCCTTTTTCTTTTCTTTTTTTTAAATCAAACCACCAACTCCGGTTCTGTTTCCCGAGGGAAACGGGGAAAAATGTTCTAAACACACACACACACACTAGTAACCCAAGAAAGTCACTGGAACTTTACATATTTGCTCCTTTCCGAAAGCTTAGAAAGTTTTAGGCGGGTAAATTTGTTAGCCGAGCCCTGCATCAGGAGCAGCATATTTCCCCTCTCTCCGCGAACCTGAGACGTCGATAGGTAGTCCTGAAGAGCGCGTTTCCTGTCCCGCTCCGGGCAGCGAGCGACGAAGCGCCGGTATGAAGCTCATGCAGACCGCGGCACTGAATCATATTTCAGATGTGATGGAGAGGAAAGCCATTTTAAAATTCAGTGTTTTTTATGATGCGAACTCCACAGAGGTGGAACAGCCACGAGGCGAACGCTCACCCCAGGGCCTCCGCAGGTCAGGAGGGAGAGCGGCGTCTCCCTGCAGCCGTAGGGACACACCGGGAGGAAGTGCGTCCAGCTGTGCTGCCGCGCTGGACGGCAGGGGGGCTGGGGGCTGGGGGCTGGGGGCTGGGGGCTGGGGGCTGTGGGGGGGGGTCCCATGCAGCACAGCCCAATGATTTATTTATCACCCTATCCCAGTCGGGGGGTTTCCCCGGCACTGCGATGTGCTTCCGTTTCTTCCCTTTGCAGGTCTCTGCAGACGGCCAGAATTCACGGCTTAGTGAGCTGAACACATGCCTGTTTGCCCCTAAATAATTCTTACAAAATGGCAACTTGAAGGATCTGGGCTGGGCAGGGCTGGGCTGGGGGGAGGGGGTGTAGGATAGACATTGAAAACTTCAAGGGGTCTCTGTGCCTGAAATCCAATGTGCAGGAAATACGGATAATAAAACCAGATATTTACTCAATGGTGAATTGTATGGACAGCAACACGAGCTGTTTTTGAATACTTTTAAATGCATATGCAACAGATAGAGAATTTCATGGTTAATATGTACTTGAAGACATAGAGAATATTTTAAATGACTATTTCATAAGACTCTCCTGGTTTCCACTGCTTTAAACATGGACATAACATTCACATAATGTGCACACAAGATTCTCCTAATGCACGTGCAAGGTTCCCACAGCATTTAGACAAAGTCGAAAACTCTTCCAGAGCTTGTTTATCAGAGATTTATTTTGCAGGCAAACTTCATCCCTGCTGCACGTTCGCCTCTCTGGCTGTTCCACCAGTGGAAATATCTCAGACACACCATCAGCAGTGAGAGCACCAACTCAAAAGAAACAGAAACAAGGGATTTGCAGAGGGGAATTTATATACTTTATGGAGACATGACATGGGAGAGTTGATGGTGTGCTTCTGGAAACTTCTGAATAGTCCCCATGTGAGTTTGCATTGGTGGTATCCTGCTTGCTTTATCACATGCACTTCTGTGGTCTAGAGTTTTAAACTTCGGCAAAGCACGCTGCAGTTGACCCAATGATTTGATGAATGAAAACCTTGGGACCCATCACAGAACTAGATAGAACACAGGCATCTCCCTCCAAAGAGGGATTCAATTTGTCATAATTTCTTTTCAGCTAAATTAAGATTACACGCTCTTGACAAGAATCAGGACAAGAGGCTTGTCTTTAGCTTTCTTTTACCATTAGTGTAAATTTCCCCAAAGCAAACAATCAAGGTCTTTGAAACGTGGTTAAACATACAGGCCTTGTTATTCTAGGAAGTACTAAGATTTTAAAAACACCGGCAACTGCATAGCTTGCATTTATATGTGGATGTTTGCTGCTTTTCCTCTCACCTGCTTTAGCTACACATTAGCATCATAGCCACAGCAATAACTCACAGCTATGTCCATCTAAATAAATCAAATTCAGGCTAATTCACAAAGCTCACATTTTCATTTCATGTTCTCAAACAAAGACCCAGCTGTGTTCAGCACAAACACCCATCTCCCATTGACCTGCAGAGAGCAGGAAAGCCTTTTAAAATCTCTCAAACATTGAACTCAGCTGTGCACATTAGCAATGCCCTGAGAGGGTGTGGTGACCACTTAGAATGCTAATGAACTCCACACATGAGCACGCCCCACAAAGAGGAGTGGCCCTGGATTGCTCCGCCCCCTTCTGAAAGCAGCTACGCTTCACTCCAAGTGCCTACACCTGAGGAGAGCTGAAGGTGTTTCTACTGACGCACCTGAGCTGTCTGTCAGCTCAGCGCATGGGGGAGGCACCCTTAAAGCGAAGTCACTTATAGCAGTGGTCTCAAACTCGTTGCCATGGAGGGCCGTGTGTATGCAGGTTTTCATTCCGGCCAATTAATGCTGCCTCAGTTGAGTCCAATTACTCATTCAGCCACATGCATTTAACTGCATTGAAGCACAGAATATAAGCAAGTTTTTATTTAGACAATGCGGGTCACCATAGACGTCGGGTCACCATTATGTGAAAACCTGCATCTCCAATTCAGCAAATAATTGAACTAATTATATAATCAAGATCTGAGGCTGGAATAAAAACCAGCATACACACGGCCCACCATGGCACTGGAGTTTGAGACCACTGCCTTATAGCTTCCTCCTCAGGAATGTTCCATGGTTGTTTCCACTTAAAAATATGCATTTATCACCTGTGCGGTGTGCTGGGGTCACATGATCATGATAGTTTGCTGCAGTTCGTTTGTGATGTTTTCTCTAACATGGTTAAAAGATGACGGCCATGTAGTCGAAATGCATTGGGAGTATTTTTTTATTGTTTCTATTTTGAACCTACCAATACAATAAAGGCATTTTAACTTACTTCACATGGGCGGTGTGCCCTGGTTCCTGTTTTGCTTTTTTTGATTCATGTGTTTCCATCCCCGCCAAAGAGCGCCTCCCAGTCACCAAAAGATCAAAAGATCTTGTTTGCTGTGTGCCCGTGTAACGCTCCTCTCTCAACTTTATTATTTCTGTTTGAAAGAGTTTTGTTCCGTGAGCTTACGAGAATATTTTGAGGGATCTCACCACTTATTGTCATTGGAAGTGATGTAGGTGGACGTAGGCGTTTACTGTCAGTTCTTTTCTGTGAATGTTCCTCACATCACATACTGATTTGAAGGAACAAATGTTGTTTGTTCCTTCAAATCTGCTCTTTCCTTATTACCTTTGTAGTCTTTATGACTAAATTCTCAGTCAGTGCCGCCTTTCACACACTCCGTCACATACACACACACACACACACAAAACACACTATAAACATTTTATTTCAACAGAAGACCAAGGTTGAGCCCTGGACCCATGTCCAATGGGGCTAAGTGTTTGAATCCATAACGAGGCACAGCCGAAAGCCTATCACTCTAGCTGCGATACCGAGAAACGTGTCCTCAGTGTCCCTCTGGAAAATCAGTCTGCCAAAGGAGATGGAAATGTAATCCAATGTCCTCTTTGCTTTCTGGAACTCAACAGTACATTTCTGTCTAAATTTCCAGTCAGTTATTAATAACTCGCTGTACATCTTCACTGTTTGACTGCTTTGGGCCCGAGTCTTTTCCCTGGATGAGCCACTACAGCTGCGGGATATGGAAACCTTCACCGTTCAATTCTCATCGGAGTATCTGATATACGAGCTGAATGACCTCAGTCATAGTGCTGTGGGGCGTGCTCAAGGTTTGTAGAGCCTTCTAGCGTCTGACAGTTCTATCCCAGAATTCAGTGGCCTCATCTTAACCAGCTAGTCCCTCACTCACCTATCCTGGAAGAGTGCTTGTTTTAGGGTTACAGTACAGTGATGTGGCGAAGGATCCAGTTTGACTTGGGCCAGTGTACAAACTGCTACATATCCAACCAGGTGACTGAATAATGTGTAATCTATGTCGGCAACCATGGGTTACCGGTAGAGAAACAAATAAAATATTGAATGCCTCCATCCCCAGAAAATGGCAACTAATGAAAGTCATTTTCCAGACCAGAATATTGGGCAGCCCCTAGTCTCCTACATGGCAGTCCATAGACTTTCACACTGTGAATCACTTGATACATGACAAATGCATGAATGATTTGTGAAGTTCTGGTAAATAATGAAACTCTGAAATGGCCAAACGGGCACAAGTTCAGGAATTGCCTTGGAAGCCCGGGGTAGTTTTGTATTTTTCTCCGAAACCCTCATTATTGCCGTACTTTCCAGTGCCGAGCCCACCTGCATGTGTGAAATGTGCCAAAAATTATTAGAAAATATCAATGAATGATAAACGAAAAAATGTGTTTTTAGGAGAAAAATTTTGGTTAGCATGTCTTATTAATTTGGTTGAAATAAAAAATAAATAATAATAAATCATATAGGAAGTTGAACAAGTTTGAGAAGTAAGGTTCCAAATGGATGCCTAATGTTTGAATGGTGGCGTTCTCCCGTCGCTTTGGTAGCAGAACGTCTCCCATTTCAAAAATAAAATGGAGGTTTGAGTGGCGAGATAAGCTTTAGTTCTGTTTACGTTAGCGTTCGACTATTTCAACAACAACAACCCAGAACCGTTTCCTTTTGAAAACACTGGCCGCTCATTTAAACGGACGCTTCCCCCCGTGACGCTGCGGGAAAAATTACTCGAGAGCTAACGTCTGTCTGTATTCTAATGGCTGCCGTTCCCTGCTCGGCCATTTTAAAAAATCACCGTGAAAATCCCCCCGGAGTGCTTCTTTGTGCGCTTTTCTCTTGTCCTCCCTCTCCAAGTGTTCAGGGCTAAAGGGTGATTTCCCAGTGGCTCTGGCGTCAAAGCTTCTCAGGCTGGGCTGCAGGACCCTGTCTTTGCCGACACAAGCAGCGGGCTATGCAGGGCAGCCCACAGAAGCACCCCAAACCCGGCACTGTTATCCCCACCAGTAGGTATCCATGGGAATAAACATGTTTTTAATGAAATGTTTTCTGGCTAAAATTACGTTATTAGGCTACTTTTCTTCTTTAAACAAATTACATTTGCTTCTAAGAAATGGCAAGTATAAAGAAGCTGATGAATTGTCAGATTGTAAATGAAAATGACGCTCACTGTTCACTACAATGCAACAGGACTGCTTCGCACTGAACTTGAATCTGTGTGTCTGCGTTGCTACCCAGCGCTGCTAGCGACTTCAGTTCCACCAAATGCAATGGAGCCTTTGTGCTGTTCTCTGCTGTTGGCCACGTTCCATTCGGTTGGCTTTTTTAAAATAAAGTTGTATAATCAAGGAGGAAGTGTATCTGCCTTCCAGAAGAACTACAGGCAGCCGCTAATTTTAGAGTAGCCTGAAGGTTCAAACTCGCCGACCCCAGGATCAAACCCACATCCGCAGAAAACCGGAGGAGCCCGTCCTGACCCTCAGACCACATGTTTACGTCTTTCTCCGCTCCGATTGGATGCCTAGCCTCCTCTCTCTGCGCCCTGATTGGATGCCTTGCCTGTTCTCTCTGTGCCCTGATTGGATGCTGAGCGTCCTCTGGCCTGAAGTTCAGGCCTTTGTCCAGGTGATTTGACAGGTAGTCTGTAAATACAGAGGGTAGGGGAGAAACAGATTTAGCGTCGTCAGAAAGGCTAGGAAACCTGAAGTGATCATAGCAGGACAGGGATCCACAGCGTTTTAACAGCTGTGGGGCTAACCGTCAGTACGCAACTGAGTCAGCGAGCTGCCAGAACAAGAACTTCACACATAGTGTGCAGCCCTGACAACACTTCACAAACTCACTCAACACAATTTCACAATAACATCTCTTGTGTTTGCACGAAAAACATATTTTTGAAAACATCAAATGACTGTAGGCCGTCTTGATATTTCATTTGGCACGTGTATTTTGTGGTACAAATTATTTCATAATTCTGATTCCTCTTCTGTTAATCAGATTATAGCAGCCAGCTCTCACAGAGGTCGTAAACAACAGTGCGTTTTAACTGAAATAAAATAGCGGAATGTATCCGAGTTATGACTCAATGTGAAACAGACGTCCGAGTTCTCCCCTGGGTCAGTTTCGCCTGGCCGTAGTTTATCCTGTGAATCTGTATAATCTCCAATGTCCCCCTGCAGATGAAGTGTGCGACCATATCAAAGGTTTGGGGTTTTGCTCTGTCTTTAATTCACACAAGCCAGGGACATTACTGTCTATCTACGGAAGAGTGGAGGCGGTGGTTGGGCGTCTTCCTCTACTCAAAGTGTTTTATTCTAGTTTATTGGTTTTGATTGCTTTGTTTTGTTTTGTGTTGTGTTGTGCATAGTCGCGGTTGGAGACGTATTTCACACACACACACACACACACGTACACACACACTCACAAAGCCGCTAGGTAAAAAACACAATCATATCCTTCACATCAATGTGTCCCTAATTACTACATTAAAGTCTTAAATCTCTTGTGTGGTTTTGTTGCTTCGTGACACAGTTTTATTTGTTCCCCTTGTTTTGAGCACTCTTTTCCAAGCACGTCTCTTTTCTATTTGAAATCCTATAGGCTGGAAAAACACCCTAACATGACCCAGTCACTCCCCCACAACCAACCCCCCCAAAGTCCACCACGGGGAGGCAGTGTTGTGCAGTAGGGTTGCATATTAGTGTTGTACGCTTGCGTAGTTGAGTTACGTAGGGCTGTGAGTGTAGTGTGTTAGGAGTCTGGGTGCAGTGTGTTAGAGCTGTGGGTACAGTGTGTTAAGGGTCTGGATATAGTGCATTAGGGCTATGGGGATAGTCTTATATTTTGGCACAAGAACAGATTTTGGGATACGGTGTGCGAGATGTTTTCCCTAACGTTTCTCGGTGGTGTTCAGAGGAGAATGAGATGCCCATGCAGAGAAACCTTGGGATGAAACTATACCCGGGAGAAAAAGAAAAGAAAAAAAAAAACCTCTGGTATTAGCGGCCACTTCCTGTTTTGGCCAGGCGGTAATTGGCAGCGATATCCTTCGGTTATTTCAGCCTCTCTGGTTTCTGAATTCCGTCGCGCGTTCCTCCATTCGACCCGCCGACCTTCCGAATACCCGTCCCCCTTTTTCCTTCGGAATAAACGTCTTATTTCCTGTGAAGGCAAGAGGACAAAGGTGAGGGTTATGCCCCCCATCCCCCCCAATCTCCTCCCCAGAGCAGGGAGGGCAGAAGGAAGTCGACAGTGAAGAGTGACTGTCCCAGCTTATCCAGAAAGATATGAGTCACAAAAGGCTATCTGCATCTTACAGGTGTGCATTACTAACCTCTTTTCTGTACTCTATTTATAATGCTTCATAATCTATATATCTATATCAGCATTTATATTTTATAGGTTTATTACCATGAAAATGAATGAAGCCCAGTTCTAGGATGGTGCTGATGTTCTGGTTTTTGAGCACAATAGTACAGTCATTAATACATCTGCATTCTCGATACTTCTGTAATGATACACAATATTACCAGTCTTCAACAGCTACTGTAAGCATCAAATTATTGAAAACATTTTATTGAATCAAATATCTAAACCGATATAGTATGACTACCAATGTCCTTACCCCCACACTAATAATATCAGGCAGTTTCTGCTATTTAGTTCTCTTATAGAGTTACCAGACAGGAAATTTTACCCATTTTGTATTTTTTTTTTTTGAAATAGGAAATGTTTGTTTGCAATTTTCCATATGGCTGTCATTGTTCTTGATTTATGGGTTCACAGCCAAAATAAGAGGAGTTACGTGCTGACTGGAAAAAACATTTTACTTTCAGGTTGTTTTTTCCCCTCGCTTTTAAAAACTTTCCACGATTGTCAAATATCTGCTGAACAGTGAAAAAAAAAATGAATTATTTAGTTCTGCACAAATGGTAATATATTTAGTAATGTGCTGCATAGATTTGAAGTGAAATGCTTTAAACAGGGTGGGACAGAAAGTCAGAGAGAGAGATCATTTGGAGGTAGAGAGAGATCTTTTGGAGTTACAGAGAGATCATTTGAAGGTAGAGAGAGATCTTTTGGAGTTACAGAGAGACCCTTTGGAGGCAGAGATAGACCCTTTGGAGTCAGAGAGAGATCATTTGGAGTTACAGAGAGACTCTTTGGAGGCAGAGATAGACCCTTTGGAGTCAGAGAGAGATCATTTGAAGGTAGATAGAGACCCTTTTGTGTCAGAGAGAGATCTTTTGGAGGCAGTGTGGGACCTTTTGGAGACAAGGACTTGTTCAGAAGGCATGTTATTCAGGTTGAGTCTGCTGTACGTTTTACCCCTTTACACTGTTGGGTTGTATTCACCTCAGATTTAGCACCTCCTTTAAGGGTTAGGGTAAGGCAGCACCTCCAGGCATACCTATGGTCAGGATGGAGGTTATAAATACTTGCCTTGGCAGTAAAGTAATAAAGATGTCATATCCTCCACACACCTCCCTTCCACCCCCCCACGCCAACCCCCATGACAGGCTGCTGTTTGGCTGGTAAACAGGAAGTTAGATTAAGCAGGAAGAAGGCTGTGCTCTATAAAGACACAGAGGGGGGTTAGAGGGCTGGCAGCTGACAGGTGTGTGTGTGTGTGTGTGTGTGTGTGCGTGCGTGCGTGCGTTCGTGCGTGCGTATGTGCGTATGTGTGTCTGCCTTTCATTTCTGCATGTGTGTGTGCATCTCCCCATAGCCAGTTTAATACAAGTTTCACCAGTGCTCCCTGAGTGTATTGCATGGTAGGGTCAGCATTATACACACACACACACACACACACACACACACACACACACAGAGCCAGCCAGCAAAAATGCAGCTGCCATTCATAATCAGCTTGGCACAATGAAATGTGGGATGACGGTTTTACAGCCTCTTGACCTCAGGCCGAGCTGCTCACACTATTCTATCTCAGAGCCACCGGATAACAGAGCCACTCTATAATACAGCCATACTATAACACAGCCACTCTATAACACAGCCATACTATAATACAGCCACTCTATAATACAGCCATACTATAACACAGCCACTCTATAATACAGCCATACTATAACACAGCCACTCTATAACACAGCCATACTATAATACAGCCACTCTATAATACAGCCATACTATAACACAGCCACTCTATAATACAGCCATACTATAACACAGCCACTCTGTAACACAGCCATACTATAACACAGCCACTCTGTAACACAGCCATACTATAATAGAGCCACTCTATAATACAGCCACTCTATAAGAGAGCCACTCTATAACACAGCCACTCTATAATACAGCCATACTATAACACAGCCACTCTGTAACACAGCCATACTATAACACAGCCACTCTATAATACAGCCATACTATAACACAGCCACTCTATAATACAGCCATACTATAACACAGCCACTCTATAATACAGCCATACTATAACACAGCCACTCTGTAACACAGCCATACTATAATAGAGCCACTCTATAATACAGCCACTCTATAAGAGAGCCACTCTATAACACAGCCACTCTATAAGAGAGCCACTCTATAACACAGTCACTCTATAATACAGCCATACTATAACACAGCCACTCTGTAACACAGCCATACTATAATAGAGCCACTCTGTAACACAGCCATACTATAACACAGCCACTCTTTAAGAGAGCCACTCTATAACAGAGCCACTCTGTAACAGCCACCCGATAAGAGAGCCACTCTATAATACAGCCATACTATAACACAGCCACTCTACAACAGCAACTTTATAAAAGCCACACTATAACACAGCCACTCTATAATACAGCCACTCTGTAAGAGAGCCACTCTATAACTCAGCCACTCTGTAGCACGGCTGCTTCATAACAGAGGCATGCTATAACACAAATGGAAAACAATAAAGAGGATCCACTTCTATGGCCCCAAAATATAACACACCTGGATTTGTTTCTTCTGTGTGTAAAGTCACAAAGAGCATCAATTAAGAGGTTCATTTATCCACACAAATATGGTGTATCCGCAAACTTAAAACGTTTACTGCTCCAGGAATTCCTACAGACATGAGCACACTATGAATGCATCTATGAGCTCATTAAAAATATCTGTCATCCAGATGGAATGACTTTAAAGCAATGAAAAGCAGTGTGGTTTTCATTGGTGCAGACGTCAACAAGTAAAAAAGCTTGATTGAAAGAAATTGATCGGATACTTGTGCTCCCATTAGAAGTGGTAAGATAATAAGGTGCAAGAGACCAGGGTTTTCGCCTCTGGACTGAAGAAATCACTATGAATTTGAAATGTGTGTGTGTGTGTGCGTGTGTGCTTGTGTGTGTGCGTGTGTGATGTGTGTGCGGTGTGTGGATGTCGTGTGAGTGTGTGGTCGGGTGCTGTGCGTGTGTGCAGTGTGTGAGAGTGTGCGTGTGGGGAGAGTGTGTGTGTGGTGTGGTAGTGTGCGTGTGTGTGGTGTGTGGAGTGTCGGTGTGGTGTGTGGAGACTGTGTGCATGTGTGTGTGAGAGTGTGCGTGTGTGTGTGTGTGAGAGTGTGTGTGTGTGTGTGTGAGAGTGTGCGTGTGTGTGTGTGAGAGTGTGTGTGTGTGAGAGTGTGCGTGTGTGTGAGAGTGTGTGTGATTTCTGAGGACATGTATCTGCAGGTCCCTGTTGAATGGTGCTTCCTGGCATGTGAAAGTCTGGAGCTCCTGAAAGCACTGTTTGCCATTCCTGTGGCAGGAGTTTGGGTGGGGGGGGGGGTGCTTTGAAAAGATGCTGATTGGGGAGAGGGCCGCATGGGGTGGGGTGGGGTGGGGGGGGGGGGGGTGCACATCCGTGTTTATCCAGGTGTTCCTTTGTGATCTTCACCTTGTGCTGGCGACGGGACTGCCGGGGAGGTGGGGGGAGGGGTGCAAGAGGGACATAAGATCCTGCTTTTCTTCTCTCAGATCAACTGTGGCAGCAGAAGAGAAAGAAAGAGAGAGAGAGAGAGAGAAAAGGGGAGTGAGAGATAGAGTGAGAAAGAGAGAGACTGAGAGATAGAGAAAGAATTCCCAAGTGTATATTGATTTAGGTAACCCTGCCAGCACACACACACACGCACACACACACCCACACACACACGCGCGCACACACACACACATAGACACATGCACGCACACGCACACACACACGCATTTCTCTGGGGTGAAGGATACTGTAAGCACTCCCGGGACACTGTCATGTCACGTTTGAAAAACAAAACAAACAAAAAAAAAACAAAAAAAGCGCTTGGCAGCACTTGGCAGAAAACACGCCGGAATATTTTTAGAAACAAAAGGCTGTCATCAGCCAAAGCAAATCACCTGCATCCGCTGTGAGGTGGGATTACACAACTGGGCGTGGCCAGCTGGCGGGAGCCAGAGACCGTGCACCGGAGACGAGTTTGAAACACACCGTCGCGTACAACAAAGACACCCTCTTTTAAATCTCACATGGTAGGTTCAGCAAGACTTGTGATTGACTATCTCTCGCTCTCTCTCTCTCTACCTGGTTAAAGAAGGCTGTATAAGTATGCATTCATTCTAGCACTTCTGAACCCTGCACTCTGTATCATTTCAACACAGAAGACTCAGAGAGAGTGAGAGGCAGAGAGAGAGAGAAAGAGAAAGAGAGACAGAGAGCGAGAGAACATAATGAAAACAGGAATTTTCAAATGCTTCGAGCTTACAGAAATTCCTTGTACAGCAGAACAGTTTTCCAGAAGTCTTTGAAGAATACAAGGTTACAAAGGCCAGAGAGTTCCACTCCTAACCTTTTAACACAGATCGCAGTCGAGGATAATTAAAATATATTAATTGCCCACTTTTTTCTTTCTTTTATTGGCAACAGCATTTGATGAAAAAGGAGATGCTATATCGGAATTAATTTAACAGCTCAATGAAGTCTAATGAAAACCAATAAAGACCATGGAAACCAACGCACGCAGCCAGTGTGTCCAATCTGCTGTAAAGTATACGCAAATATTATATCATTCAATATCATGGCATACCGAGGACTCTGGAGGTCACGCTAAATGCGGATTTGAGAAATTTGAGAATGAGAACACTGTACGCCATCTTGGCTCAAAACCCTCCAATTTACATGTTTATTTTCACATTGGCGGTTGAACGTGCTGTTTGTTAATAGTAGCAGATGTTGAAGTAACGCAGAGTTATACATAGTGCATAGCATTTAGCTCAGAAGACCTATGCATACTGTATATACTAGGACAGCAGTGTGTGATTAGCATGTGGAATGTAGAGTGAGTGTCCTCACTCCAGTGCTGGAAACGCCTGTCTCTTCCTTGTGTAAACGTAAGCATTTTTTCCTTTAAATTTCAAATTTCAACTTGACAGTTTAAACATACGTGGGATGGCCGACCGGACACGTTCCCTGAGTTTCAGGGAGCTGTCAGCGCACAGAATGTCCGTCTCTTAGTAGGCCACAGAGTGCCTGATTTAAATGCTCAGGGTATGTAGCACTTGGATCACTTCTCAGCGTCAGGTTACTGCCGGAACCTCAGGGGTTGGAGAAAAGTGCCAATCGATCTCCCACTTTAAAACATGTAATATGTGTCACTGTCAGAGACTAATTTAATCTATATTCACAAGTAAAGCAGGGTTTTCATGTTGTTTTCATATTATATGTTGCTCCTAGTTTTTAGAATTATCATAAGCCTATATTGATAAATGTCCACATTTAGTTTGACATTCAGTCCACCGCTGTGCTTATTACACAGAAAGGCATGTTTGGTGCTTCGTATGTAATATGTTTGGCATGTTGAATGTGAGTGCGTAGTATAGCCCAAGAGTTCTCTGTATTTCCCCTGGTGTCACACAGCACTTCTGCTGGGATCTGGTTGTACAGTAAATATTTCCCACGCCACCACTGCGCTACATCACCACTGATGTCTGTTACTTTACTCCGCAGTGACTGACCACAGTACTGTCAACCTCTTATTTCACTCAAACGGTGGGCCCCCATTGGCCCCCAACTTCCCATGACGCCACTCTTTGAAACCGAATATTTCACACGTGTCACTGCCATGCCCCACGCAAAATTTCCCCACCCAAAATTACCCCACCCAAAACAAAAAAAAAAGTAAAAATAGAAACTTGTGAATCATCCTAAAGGTCTTTGATTTTACACCAGCCAATGGCAGTGGCAGCTGTGGGAAATCTGTGTTTCTGAAGCTGTCGGAACACAAATTTCCGAATTTCTGAGGAGAGACAGAAGAAGACTGTAAGATCCATGTTGCCATTGATGTTTATGTTACCTTTGTGGTTAAAGACTATGTGACTGCTGCAGTCAGGTTTTTATTCAGGTTTTCAGGAGAACGAGGGGAATCATTCAGCTTCCTGTATCAGCCGCAGTTAGACCCACAGCAAGTCAATGGCTATTAATTGTCCCAAAAGACAATATCAGACAGCTACGCTCTCAATGCGATACTCCTGAATGAGATACTGTAAATAGCTGTATAGGAAAAAAAGGAGGGTGATGAGCTCATGAATCAGTATAGGCTGTTAACACATATTAAGAATGATGATAAATAGTAATTTCCGCGCACAGAAGCTGATGAGGTCAGTTCCGTGGTGATAGAGCTGTGTGGGCACAGAGGACCGTTAGCGCAGACGCTGCAGTAGCGCAGAGGGCCGTTAGCGCAGACGCTGCAGTAACGCAGACGCTGCAGTAGCGCAGACGCTGCAGTAACGCAGACGCTGCAGTAACGCAGACGCTGCAGTAGCACAGACGCTGCAGTAGCGCAGACGCTGCAGTAGCGCAGACGCTGCAGTAGCGCAGACGCTGCAGTAGCGCAGACGCTGCAGTAACGCAGACGCTGCAGTAGCGCAGACGCTGCAGAAACGCAGACTAACGCTCCTGTCCCCCGGAACGGCAGCCCCCACCGCCGCCGCGACTCGGCTCCTCCTCGCCCGTGACCTTCTCCGGTTCCCTGTCTCAGCAGATCCCCTCCGAGCGTCTGCTGGTGCGGGGGGAGGGGGGGGAACTTCCTTCCTCCCTCTTTTATAATTTTAATACCTGCCTGTCATTTTTTACTAGCCCTGCCGTGCAGGCCATAATTACCAATGAGCTACCCTTTCATTTCTGTCCCCGGCAATTACCCCCACCGCAACCAGGCGGGGGGAGGGGCTGTGCGCTCCGCTCTGTCGCGGACGTGGGCGGGGGGGCGGCTGGGTGGGGGGGGGGGGCACATAAAAGTCTCTGAAAGGAACGTTCATTGAAAAAAATAATAATAATGAAAAAAAAAATATTTTAAATCAAGCTAGAATTAGTGAAGTCTGGTGTGTGCCATTCTGTGAAATCTACAGGCATAGAAACATAATTGCCCGAAAAGTTTCTCGTTGTAATCCCGGGGGTATCAAAGTGCTTTTCAAAGACGGAATAATTCCAAGGGAATGCCGGAGATGACTGCCTACACAGAGCTATTACAGATCTCTACCGCTGTCCTCAGTTACACCTGCATGGGAAACATGAACGTGAGGCTAATTTACCAAATTAATCAATTAACAGCTTACTGAACAGCACAGCTGCGCAGTGTGGTTTGGGTTCCATTCTTTGTAGCACTTAATGGTGGATAACCCGCTCTGCTGCACTTCCCCTAACTTGCAGTAAAAATGCAGAGACTCTGGATGGGACTGCAGAGTCACTGGGGACATCCGACACTCTGCAACCAGGGAGTAGCAGACAGGTGAGAGAGCACACAGGAAGTCACAGACATACGAGACAGCACACAGGAAGTCACAGACATATGAGAGAGCACACAGGGAGTCACAGACATGGGACACAGCACACAGGGAGTCACAGACATGGGACACAGCACACAGGGAGTCACAGACATGTGACACAGCACACAGGGAGTCACAGACAAGTGACACAGTGCACATGGAGTCGCAGTAAACAGCGTGTCACATGTGACAGAGCGCACAGCAGACAGAGCCTTGCGCCACGAGGAAGAGCAAGCTGCGACCTTTGACCCCAGTGAAATCCTGGAGCGCTGGCTTTTTCAGAGTGTTGACAGGCTGTGAGACTCCCGGCGATGGGCCGGGCCACCAGGCCTGACTGGAGACGCGGTAAGCACTTTAATGTCTCACCTGTCTCCTGTTTTGACATTCGAGTGCCACGCCCAACAGAGCGCCCCCTCCCCCTCCCCCACCCCAAACACACACACAAGGGCCATCTGAAAAAACATTCAGTGGCTTCTGCAGCCGTCTGAAAAAAAGACCAGAATGCACTGCAATTCCCTACGATGACACACAGAGTGGTGCAGGAACGCACTACAGACCGTGATTATGCACAGTGTGATGCAGTTAGGCACTACAGACCGTGATTACACACAGCGTGGTATCCCAGGAGGACAGGAAACCGCACACTCCTGCAGGCTGGCATTATCGCGGCAGGACAGGAAGTAGACCCTGCCGATCCCAGCGCCAGCTGTAAAGTACAGCCGGATGCCCCTAAACCAATGGTCTCCAACCCTGGTCCTGGAGAGCTACAGGGTCTGCTGCTTTTTGTTTTCACCTTAAAATCAGCACCCAATTGAGACCCAAGACACCAGGCGAGTTGCGTTAACTGTGTAATCAACTGCTCTAACTGATTCATGAAGTGCAGAGTCACTATGAAAACCAGCAGACCCTGTAGCTCTCCGGGACCGGGGTTGGAGACCAGTGCCCTAAACGCTCCCGCTGTTGCATGAAGCTGCACGGCTGAGCTCTCACGGTTACAGACCCGCGCTCTCCTACCCCCCCAAACCACAGCGGCTGCGTGCCTCGCTGGCACGAGAGCACGCCCCATTCCTCACCTGGAGAAAATGAAAGCAGATCCCGCTCGCCGCCCCTCCCGCCCCGCCCAGCCCCACCATGCCCCGCCTCCAGTGCTCTGTGAGTCACCCCCATCACTCAGCGCGGGCAGGGAGCCCGAGATACGCCTTGCCGCCCCTGGACAGCGTCTGTCACCATGGCACCCACAGCCTGGCTCTGGGGATTCAGCGGAGTGCAGAGTGTCCCAAAACTCTCTATCTCTGGTCTCTAGTGTCCCAACGCTCTATGCCCTGCCCAACGCTCTATGCCCTGTCTCTGGTCTCTAGAGCCCAACAATCTATGCCCTGTCTCTGGTCTCTAGTGTCCCAATGTTCTATGCCCTGCCCAACACTCCAAGTGCCCCAACTTGAATCTTCACCTGCACAGTATCACCAGAGGCAGGACCCCAACAGCTGATATTTTGCATTATAAATTAATTATAATCTTTTCATATGGTCCAGGTAAAGTTGGTGTCAGACCAGCCCAACAGAAGGGAAGATACAACTTGTATGCCCCAGTTGTCACAACATTGAGCTAAAATTTATATTTTGAATGGTCTTTGTGTGTAATTATTGGATAGTTAGCATATTGGAGCTTATCAACTAGCCAAAAGCAATTAACACCCCATTAGAAATGCTGGTGTTAATTGATGTTGATTGATGAGTTGAATGTGATCTGTTAGTGAAAGCCCTGTGACCTGACAATGAGCAAACAGGTGGAGAGCCTGTCCCAGAATGCCCTTCATCATGTCAAGTCTGTCTAGGACTGGCTGACACGGTCTTGGTCGTTGTGATGGATGATGGGGTAATTCTGAGCACCATTACGAGACTGCTGCACTACTGAGGTCGGAAAGCCATTCATCTTAGAAGCTGAAGATCTCTTCCATGCTCAGAATCACGCCACCATCAAAGCCCAAAAGGGGTTTCCATGGCCTCTTGTATCCAGCAGGGGGCAGCCTGGTGCTCAAAATCTCAAAATCCATTGAATTTTTACTTTCATAATTGGACTTTCTCCAAGGACCGGAAACATTCATTTATTTATTTATTTATTTAAATGGCTGATGCAACATTAGCAGGGCATGGTGCTGAATGTTGCTAATCTCTCGCTATGTTCCTTGTGACCTTGCGCTCGTAAAACAAACACGGCACATCCTGGCTGGAGCGAGGGCCAATCGAGCGTGGATTATCACGCAAGCCGCCGTGTCAATCCGATCTCTCTCGGCAACCCAACGGCGTAACACAGATCAGATCCTTTCCAAAAAAGAACCGAGCATTTTAGCATAAAGCCACCAACAGGCTCAGCTGCTCCCCGCTGTCTTAATGTTCGGTTAGTCCAAAGAGCGCATAGAAAAGGACTCTGCAGGGAGGGGTCCAGCCATGCAGATGCCATCTTGAGAGTAATGACAGGAGGCAGAATGGAGGGGGGGAGGGGGGGGGGGGGCAGTGGAGTTGTGGAGGGGCACTGTGGTTTGGACAGACAGGGCAGGAGTTTTTTGGGGCGTGTATCAAGTGGACAACTTGAAACTTACATGCACATACAAGAAAGTAAATGCACATATGTGTGCACAATATTTTTGATTTTATTATCCAGGATGACTTAGAAAGCATTCACACTCAGGTCAGACTTCCGTCAAATAATTATTGGAAAAACCAAAAGACATCAGTAAAATTTTTGTAGGTAACTGACAGTAAGTAAACACCAATATTTTCAGGGATCTGTATATTCATATTTTACCAGCATCAAAGGAGTTAAAATACATGTGTGTATGGATTGAAATATGTACATATAAATATTCAAACACTATCATGCACTTATGTACCAGGTTTTAAGTATTAATAAAGGATAGATTTGGGTCAGATAAACTGACAATAATAATTAATGTAACTAATGTAACGTCTGCCCGGCTGCAGAGGGGCTGGATTCGTGGGGAGGAGAGGAGCTCTGAGCATAGGGTGGTGTGGTAGAAGCGGCCCGGCTGGCTGGGTAATTGGAGCTCCGCTGGGCTGGGGGGCTGGGAACAGAGGTGGGGGGATGGGAGGGCGGGGGGGGTGCACTTCCTGTTCCTGGGGGAGGCCGTTACCCCGCGGCCGGACGGCCCCACAGTGGCGGGACGAGCGGAACTCCGCATTAAGGCAGGAATCCGGTAAAAAAAAAAAAAAAAAAACCTTTGACCCGCTAATTATAGAAGAGCGGGACGAGCAGCACAGAGCAGCTGTTTGTTGTGTTTGCACAGTGGGCGGACGGGGCTTCGATTCTAACCTCTCAGCCGCGGACCATGTGATGTATGGGCCATTCGCTAAGTGCTCATGATGAGCTCAAATAAAAAGCATTTTATGTATGTTTTATGTATGCGCGTGATATAAATCATGAAATCCCCCCCCCCCCCCCCCCCCCCGGTATGTCATGTTAAGCCCCATCCTGAATGAAGGGCTGCTGAAACCATGGACAAATGGAAAGGTGGGTGGGGGAATAAATAAATTTGTCCTGTGGCCAGACTCTGGGACCTGACAATTGTGGTCAGGGCACCTGCCGTTCATGTTCATGTGCTGTGATTGATTGGCAGCTTAATTAGTGAGGGGAGGGCTGGCTGTAGTGGGGGTGTAGTCTCCAGCCTGCGGTGGACCTAGCTTATCTCTCCACCACTGATCCCAGACCAGTACAGATCAGCCCTGCCTGTGACAGCATGTGAGCTTCCCCACTCTCATGGCTGATCCCAGTTCAGTCCTGCTGGTAATCTCAGGATTTCCTTTCGGTAAGTATAAATACGAGAGAGAGAGAGGGAGAGAGAAAGAGAGAGAGGGAAGGACGTAGGGGACGTGAGAGAGAGAGAGAGAGAGAGAGAGAGAGAGAGAGAGAGAGAGAGAGAGAGACAGCAGCCCTGGAGTTGTAGCGAGTGGGCTGGTCAAGGGCGCGAGGAGAGTTCTTAGCATTGTTAGTTTTTAAAGCAGCCAGAGCAGAGTCCTGTGCTTCAGGGCTTACTTCAGAGCCTGCAGAGCCCTGTAAAACATTAGGTTAGATGCAGACACAGAGCAGAGCCCTGTGCATTCAAACATTCAGCTTCAGACTGCAGAGCCCTGTGCATTTAAACATTCAGCTTCAGACTGCAGAGCCCAGTGCATTTAAACATTCAGCTTCAGAGTACAGAGCCCAGTGCATTTAAACATTCAGCTTCAGAGTACAGAGCCCAGTGCATTTAAACATTCAGCTTCAGAGTACAGAGCCCAGTGCATTTAAACATTCAGCTTCAGAGTACAGAGCCCAGTGCATTTAAACATTCAGCTTCAGAGTACAGAGCCCTGTACATTCAAACATTCAGCTTCAGACTGCAGAGCCCTGTGTATTCTCCATATAGTGTGTGTGTGTGTGCGCGTGCACGTGCATGTGTGTGTGTGTGTGTGTGTGTGTGTGAATAAATAAGATAGCAGGTTCTGTCCCAGGTGCTACTTCAGAGCTCTGCTTCCGCTCCGTAAGGAAAGCCAGACCAGGCACATTTTCGGCTGCCGGCTTGTCCAAGGCCGTTTGGTGCTTAAAGCTCGGTTCCCAAGCTGTCCTTCAAAACGAAACCTGCGTGCAAATAACGAAAACGATTTCTGGAGTCACATTCGCCGTGCAAACAGAGCAACGTGACGACAACCATTGACCTGTTTTCATATTAGTGCATGCAAGATACAGTCCAAGAGACTTGATATCACAAAAGCAATTTAATTACATTTGTGCAATTCCGTGAGCAGATCCATGTATTGATAATATGAACCCCCTGAATGGTAAGATATTAAATAACCTGTCAGTGTGTATTTGTGTACTCAATTGCCTAATGAACTGCTTTGTGCTCCCCGTAGTACCAATGCTACTGGCTCTCAAATCCACTCTTGCGGTGAAGAACAGTTTCTGAAAAAAAAAAGAAAAAGTCTGCATCATGTGTCTGTCGAACGGTCATTCCATTCACTAGGAGCTTGAACGACAGGGAATTTCATACTGCTTTGTTTCAAATTCCTTGACTTCTGAGATTTTCCAAATGGCTCTCAAGCTTCCATCTTGGTTCTGGGGGGTGTGTGCATCCCAGAAGGCCCTGAGTGTCAGTCCTGCCCGTACAGTCTGGCCGTCTGCAGCAGCCAGGCTGGAGACCAGTGCAGAGCTCTGTATGAGGCTATACTCTAGAACAGTGAAACAGCAGACACCAAACAAGAGGTACACACACTCTCTCTCTCTCTCTTTCTCTCCCCCTCTCTCTCTCTCTCTCTCTATTTCTCTCTCACATACTCTCTCTTCCTCTCCTTTTCTCTCTCTCTCTCTTGCTTACTCTCTCACTCTGTCTCTCTTTCTCTCTCACTCTCTCTCTCTCTCTCAACACAGGCCTTGTTTTCAGTGAGTCACCACAGTCCTGTGGATTGTGGACGGACAGGTTGGTAAGCTGCATACAACAAATGCCACAAGGGACAGAACATAGACAAATAACAACTATCTCAAGGGAAAGAACAGAGTCATGTAAAAAATATCAAAAGCGGTGGAACAGAGCCATAGAACATATCAAAAGGGGTGGCAATAGCATTAACAACATAAGTTGTAGAGGTAGACACAAAAATCTATTGAAAACAAAATTAGATATGTATAATAACAGCCAAAATGTATAATAAAATACAATAAAGTCAAGTAACAAAAACAAAAAAAAATTATCTCTTTCTTTTAGACCCCTCTCTTGGGGAAGTTGTGGAACACCAGCATGGATTCAGAGGGCAACATCTGTGTGAGCAGGACGGGGGTCCTTCTGCCAGCTGTGTCTGTGCAAACGGCCGTCTTCCCCGTTGCCCGACTGCAGTTTCAGGTGCACCGAAATGGATATAAAAGTGTCCGTCATCGCTAGCACGGCTTGCCAAGCCAAGTATTTCTGTTGGAAGTCCTGTCTCCTCAAAGGCCTGAAAACAGGAAGCATCTCTGTTAAGTGATGGATGACCTGCTTCACCACAGAGGAAGAAAAGAGTCCTAAACTCTGCCTCTGGGCACTTAAATGAGTTCTGCAGTTGTTCACTGTCTTAAGGCGCGTGTGTGTGTGCGTGTGTGTACATGTGGGTGTGTGTGCGTGTGCGTGTGTGTACGTGTCTGTGTGTATGTGTGTGCGTGTGTGTGTGAGTGCGTGTGTGTGTTTGTGTGTGTGTGCGTGTGTCTGTGTGTGTGTATGCGTGTGTGGTTGCGCGTGTGTGTGTGTGTGCGTATGTGTGTGCGGGTGTGTGCGTGTGTCTGTGTGTGTGTTTGTGTGTGTGTGGTTGCGCGTGTGTGTGTGTGTGCGTATGTGTGTGTGTGTATGTGTGTGCACGCACACGTTTCTTTTTTGGCACACACTTATCCAGTCCTGACTTTGCTTTTGATGTCAGGGCCCCCAAAGCATATGTTATAATAAAGATGAGAATGCAAACTGGCTTCAGAACAAAACTGAGAACGTAAGCCTCTGTCCCCTTTGCGCACATTCAACGGAACAAATCATCAATCATGTATTTGGAATGTTACAGATTAACCTTTATCTTCACTTCAGAGACAGGTATGGCTGAGCGATGATGTCATTTGTAGGGAATTGGGGTTTACCTGGCAGAGTACTTCATTCATTCATGTCACGTTCCTCCCATTACATCACGTAGCATATCTGCATACATTTTATGCGACTACAATACGCTAAAATCTCGACTGGATTGTTTTCTAGACCTAACAAAATTTTGTTAAAGATTAAAGATGTCAACAAAATCTGCTCCTCTCTGAGAGATTAGCATTTTTCATTTTTAATGGAAAGAACTCAATACCAAAACTTCCGTTATTACACAATTTCATCATTCTTTTGAATATAAAAAGGGTAAGTTTGTGTCAAAGAAGTCAAGTCCAGTCAAGTCACATTTATTTCTAAAACTATATTTAAAATGACTTCATCAACCAGAGCGCTCAACAAGCAATAGGAAAGACCAAGTTAACAGGCTGTGCTCTTTCTCTCCAGATCAAAACTGTGACTGAGGGGAAAAAAAAAAAAAAAAAAAAAATTATGTTGGTGTTGTGCAAAACCTTCACATTTTCCAAAAAAAATAATTGTTTTTTTCCCCCTCACCAACCTTTTGGTTTAGTGACATGTGGTTTTGAGCCCCATGTCACTAAACCTTTAGCAGAAGGGTCCTCAAATTAGATGCCATCCCAATGGGGTGTTCGCAGTGACATCACAGGCTGAAGTGGTTAGGCCCCTCCCCTCAGTAATGACTCCCCCCTTTATTTCTACAGCTTAGCTCTGATCTGCACAGATGCCTGGCCCCTCACTGTCAGGCCTTTCAACTTCCGCATGACTGACAGCCATAGCTGGGGGCTCTTCCTGGGAAGCAGGTGGACCCCCCCCCCCCCCCACCACCACCACCCCCCCCCCTCCCCTAGCGGGCATGAAGGGGGAATGTGGACTTCACAGGCAAGCTCTAGATAACCCAAGAAATGAATCTCTCCCGTATTATATTTCCTTGCTTGTTGTTTTATGAGTTTTATGTTTGCATGAAAGCAGTTTTAAAACCATGGCAGTTGATATATTTTGCAGCCCACTCATGTGAGTGTAAATGCTGATGCTAACAGTGCTATTTTAATGACATTATTGGAATCACACTCAAGCCATGTGCTTTTCAACAGCCTAAGGCTGCAGCAAGCAAGACAGAGGTCCAGTGAAACCTATAGAGAGATCCAGTGAAACGTATAGAGATATCCAGTGATATGTAGAGAGATCCAGTGAGATGATAATGAGATCAGTGCTAGACTAGTCATGCACCCAGCGATGATGATCACTGGAATATGTCTGAGAATCTAGGCATTCCAGTGAAACGTATAGAGATATCCAGTGATATGTAGAGAGATCCAGTGACACATAATAGAGATATCCAGCGAGATGTATAGAGAGATCCAGCGAGATGTATACAGAGATCCAGTGGCTTTGACTATCATACATCAAAGCTGTATTGATTTGAGCCTCCACTGGGGAATATTTGTCTGAGAATCTGTGCACTTCTAGTGGGTCCTGGTTGAAGCATGGTCATGTCTGAGTCTGTGCACTGTTTGACTCCCATGGGATCTAAATTAAGTTCTCTCATGCCTAGAGCTACCACCACATTCGGTGAAGTATTGTGCAAGTTTCCCTTGATGCCATAAAAAACAGGAAAAGTAATAAAAATAGACAAATGACTAATAAACCAATCAGCTTGCTTGGTCACGCAGTACAGGCAGGGACCCCTGGGGTGTTGCAGTGCTGGATATTCTAGTTTGCGGGTAAATGGTAATCTAGCTCAGATGGATGAATTGAATGGCCCTCTTTTTTGACATTATGTATTCCTACATTTGTCTTACATTGCAATCAGAAATACTGGGAACTCTGTAGAGCAGAAGATGCCTCTGTCTGGAGAAGAGGAGGTCCAGGACTCTCTGTGTGGGTAGAGCTGCAGTGGGGATTATGGGCTAGCGCTTTGCCGTCCAAACATCCTCAGATGTGGAGTGTCCAAAACATACAAGTATTTAACATACAATGGGGGGCCCAAACATCACACCAGCCAGTGCTGAACCCTCCGTCTCACAAAATGGCCTCCAGCACGCACCTGCTGGTAACCCGTGTTTACAGTAATCAGCAGCAGGTGTGAAACTGGCTTTAATCAGACAGTTAGCAGTTTAAGGTAGACGTAGGTAAGCACGGTCCACAATTAGTTTAGAAAACTCAAGGCAAAACGATAATTTCATGTTTGTCTTCACAGGAAGAACAAGTACATAGACCTACTATCCTAAACAATTACCGTCCAGTTTCCATAACTTCCATTATAATGAAGAGTTCAGAGAGAATTGTGCGAAATTGTGTACTTATTGAAATGAATCATAAATGTGACAATGCGGCTTGCCTATAGAAGGGAGAGGAAGATCGAAGATGCTATATTGCATATGTTGAACAATGTTCTCTACCATGTAGACCACCCAACCCCCAATGGTCCTTTTTGCAGACTTCTCGTCAGAGTTTAATACCACCAGAGCCCACAACACGATGGAAAGTCTACAGTATACAGGGCTGAACAGTAAGATCATAAAGTGTCTGGAGTCCTCTTTGACAGGGAGAGCCTCAATATGATAGGGTGGGTCCGGCTGTGTCCTCCCCTCTCATTATTGACACAGGAGACAGGAGCTCCACAGGAAAGTGCTATTTCCTTAGTCTAATTTAGTCTATGTACCAATGCTTGCCAACGTATTTGTGACCACTTTACTGGGAAGTTTGCTGCTAATATAGCGACCATGGGTTCAGTTCAAGAGAATGAAACCATCCTATACCTATCAAAAAATAATTTATCAGTTTTTGCAGGTGGTGTAAGCCCATTTTAAATGTTAAATACTACCTGAATTATAACTAGTTGAATAATAATAAAATACAGCATTATCATCATCATCATCAAAGAAAAAAAAAAAACATGAAAGAAAAATGAGTCATTTATTGGGGAAGGGGGTGTAAAGTAGCCCTTGCTGCTTTAAAGGAAGCTAAAGATGAACTTTAGGGCGAACCCCACTCCTCCAGCCCCATCAGCGCTGATTCTATAGGTGTGTGTGATTTATGGCTGTCGCCATGGGGACGATGCTGGAGGCGACCTGGCCAGCCTGCAGGTGTCACAGGACTCCACCTCAATTTCTGACCCTCTCTCCGGGGTTCGTCGCAGAAGCCGACACCTGAGGGGAAAAAGGCCCATCACTCAGGTGAGCTCACCTGTGCACAGCCGGATGAATGTTCTCTGTGGCATGCTCACAGGTTTTTGGGGTGTGAACCCCCATGCAACCCACAGGAACTGTGCCCATTGTGGAAGACATTGTGTTCCACAGAGCCCTGTATTGCTACGGACACACAATCACACATTCATGCATTCAGCATTTCACCAACATTTAAGAGGAATGAATCAGTTACAAGGGACTCTGAAAGGCAATTTACTATAGCAAGTTTTACCCAAGTCCCCCGTTCCCTTTAACCTAACCCAACTCACGCTTTTAAGATAAAAGGGACTTCAGATCCCCCAAAAGAGACAGACAGTTATATGGCTCAGACTGAGTCACTGGCCTGTAACATGGTTTCAGTACACACATAGTGGGTCATCCAGTGTCCTGGCAAAATTGTACAACGAAACATGTAACCTGTACAATCTAACTTAATGCAAATGAACTTTTCCTCTTTAGGCCAATCGAGAGTTTTGGCATGGAATACCAGTCCATACCATTTCAGTGGTCGATAAATGTAAAACAGTATCACAATTTAAAATATTCTCACACACTCTCGAAACCTACGTCCAAGCTAGTGTCTACAGCCAGCCAGGGCACCGTGTTACTTCCGATGATGATTTTGAAGTGAATCCAGGCTTGCTTTAATCTAATACATCTGGGAAGCCTTTTATTATTTAATAGCACACTCTCCTGCGTGGGATTGGTCACTTCCAACTTCCAGGGTGAGTAACAAAATAACAAACTGTAAGAGAATGACTAGAACCACTGTAAACATTAGTCACACAGTCGTTTTGAGCAAACATTTCCAGTTGGGGGCTTATAAATCAATATTTTACAGTAACGATCATCTGCTCCAAGTGAATATTGATGACTTGTATCACCGATTTCATGTTTTCGAGGTCATGCTTTGCTGATGCTTCGGCTCAAATGAGTCATGGCATTTGTCCCTGAGCCAAAAATAAAATCGGATCTTTCTCCATCATCCAGACACTGTGTTAAGCAGCACCAGACAAATCAAAAGCATGCACAATGAAATGGAAATTATTAAACTTTCATGAGATTTGTGCACAGTATTAAAGTAGCCTGCTCGAGCAGGACAATGGGGGAACGGCATCTCTTCAGTAAATGCAGTATTTAAGGCTTTAATGATTTGTTCAGACTTGAAAGAGTCTTGAATGTTTACACCTGTAATATAGTTAATATACCTGTAAGAGTACATACTCATGTTTAGCTCATAAATGTTTCAATAATATGACCTGACATAATTTGTATTAGTAACCAATGTTAATGTGAAATGTCTAGATTGTGGCTTTGACCTAATTAAGAGATGCTCTTCAGTCACAGCAAGCAATCAACTAGATGCCCAAACATTGCTATGCTTTATATGCAAACTCTAGCTTTTGTTTCCATATTTATTTTGGAGCGTAATCCTCCTGTCGGTGAGTGACTCACGCTAAGCTACATCACACATTTTTTTCTTGAATGGAAAATGAGGACAAACCTGAATCAGAAGTGGAATGCAACACATCCAAACAGCAGAACCTTATCCCCTCAATAACACTTCATACGTTATTTTTAAATGATCTTCTGGTGATGAAGAGTGTGAATGGGCATCGTGCAGCAGAATTTGTATTGGCAATGTGTCATCCTGCAGTAGCACAGAAGTGGCCAAAGGCTGGGGAACGTGTCAGCACAGATGGGCATCGAATGTGTATCAACCGCACACTTACAGGAAATGCCACTGTGCATCAACCGTACACTAACAGGAAGTGGCACCATATATCACACTAACAGGAAATGACACTGTATATCAACCCCACACTTACAGGAAATGCCACTGTTTATCAACCCCACATTTACCAGAAATGGCACCATGTATCAACCCCACGTTTACAGGAAACAGCACTGTTTATCAACCCTACATCTACAGGAAATGGCACAATATATCAAGGCCACACTAACAGGAAACGGCACCATGTATCAACCCCATGTTTACAGGAAATAGCACCCTATATCAACCCCACACAGGAAACAGCACCTTATATCAACCCTGCACTAATAGGAAACCGCACTGTATATCAACGCCACGCTTACAGGAAACGACACTGTATATCAACCGCACGCTTACAGGAAATCCCACCGTATATCAACCGCACGCTTACAGGAAACGGCACCATTAGCAGCCATCATAAATCTCTGCTCTCTATTATTGAAATTAGAGAGGTCTGTCCACGGGCGAGTAGAGCAGTGATCGTATTTCTCTCTGAGCCCAAAGGAGACACGCAGCTGGAAAATGGGAAAACGAGACAGATTTGAACTCTTAACATCATCTCACTTTTAGACCGAAGGCCACTTTATTTGCTTTGGCATTGTTAAAGAGCAAGTAGAGCACCTGCTTAAAAAGCCATAACAAAAAGTCAAAAAGTATTTCAGAATGAACCCGAGGAAGTGTTATTTGTATGCATTGAGTGCACATTGATTTGCATGGTTAATGAAGCTGATTTAAACCCGCTCTACAAAGGATTCCTAAGAGGCATAAACTGACTGGTCAGCTGCAGCAAATCCAGCAGCACTCTACCAGGAGCCTGAAGCAGATTAGGCAGTACTCTTCCTGAATTCTGAAGCGGATTGGGCAGTAATTTACCAGGAGACTGAAGCGGATTGGACAGTACTCTACATGGAGACTGAAGCGGATTGGGCAGTACTCTCCCTGAATGCTGAAGCAGATTGGGCAGTACTCTACGTGGAGACTGAAGTGGAATTTGGCAGTACTCTACCAGGAGGCTGAAGCGGATTGGGCAGTAATTTACCAGGAGACTGAAGCGGATTGGACAGTACTCTACATGGAGACTGAAGCGGATTGGGCAGTACTCTCCCTGAATGCTGAAGCAGATTGGGCAGTACTCTACGTGGAGACTGAAGTGGAATTTGGCAGTACTCTACCAGGAGGCTGAAGCGGATTGGGCGGTACTCTATCAGAGACTGAAGCAGATTGGGCAGTACTCTACCAGGAGTCTGAAGCGGATTGGGCAGTACTCTACCAGGAGGCTGAAGCAGATTGGGCAGAACTCTACCCAGAAGCTGAAGCAGATCGGGCAGCACTCCACCCGGAGCAGAGTTCCTTCACTGCATTCTTCAGGAGTGTAGCTCAGCTCCAGGGTCTGAAAGGCTTGTTTGAATCAGCTCCAGGTCTGCAGGATAAGCCCCCACTGCAACATCTGCTCATCGGAGATGGTTCCCTTCCCGGTGTCTGTCCAAAAAGTAACATTTGATACTGTATTTGCATTGTGCCGCCATGAAGAGGGGTAGCTGCCGGGGATGTAATCCTTCTTGTTTTGAGTTTTACGATCAAGCCGTGACAGGAATCTTCTTTTCACCAGCCTGGGACTCTGTTTGAGGAAAGTGAGCCCCTTTCCAACGCGGAGTCACGTTGCTCCAGCATGTTTAAAAAACCTGATGGCTCAGCACTGCGACTGATTTTCAAGTTCTTGTGCAGCTTGTGGCATCCTAGGTGAGCTTGATGTTTTCGACCGACATGCTGCTCTGTTTCTGGGGACAAATAAAGAGCTCAAGGGCAGAATGGAAGGAAGGACACTATTATTTTCAATTACAAAATCAATAACGTTTATGAAATAATGTTACCAGGCATTTATCAAATGACCATACAACTATTTTTGGAGCATGGACACATTTTTATGAAAGCTTAGGACCAAACACTTACAGCAGCTATAGGCAGCAGTGTTTATGTGAGTTAAAGAATTCGGTGTGACTTAGGGGTATGACCAGTTGTAACCCCTCAACCCAACCCGGACCTCTAACCTTAACCCCTAACCCAATCATGCGCGTGACAACACTGCACCCTGTTAGACTGTCAGTACTGGCACAGTCAAAACTTGCCACCAGGCCGTGGTCATTCCACATTTTAACAGGATAAACCCACCCGACCGCCCGCAGTAAGAATGACATGCGAGAGATGGTGACACACAACCGCCAGATTTTACAGCCAAACGGCCAGGCAGGCAGGCAGCAGGCAGCAGGCAGCAGGCAGGCAGGCAGCAGGCAGCAGGCAGGCAGCAGGCAGCAGGCAGCAGGCATGCGCAGCGTTTCAGGTAAACCTGCAGCACACTCGCTCACCCGTGTCAGGTGCAAGGAGTATACACGGGAGAAACTTGCTTTCCAGGTATTTCTAAGTGGACGTGTAGCCTGCAGGGCACATCCTCTACAGGGGAACATGCAGGCAGGCAGAGACGTGCCGGTGCCGAGTCTCTGTGGTTTTCATTTCAGCACGTCTCAAGGCCAGATCACTCTCCTGTTTACGCCTTTCAGAAATATCAGTGATCATGAGACCGAAGTTTGAGTTGCTTTTGTAACTGAGAAAGGGAAGCCCTCCCCCCCTTGAATTTAGTATCCAGTGGGACATGGCTGAATTGCCCCCCGTCCCCTCTATATTGCTTTAGCGAAAGAGTTCAGGTTTAGGAAACATCTCTCCCGTCCATCTCCTGAAGGTGAAACGGTGTCACCTGTAACCTAGTCCGCATGGTAACGTGGGATCTCTTATTGTTACATGCACTGACCCAAAACATTGCAAAAATAAAGTATTATTATTATTATTATTATTATTTAATAACATTCTTATTATTATTATTATTATTATTATTATTATTATTATTATTTGCACAAAGTGCTTTTCAGGGAGCAGTATCAATGATAAAAGTATGAATGAATACATTTTTTTTTTTTTAATGGCCAGACCCAATGAAGGCGGATGGCGCTGTTGGGCTGCAGCTCCGGAAACTGCTGAGTGATGGTTTCACATTCCCTTCCCTGCCGTTCTCGGTTCCCGGTCGTATTGATTTATTCGATCGGACCCAGGCCTCCAGCGCCGAACCCTCCAGTTGCCCCTCATTTCCTGTTGAAATTCAGCGCTCAGTCATTGGCTGTGTCCAGGTGCATGTGATTTATATAATGCTCCACAGGTGTTTTACCCCTAGGTGCGAGCTTGGTTGTAAAAGTGAAACACCTGTTCCTCATATATTATTTTTTTTTTTTTTTTGGAAGAAAAAAAAAATGCCCTTATTCGGGGTTACTGCAGTTTATGTGCTGTCCCATTCTAAAGCAGTTTAGGTTTCAGGCACCGTCCTCTGGGAATGGATCCAACAGCCTTCTGGTCGCAAGCCAAGCTCCTTACCCACCATGCGAAATATCATTGGACTGCAGAGTTCCGTCAAGATGAATGCTGTGGAGCCATATTGACGATCCGTATTTCCTGGGTCTGCAGATGACTCTGCAGAATGACCTGTTTCTTCCACGTTGTGGAATTTTCCTTTAATTCAGGGGTCTGCTCTCTCCATTTTCAGATTCTCAGCCAATCAGAATTCAGGTGTGCATTCATTTTGGCCAGAAGTAATAGTTTAGTTACAGTTTAACCAAACACTTGCTAATAATTTCATGTTCAGTCACAGTTATTTTTTAAATTATAAAAATTAACGGATATTATCAACATTATGAATGATAAGCAGTTGTTCCACTCCCAGGTTCAGTGCTCCATGGCCTGTCAGGGCTAAGGTGGTAAGCAAAGCATTCACATTCCCAGGCGTTGGTGCTGGAACGCGTGTCTAGCGCTACAGTCACCCTCGCGGATCGTCTTACCAGCCTCTCCACAAACAGATAGGAACACGACCGAAACACAATATAGCCCCTGTTCAATTACCTCAAAGGAATGTTTAGGGGAGAAATAGTTTTAATAATTTTAAGTCGTATGGCACATACGTGAGGGAGCAGTCAGGCGCCTTAAGTCTATTTCATATGCATGCCTCCAAACAATGTTCTATAAGAACATATTCTATATGATAGAGCAGTATTCTATAAGAGCATATTCTGTATAATAAAGCAGTGTTCTATAAGAGCATATTCTATATGATAGAGCAGTATTCTATAAGAGCATATTCCCTTGATGATGTTGTTTGACTACACCATCATGCGAGGCTCCGAACCTGGTGATACTTAAGCGCTCTAGTTTTTATAGGCAATTAAATTTAAGTAAAGTAAAATTAATTTAAAAGAACTCCCGTAAGCATCGTATGAAAATATCACATCGTATTAAAAATAAGGGGCTCTATATTCTATGGCTCTAATCCAGCCCACTTTCTGGGTGTGCCGCTCGCTTTGAGCTGTGTGCTCCTCGCTCCTCTTGGTCACAAAAACACCACCTTTCTCTAGCTTCCACACCCAGTGTGCAGGGCCGGCCCTATATTTGGTGGCCCTAAGCAAATCTGTCTGAGCGAGGGGGGGGGGGGGGGGGGTGCTATTCAATTCTGCTGTCGAGCGGGGGGGGGGTTGGTGCCCCCCCCACCCCAGCGGTTGTGGCCCTAAACAACCACATAGACCGTTTATGCCACGGGCCGGCCCTGCCAGTGTGCCCACACGCCATTGACTGCGTCCATGCACCGTGCAGCATTGATTCTGGAAAAAAATAGCCCAATATCTTTTAAACATATTTTCCTGTCCCCAATGTGAATGCACTCTTAAGCCAAGCATATCATTTTAAATCTGCGCAGCCTAGCAGATAAAATTTTATTTGAACAAGGGACGTATTCAATAATGTTTAAAGTGCACTCTCCAAAATTATAAACTCTCAAAGATAATAAATCAGAGGCAGTGGTTTCTGCAGAACCTCTGATCTCAGATCAGTATATAGTTATATGGAGAGAACAAAATGTTATTTTAGATGACATTAAAAATAAATTCCATTAATTGTTTTCATATTTAAAATAAATTCAGTTAAAAAATTTTTTTTAACTAAAGTCTGACCAGGACTTCTGTTTTTATCAAAAGACAATAAATTATAATGGGTTCTTGCGGGGTGAAACTGCTCTTGCAGACAGAAGCGACAGGTCCGTGGTACGCACAGATTGAAAATGCTTCACTTTGTAGGGGCGTAGTAATGGCTGTCTGCTCTTAGTAATACATGTCAATGATATTTCGTCTTAGCAATATCCACATTCATGCTGATGAATTTAAGACTTTTTATAGAAATGTATGCCAGTCGCACTATTTGTGATCAAGTGTGGTGTAGTTAAAATGACCCACACAGTCCCCTGAGAAGGGGTAAAGTCTAGATCAACGCTCATAGCCAATTTAGCCTTTTATTCTTTCTCAGATCCGTAGACAGAGGAGCATGGTTGCTAGCGGCTCGTCCTGCATAACTCCGAACATGCTATCATCTCGGTAAAGGCAGAAGCTGTGAATTCCCGCATTATTTTATTTATTTTGTCAATGAATCCCGGTCCCTTTTCAGCCGCCAGTTCTTCAGCAGGCAGATGTGCAGAGGAAAGCCTTTGCGTTAAGGGCACTTTCTACACCAGGTTGGTACATGCTGGAGTGAAAGGATGCAATGTACTGCACAGCCTCGAGCTAAGCCAGCTACATTCTTGGCTCTTTGAGGAATCAGATATTTAATGTAATCTTTGCCTTTAACAAGCCTGTGGTTAGCATAGCAACAAGGCGTCAGTGTACAGTACATACATATTGGTCTCACCACATGCACTTACACACAGGGCTAAGTCAAAGTCTCCATACATAATACATTTTAAATACATTTGTGTGTGTGTGTGTGTGTGTGTGTGTGTGTGTGTCATTTAATGCAGGATTACAGGATAGCACACACCACCGTGTAAGCAGGCAGAGCAGCTCAAGCTAATACACACCACTGCGTATGATCTTCCCTGAACACTGTGACTGTGTGACTGTGACTCTCAGACTGGGACTGTAACTGCGGGACTGTGACTCTGACTCTGTGACTGTGACTCTGTGTGACTGAGAGTCTATGTGACTGTGACTCTGTGTGACTGTGAGTCTATGTGACTGTGACTTTGTGACTGTGACTCTGTGGCTGTGACACTGTGACTCTGTGGCTGTGACTCTGTGATTCTGTGTGACGGTGAGTCTGGAACTATGACTGTCACTCTGTGTGACTGTGAGTCTGTGACTCCGTGACTCTGTGTGACTGTGCTGCTTCTGCAGTTTTACTGCTGGGCCGCTGTCTATGTGCCAGTCCAGGGCTGATTTAGGGTTATATCCTGGCTGCATTGCGGAGTGGCCAGAAAGCACCGCTCTTAATTACATTCACAGCCATGCCTTTCCTCCAGATCAAAACTCACTCAGTGTCCCCGACACAAAACCCAGTTCTGCGGCAAGAATCTGCGACAAGACATTTCAAATATTTACACTGTAAATGTTTTTTTCAGTTTTTCTTGCATTGAAAATAATATCGTAAAGAAACCTTTCATATAATTCATGTATTAAATGACTGGATTGGGTCTAAATCCCTGGTCTGTTTCACAGGGGTCTCAGAGTCTTATGTTCAGCTACCACACACTTCTTCAGGATAAGTGTGCAGGGCCCTTATCCCTTATTCCTTCTCTCTGTCCCTCTCTCTGTCTCTCTCTCTCTCTCTTTATTATCTTAAATGGTTTCACATGGGCCTGGGGTTGGCCAGTGTTTTTCTTGGCCTGTCCTCCTTTCTTCAGACACTTCCCTTCTTCCTTTGGAGGATGAAACATGCTCCTTCGCTCTGGGCCCTGGTGGCCACCGTTTGATTTATGCATTATTTCATTTCCTCCTGAAAATTGGATGCAGGACTTTTTCTTTTCTTTTTTTATTGCAATGGAGGTCAATATTTTTCATTTGTTTAAGAACTCTGGCATAATCAGCTGTTCAGAAAATAATCCACTAAAAACCAGTGAGGATGGGACTTATGTAAGGCCAGCTTTGATGAATGTGCACACATCACTTATTTAACCATTTAACCAGGAAAATCATATGCACCGAAACTAAAATATACCAAACATTTAAAACTGCATCAGAAAATCCTTGAAAGGCTAACTGATTAATGTCTAGAATGTCCAGGCAATCCCTATCCCTGGGTCTACCCGTGTAATCATTTCTTAAGATAGAGCAATACTTACAGTCATTCACATTGACACTGAGCAGGACAATAACAACGTTGGTGTCAAATGTTCAAATGTGCCACTAGGCCAGGGATATTTTACACTTTTGGTGGAACATTTAACTAAAATTTACTGTCACTCTCTTTGTTCGCCACAACCATGGACTGCCATCTCTTACAAGCCCCAATGCAGTCATCCATACACCAACCCAACAGTGATATTCAGGTCAAGTCAACTGACAAAACTATCAATAATTACTGGCAGTTAAGAATATGCTTCCCAGTGGGTCTGTGTCCTGTACAGCCCCGGTCCTGTGATCACTGCTTCGTACATCATAGCAGGAAAGCATCCAGATTTGCTAGTGAATGAGGATTTTGTACTCGCAGTCAGTTCAGTGAAGACATGCCCGACATTAAAACCCTTCCATACTGGGACAGCGTGTGCTCTCAATCAGGGTGAAGCGGTTTGTGAAGTGGGTCCAGCTTTTTTTTCCCCCCTTCGTCCTCCTCGGGGCCCCAACGGCACACATAAATCCCCGGATCTTTCCGGAACCTGAGGAAGGGCAAAGGGCCGGTTCTGAGCGGTTCCTGGAGCGGGCCCAGCGGGTCTGCGCTCCAGCTGCAGTCCCGTAATGACCGGACCCGCAGAGGAGAGGAAGGACCGCGGCCCCCAGAAGAATCCGCCGCGCGCGCCAGCCGGTGATGTCACCCGGTGGAACTCCACAACCTTCCCCAGAACCTGGCCGGTTCCATCGGAAGCCATCTTCGGTGCGTCCAGAGTGGGGATTACTCCGCCTGCTCGCTCGCTCCCCCCCCCCCCCCAATTAAATCACCAGCGGAGAATGCGAGCAATGCCGCTGTCGGAAATGTCGCAAATTAGATTACCGGGAGAGGACACGAGCACCGCCGCTCTCGAAATGTCATTATGGTCACGGAGCCTCTGTTTCCACTCCGGCAGACCGAAAAGACGTAACCAGGCACACAATCGTCCGTGGATTTGTCTCTCCAAACCTTTTAGATGAGGATGAGTCTGCAGTTTTTCCCAAAGTAAAACCAACTGCAAATGACTGTCAAGGAGACTCATATGGCTCTGAATGCTTTGATCAGCTTTTTTTTTAATTTTGAGCAGCTTTGTAAGTGAAGAATATGTAGCTGTTGTACGCTCAAACCTTTTCCCCTGCCCCAAACTTCTTTGTAGATAATTAAGCAAAGTCAAAACACACCTATTTTCATCTCGGCCCTTTATTGACATGGCTATTCACAGCTATGCAGCTGATTATGCTGTAAACGTATTGCACCTATGGCCATCAATAATGCTCTGACCCTTACAGCAAAGGATCCAACAGTGATCAGTAATCTTGGACGCGCTGTTCAACCGCTTGATTAGCCATTGTCAGTGTGTAGCAGTCTGTCTCGCTCTTTGGAAGAAGGAGAGGCCATTTCCAGACATCTGGCTCACACCTGCCCGGCCAAGACAGCCAGCTTTGTTTAACGGTGACGTGTTCCGTATTACACGCCGATTTAAAAAAAAAAAAAAAAAGTCTCACTTGAGGAGCCCAGTCAAGATCCATTTGATTAACACTCTGGCCTGCATCTCGCTGCAGTGTGTGCTGCCCAAATGTCTTCTTGCGCATTGCAGTCTTTCACAACAGAACGTGTGTTTGGTCACATCAGCCTGGTTGGGACAGATGGTTACATGCTAAAACACGCGGTCACATATTGTGAAACCCGCATGAGAATATTTTGGTGTGTATTACACACTGGCAGCCAGGAAATCTTGATACCTCATGTAGCCATATTGGGTTTTTTTTTAGTTAATTCATTTAAAGCCACTAATTTCAGAATAGTTCGGCCAAGCTAGCTACCGGTTGCGTGCAGTCCTAGTCAGGGCCATCCTCAAACAAAGTTAAGAAATTAGTTTGAAAATATTGGAAGATATGCATTTGTCCCTGTAGTGTAATGCTGTTAGATGTGCAATGGGTCATGTTTTGGTCAGTGACTAGTCTGGTGTGCAGTAATACTGTGAGATAGAGTTTTGGTCATGCATTAAAGTGACTCTGCAGTGCAGTAATACTGTGTGATGCAGTTTTGGTCAGGCATTAGAGTGACTCGGCAGTGTGAGTCTAGAGTGACTCTGCAGTAATACCGTGAAATGCAGTTTTGGTCATGGATTAGAGTGACTGCTCAGTGCAGTAATACTGGGAGATACAATTTTGGTCATGCATTAGAGTGACTCTGCAGGGCAGTAATACTGTGAAATGCAGTTTTGGTCATTCTTTAGAGTGACTCGGCGGTGCAGTAATACTGTGAGGTACAGTTTTGGTCTGGCATTAGAGTGACTGTAACGCTGTCAGGTTTGGGAAATTCTGCCCAGGGCCCTGAGGTGAATCCCTTCCGAAGGGTGGGAAATAGTGGAAGGGTGCCAGGAATTCTGTGAATGGAGGCTCATAAGACTGCAATAAAATGCAAATCTCCCTTTCCAAGCACCAGCTGGTTCAGTGACCCCTCCTCAGGGATAGACAGGGAGACTGTGGCTTTTAATGTTAGCGAGTCAGCGTTAAACTAAGAAACGGCAGACTTTTTGCACTCGAAAGACAAATATTTTTTATTCCACTATATCCTTTGGTTAACACACTCTTGCTGGAGTAAAACACATCTTTCTTACACACACATACACACGCACTAATACATGCACGTATGCACATACACACACACACACACACATATTCGGAATTGCAAGCTGGATGCGGTAGGCGAACTTGTGAATGAAAGCTGATTGCACAGGTTTATTTATAGCTTTTCGGAGAGAATGCTGAGAAGGAGGTGTCACAGCTCATAACTGTGGGTGTGTTGAGCTGTGGATTCCTCTCTAATCTTTCTGAATGTTACTCTTTACGTGCCATGGGACGGTTTGTTTATCATTGCCAAATTCTTGCAATGTTCCAAGGCCAGGGCAGTTCTTCGTGCACAGATTTCTGTACTAAGCCCTGGATACAGTTTCTTATGATTGAAATATTCTGACAAAGCACTGCCATAAGAAAGTATGCACTGCGTTATGATTATGATTATGATTATTATTATTATTATTATCAGGTTGTCCATGTATACCAAAGCTACACAGGCTTGCCTGCTATTGGGGTGCTGCTGATTAATCTGTTTGTTTATTTATGTTCTATTTTATGACCCAGATACTTCCGCCTGCACCCATGGCCTTTCCAGCGGATGAGGAAGTCCAGTGCATGATGGGAAGGCACTCTGAAGGAATTCTTAGCGCAGCGAGGCCAAGAATTCCTGATTCCCTCATCCAGTCATATATCACCGGCAGCAGAGCAGCCTTTTGTGTTTCCTGACCTCTTCTGAGAAGAACTCAAAGCTGCAGTCACTCTGGCCAAAGAGATTTTGACTGTTCAGAATGCAGACCAGTGACTGTGTGGAGGGGGGGGAAGGCGGGGGGGGGGGGGGATGAAATTACAGATGAACAAGATGGATGAGCGAGTGGGATATGATAATTCCTTTCTTCCTGCAGGGCATTGCGGTATCAAATTTTGAAATTAACCTTGAGCTGTGTGTACACGACTATTGCCACACTAGCATTCCACAAAAGTAGTGCTAAGTTCAGGCACCAGAAATATCACTTAAAACTGAGTGAGTGTGAGAGAGAGAGAGAGAGAGAGAGAGAGAGAGAGTGAGAGAGAAAGGGAGAGAGAGAGATTTTCTAAAATGCTTTCGTTGAAAGGAGCTGAGATAAAGATAATTCGTGCCTCTCCGATGACGACTGACGTCGTCCAGCACAGCGGGTATGCCTTGCCTTATCTCTTTTACAATCGGTCAGTATTTTAATTACCCCCTTTTAATGTTAAGCTTCTTACGCGTTCGTTCGGAAAAGCGCAGCAATCAGACGTCCCCATGGCCTGTGTTGACCGACGATTAGCGTACCTTAATAAGTTTGGTGACTGTTAATAAACTAATTAATTGATGGGCTATTTCCTTCGGTGCTTCCGACTTAAATCGTGCGTTTCCACTGCCCTTTGATGTCGCATTACTCTCTTCGGCATTTTGCGTTCAGTTTAAATGCATTCGCATTATATAAAGCAGTCCGAACATCCATTTAGAAATGTATTTTATTTTGATAAATAGCACTCGTATATATGTTCACGAAGAGATTAAATGTCTTCGTTTGTCCTTTAAAAACGGGCTGTTTTTACTGCTTTGGCGGTCAGAAGGTTGTCCTAAAGGTCAGTTATCTATTTACTTCTCATTTGAATAGGGGGGGGATTGACTTTGTATTGAACTTCTCATTGTCTTGGGTCCGGATGTAATGCATCCTTGACACCAATCAAACCAGACAGTCAAGAACAGAGCGCGGAATCTGTTCTTTCCTCCCTCTCGGGGTTCTATTTTTTTTAAGGTAGCTCCGAAATGTCAAATGTAAACGTGCGGTGAATGCAGAGAGTCACAGCGCACACGCAAGGACATGTTAGACAACCATCTGCACTTCCAAGAGTCAGGCGCTATACGCCTTACGTTTATTTTCGACATAATCACGAGTGAAATATCATTAGCATGTCCCTCTGTCCAAAGTTCTACAATAGTAGAGAAAGACCAAAATCCCAACCAATTTATAATTAGGCTACATCACACACCCGCACACATGCACACACACGCACACACACACTGGACCGACAACGATGTGCTTGAACTCAGTCAACTTATCTTGTGGGATCTCTGTCGGGAAATCGGATATGTGATACATAACATCCAGCTGCTGACTTAAATTATAGGAGTTTTCAGCAACTACATCGGGCTGTTTATTTTACTTGGACGAAATTAATAACAGCTTATATCAAACCCAGATGATAGATAGATAGATAGATAGATAGATAGATAGATAGATAGATAGATAGATAGATAGATAGATAGATAGATAGATAGATAGATAGATAGATAGATAGATAGATAGATAGATAGATAGATAGATAGATAGATAGATAGATAGATCTGCCCTCATTTACTTCGTTGGGAAAAGTTTCCAATGTTAGAAGTTGCAATAGTTGTGGTTTCTAAACAATGAAATATATCGGTTGTATCTTTGATTTAATATTTAAAATTGATGCTGTCTGATAAGGAGGTAGAACCCATTGCTGTTTTAAAACGCGTAACAGTTGTGGTAAAGATTCACGTCGAAGACATCGCATTATAAATTAAATATTGTAGGTCAATGCGTAACCTACCCTATTAGGGCGGCTGATGATCGCTTAAATAAATAAATACATTTTGCAAGTGTTTATAATTTGTTATGTACAAGGCTGTATTTTCGGTGCTGCACCGCGCCTGATATCCTCTTATGAGTTCGGAATGACCGGATATTTATCTTTGGAAAGGCAGCGGAAAGCGGTACAGTGACCCCCGCTTATAGCCAACACTCCCTGTCCCAAGAGTCCGGAAACGGACTTTAATTATTTTATTGCGAGCAGTAAAAGCTGATCCACCTTAAAAGACTGCTCACATCTCTGCAGTGCCCGGCCTCCTACAGCTGCCCAATGAATTAAGAGCGGATGCACTGCATCCTTCCTCAGTGCAGCGAGCGGCCAATGGGAGTCTGCCAGTCTGTCCCACGCGCATCCCCACATTCCCATTCATTCAGTGCTGCAGAAGACTCGCAGCGAGCGGTAGCCAACAGCCGCGGAACTTTTTGCGCGACAAACGTACACTCAGCAACTCGGATGTTTTGCGTTTTTCCGTGCATGCTCGTTTTAATTAAAAAAATTAAAAGACAAGACGTCTAGATAAAAAACGGCGTTGTGCGACTTCCGATCATCTCTCTGATTTATCACTACTGCCTTGGGTGCACACGACTACTTCTTTTGGCTGCGTTGAGGATTTACAAATCCTGGGACATAATGGTGCATTTATACACGTATTTGGAAAAAACAAACCGATGAGGAACTGTCTTTTCATGGTCTGGATTTACAGTAATCGTTACGACTGATATGCACAAACTGTAATCGATTCAGTCACTGCTTGGATGGATGTGTTTTGGTATACTGGTTGATGGATTTGTCGTGGATGGCTGTTTGTAACGATAGGTGAGTAGCCCATTTCCCCCAAATCTTGTTTCGATATTCGCTGCAAGCATGGGAAACCTGCGCGATATCTGTGTAACTTTCGGGATGACTGCGTGCGCACATAGTTGTATAGTCTCCTGATGCATTGTATTCTGTATCTATATTGACAACTCTTCAACACGATAAAAACGCTCCATGCTGCAGGCTAACATTTAATGTCATTTGGTGTTAGTGTAGCTGGGATCTACTGTAGCCGTTCGCACCAGTACACCCCTACATGGATTCACAGCATACAACTTTTGCCTGTTGTATTTAATGCTTATCACCAGGGAGCATTGTCCACTGAATTTGTTACTCGTGTGGCTAATGTTCAGAACCAATTTGCGCCTGGAGAGAAAACAAAACGCGCTTACTTTAATCGACTCTTTCTGAAACCAACAAACACCCCTCCCCCATGGAGCTTGTTTTCATTCATAAGTTTTCCCCTTCCTCCCTCCCTCCTCTCCTCTCCGGGTGTTTATCAATCAGTTCTCCGATTGCCTTCAGAGAGGGCGCAGCTCTCCCGTCTGAACCCGATGGTGTGTGGCGCGTGTTGGGGACTTAAATACGATACAGTAGCCTAACCTGAAGCGCTGCTCCAGCACTTTTACATGCTGTTGGATTGTTTGAGCGGATTGGACACTTCTTTCACAGAAACACCTTGCATTTAAGAAGATTTCGTTCGGTCGGGATTTTAATTTTACTTTTTGAGACGGCATAGGAAGCAAAATTATTAGATGGATTCAGCGAGACGATAGAAACCCGTGAATGTTTTTTTTTTTTTTTGTATGATTCATGTAAATTAATAAAGGTAAGAATCGCCGTTGGCCTTTTTGTGGTGTTCGACCCAAATTTTAGACGCTTTCTGTCAGAAGTGGCCATTTTACAGTTTTGATCGACTGTGATGTCGACCTGCCTCACAGAAGTATTTTTAAGGTCGAAAACGTGCTCATACACAGTTCCAGCGCTCGCTTGTTTTTCCTAATATTTAAAGCTACAGTCGCCGAAAGCCGTACTTTCGTACTCACTTTTTCTCTGTTGATATTCGTTCACCTTTTATTTTCTTTCAGTATGTTTGCGCTCCTTGTATAATAATAATAATATGCATGCGTTCACATTAATGTTTAGTTTTTATGCAGTTGCTATCACACCATTTTTTGAAAACTGTGCCAGACGTATTCTTTCCGCTTGTTGAAGAAGCAGTTCGTATTGTCACTATAGATCGTGTCCTCGCTTTGCTGCTGTGGTGCATTTTAATGTTAACTAGCTTTACATATGCAAATAAGCAGGGGAAGTATCTGCGCCGCTCTCGGTTCGACTGAACAGAGGAGTTTCACCAAATGCAGCCCGCTAATGTTGCTTTATTCACAACACAAATCCACATCAGTACGCGCTTTTGTTTTCAGAGAACATCATTTGTCAATGTGTGAAACTGACGAAAGTTAAAATGGTCGGTTGTTTTTTAAATATTTTTCCTCTTGCCCCTTTTACGGGAATCGTTATTCTAAATTAAATGCGCCTCAACCACCTAAATCGAGGAAGCTTTGAAAGGTAGTGAATTGTCGGCCGGGCTCTTTGTATTTTTTTTTTCTCATTGTGTTTTGGCTCCACAGGGTTTCAGATGCTTGCCAAGCCCGCGGTGAATGTCGGAAGTGGTGATCACCCCAGATGGAGCTCCTCAGTCAGCACGACGGCAGCGGAAACCCCTTAGCGGTGGTCAGGCAGCCGTCCCTGGAGAACAGGCCGAGGTTCGATTACGAAAGAGAGCCTCAGCGTTCCGGCGTCCTCTCTCTGGACCAGATCAAGGCCATCCGGTCCCGCAATGAGTACACAGAGGGCCCGTCCGCCACCAGGAAGCCCACGCCCCCCCGGACGGCCCCGCGGACGGCCCCTAGGCCGGAGAAGCAGGAGAGGACTCACGAAATCATACTGATCAATGTGAACAACAACTATGAGCGTCGGACGCCTGGTCACCCGGCGCCCGTGGTGTCACCGCCGGGCGCTCGGCTACCGCCGCTGAGCAGGTCCGCCAGCTCGGGGAGCAACAGCAGCGCCTCCTCCGAGCAGGGCCTCCTCCTGGGCCGCTCGCCCCCGGCGAGGCCCGGCCCGGCCCCCCGCCCCGGCCGGACGATACGGACCCAGCCCAAGCCCGCGGCCCAGCCGGAGGCGGCTCTGAAGCCGGCGGGCAAGGAGGACCTGTCCCAGCACCGCTTGGTGTGCGAGCAGTGCGGGCGGTGCAAGTGCGCGGAGTGCACGGCGCCCAGGGCGCTGCCCTCCTGCCTGGCCTGCGGGGGGCAGTGTCTGTGCTCGGCCGAGACCCTGCTGGAGCACGGCACCTGCATGTGCCTGGTCAAGGGCCTCTTCTACCACTGCTCCAACGACGACGAGGGCGACTCGTGCGCCGACAGGCCCTGCTCCCTCTCGCGCTCCCACTGCTGCTCGCGCTTCCTGTGCATGGGGCTGATGTCGGCCGTCTTCCCCTGTTTACTGTGCTACCCGCCCGCCAAGGCCTGCGTCCGGGCCTGCCAGCGCTGCCACGACCGCCTCAATCGGCCCGGCTGCCGCTGCAAGAACTCCAACACCGTCTACTGCAAGCTGGAGAACTGGTCCCCCGGGGGCTTCCAGAAGCCTTCCTGATTCACAGTTCCGGAGAAGGATTTATAAACATTGACGATAATAATAACCGTAATAACAACAACAACAACAATAATAATTCTGATTGTTATTAACGTTTATCAGAACCCGAGCACCTCCCATTATCCCGCTTCTCCACAGAAGAACTCAGTACTTGGAGTATGGAACCACTTTTTTTTTTTTTTTTTAATGAAAGTACCCGACTACAAACCAGCGTTTGCCTTTGTGTTCTCCGCGTCTTATAAGACACTCCTGACTTGCTGTCATGCATTCTTTCGTTAGGGGAGAGATTCTCTGCGCTTCCAGCTTCTGACCAGGGCTGCCTCTGACAAAAATCTGTGAAGGACTATCTAGACAATATGTAGCTGTTACCGGATATCCATAGCAACAAAGATTGTTTCTTTAGTAACTGGTTGACACCACACCAATCTGTGGCTGTGTGTTTTTTTTTTTTTTTACTGGGATTCATGTAAACATAATTTCTTACAGAGTTTCCATCAGATATGCTTCTCACACTCTCATGCTATGTTGAGTTCACAGGCCACAGCTGTTGTGTGTTTTCTTACCCTTCAGTTTTTTTTTTTTTGGTTTTTGTAAATTTTATGTACAAAATCATAAAGATAAATTCTGGCTATTTTTAAAAAGAAAATGTCTGCTAAAACATTTTTTGTTGTAAAGAATATTTATTATGTGAAGCTCTATTATTTTATGATATTTATTGCAAAAGACAGTCTTGAAATTTTACCCATGTCTGAATATAACAAAATATCAATACTTACTGAAAAGTTAAAGGGTGGCACAAAAGAAAAGCTATGTTAACTATAATGCAGAAAATATATTAATTAATGAACAATATTCACTGTCTTGTGTCTTAATTTTTGAGCATGTCTTTATGAGTTTCTTTCAGCTTTGGGGTGTTGGACACATTGGAGTGAATTCAAATGAAGTGCTCATTAAAAACCCTTATTTTAGGTTTATGTATGGGCTCATAGTGTGGACAGACACACATACTGATTGGCACATCTGGAAGCCAATGTTTTGCTTCTGAAAAAAAAACTGAAGATATCCTGTTTGGCTGCGATAATTTCCATTCTGGAAATGTAACTGTTCAGAGCCAAAAAACAAAACAATTAATCAAAACCGGCGTGTTTTCTCTGTTTTGCTATTATGTGCTTAGCTACAGAGAGGTTGGGGTTGACTTTTCATACAGTTCTGAAATGACTATTCCTCTGCCTAGTTTGTGTAATTTACATCAAGTTTACATCCTACTGCTTTACCATGGTGTAGCCTACTGGTACAATATATATAACAGCCCACATAACTGTTACGCCTAATATGCAGGGTTTTACCCACGCATTGCATACTTTTTCCATAGCTTTCAAAGATATTCCCACTTGAGTGAACTGGAATCGGGGTGAAAACAAATGAGTGAAGCGGGCCATTTAGTCGCGACCAAACTTTCTGACCACCAAACCAAACGTGGCAAAAGGTCAACTTGAGGACTAGGCTGAAGATTTCCTCCTCCGGGTTTATGGCATTATGAGGGGAGCTGTTTGCTGCCAACAAACGGTCCGTATAGAAATCACGGGCCACCTGCTCAAAGATAATAAAGTTCCCCGCGGCCCTCTCCGTTTATAGTCTTACTGCTCACAGCCAACAGGGTGGGCCGGGGTTAGCCGTTTGCTGGGCCAATTTGGGCCACCTGTACGTCGTGTTTTCATGGTTTTTTTTTTTTTTACCGTTTGTCACCAAGCTGAAGTTTAGTCGCGCCAAGGAAGCGTTACTTCTGGTTTCCCTGGAACGAAAGCTGACAGAAATCCCTGCGGCGATTGCCTGAGAGCAAAGATAACACGTGCGAATGTCAGACTTGTTTTTGGAAACCGCAGTGAGTAATACTGCGCGAGGTATTTCTACAGCACAGCGGCTCAGGCCTGGGGCCAGGGCAGCCAGTAGGCTTACCCATTTCCTGGATTGTGTGTTCGTGGTATTTTAGATAATTGAAGTTCCGTTTGCTAAAGGTAAACAAAAGTTTTTTTTTTTTTTTCCTGTCTGGGTGTGGGGGGCGTTATCTTATTCCTGATCAGGTTGTTATTAAGTGTGTTAGAGAATCTAAAGCCCCAGCATTTCTTCCCCTTATACTTACATGGCATAGCGTCTGATTAGTCACTGCTGGACAGGGCCTGATTAGTGGAGGAGATCTGCTTTATCATGAGAACATCTGCACACGTGTGGTCAAGATGCCTGGGTCAACTGACACAAGTAGCTTTGCCTGCACCTCCAATTTGTGTCAGTCTTATTTATTTAAATCTGGAATTTCAGTTTTGTTACTATGAATAAACGTGAGCAGATTAGCAGTTTGTTACTATGAATAGTTATGTGCAGATTAGCAGTTTGTTACTATGAATAGTTATGTGCAGATTAGCAGTTTGTTACTATGAATAGTTATGTGCAGATTAGCAGTTTGTTACTATGAATAGTTATGTGCAGATTAGCAGTTTGTTACTATGAATAGTTCTGTGCAGATTAGCAGTTTGCCGGTTTCCTGTTACTCTTCGTATCCGTAATTCAAGCTGTGTTTCCTGTCCGCCTGTCGCCTGGCTGGAGAGAACAGAGGGCTTTTCAGGTTCTGAGCCCTCAGACAGGAAGTAGCCAATGCTAACGCCGCGCTTTACAGCTCACTGGCAGGAGATAATGCGCAGGATTTGGAGCGCCGACGCGTGTTGTGTACGGCGTGTCGGGGTCACGTTGCCGGATTTCACAGATAAACGGTTTGTGTTCGGGGATCTCGCGCAGCAATGTGCTTGGTAGTCTGTTCGCACACTTACTACGTTGTCACTTTTTGAGAACTCAGGCAGCAAAACTCATTTGTGCTCCCGATGTTCCCATTCAGACATAAATGACACAAATAATAACAACATCAATTATAATAATGCCTTAGATTATTAATTCTCTCCTCAGTCGGTTTCTTCGGAAGTGGTGCCGAGCTCCAAAACGGAGGTTTTCATTACGGAAAAAAATAGGGGACCGTGCTCAGCGGAAGTCTGAAATGGTAAAGTCCTCTTGGGCCCACAGCCGTGTTCCTTTCCCTTCCGGCGAGCGTCCGCTCAGCAGGCTCCCGTCTCAGAAACGTCACTCATGACCTCTGGCGGAGGCACTAAGTGCTTCCGTTGCAGGCAAGATGCGTAATAGCTGCTCAGCGCCGTGGGAGGGTGTTTAGATGTGTAATGGCTGCCCGGTGCTGTGGGATGATGTTTAAAGTTAGTAGCCACTCATTTCTGCAGCTCAGGCGTGTGCTGGATGCGAGCGGAAAAGGCTTTCCCCCGCCCCCGCCGTTTCCCCAAACCACCCCACCCCCCCACCCTCACCGGCTGTGACGCGGACAGCCCACGAGCGCAAACATTGGTGATTACCCTCTGAGTCACTGCCTAACCGGGCTGCCACCGTCTGAGAGCTTTCCATAAACACCGGTAGAGAGGATTAATCACAAGCAGCCGGCTCCCCCCCAAATGCTTTTCACCACTTCCTCACTACTATATAAATTGAAATTAGCAGCGGGGAGGATGTTGGGGGGGGGGGGGGGGGTACTCAGGTTTGACTTACACTTCCAGTTTTAAAAAGAGGAGAGAGAGAGAGAGAGAGAGAGAGGGCCATATGTCTGAGGCAGTACAGATGTGCACTTAAAGACTTTTTTTTTTAAGTGCCGGAAAACTCAAACTTAACTGTGTGCCAGTCACTTTAACGAAATGCAAAAATATTTCATGAGAATTCCTAGACGTTTCCATTCCACATTACAGTTCTTCCAGCGGTCGTTGTAAATGAAAAAATTACGTTTTACATTAAATACATTTTTTATAGAGAAGAAAAGAAAATGTTTTTTGGTTTTTTCTTGGGCTAGCTGCCATTTCCTGCCCGTCTGTTAGGGTGTGCTGAAAAGTGACAGCTTCTTGCAGCCTTCTCATTTTTGGAAGCCAGGATCCCTGCTGAAGATGTTGGCTGCAGGCCTTGCAAACTAATGCAATTTGCGCACCAAAACCTTGGAACCTTCAAAACTACTGAGTCACATCCAATGTGGCCTTGCTAGTAACCAGCAACCGTCAACAGCATATTCCTGCAAACCCTATGGTGCCTCAGAGAAACATCACACTTATTATGAGTTCTTATCTTCAGTTTACAGCTGGATTAATTACCACACATGTGACTGATCAACATGCTCAACACACTGCAGCCTTCAGTCATTGCAGGTATTTAGCAGACGCTTTTATCCAGAGCGACTTTCACAACTTTTACACAGCACAGCAGTCCCACAATTTCAGGTGGCTAGGTTCTTTCGCTGTGTAGAACCCTTGAGAGTTATGGGGATGCAGTAATCAGTGGTCCTAGCATGTTGAAGCACACAGACAAAACCTTCTCTACTGAGAGAACACCATTTTGTTATCATCTCTGCTACGCTCAGAGTCTGCGGTTCTTCTCCCTTAGTGGTCTCGGCAAACAGGAGGAGCTGAGGACAGAGTTTCTTTTGCATTCATATTTCCGTCATCCGTCACCTTTTTCAGAGTCTGTTACAAAAGTGAACTTCAGAACAAGAAGAGTTTGCATCTGTGCATTACCAAGTAAAAAAAAACTTGACAGACACAATTATCGCAAAGGTTTTACATTAGCGTTTATTTTTATTTAATCTGATGTATCTGATGTGGGAATGATGTTCAGAGACAGAACAAGAACAAACCAAGCCACTTTTTTTTGTGAAGTACCTTTACACAAGCACACAACCAAGAAGCCCCCAATTATTATGAAATAGGATTAAGTCTTTCATATGGATATATGTTTACTTGCAGGTAGGCCTCTCTTTGCTTTAGCTATGACTCACACCCCCACACACGTCCTTACACAACACATAGAAAAACACCTGAACAAAGGCTGAGCTCTTTTGTAGTGCAAATGAAACAAGTCTTCCCTTTAATCAGCATCTTTAGTGTTCCCCTGGTACCTGGTACACACTTTCTGATTGTCTTTTGAAGAGGGGGAAAACAATGCCACTAGATGACATCAAGCCACCCACAAAGGATTCCTCTTTGTAGCCTTGGGGGAAACAAAATGGAGTCTCGACCTTTCATGGACCTCTCTCGAAATACCCGAGTCTCCTAAAGTAATTCAAATTCATTCACAAATTCGTGAGTCAGAGCCATGTGTTGTGAACTGGCTTTCCGCTTGAACTTTGGAGCACAGCAGCTTTGAGTGAATGAAATGCCTGAATTGTGCTCATGCCGTACTATGTTGACATGAGCTAACGCTTGGCCTCCGAGTCTCACAGAGATGACATCATTTCCTTCCTTCTCTGTGGCCCCTGCAAGAGTTCAAATCAGGCCTGCTGCATTTCCACCCTCCTCTCTTTCTTTTATTTTATTTTATTTTTTTGTGAATCCTCGATTTCAAATCCTTATTTTAAAAGAAAAATGTTTAAAATAAGCATAAAAAAATATAAAACCCAATCTGTGTGTGTGTGTGAGACGCTAGGGTTGTGGTGATTGGAGGGGGTGGTTGTTTTGGCTGCTCTCTCCCTCCCTCCCCCCCCCGCCCCTCTCTTTTTCCAAAGATAAACCACACTTCCAGCCAGATGGTTCTCGTCTGTTAGTTCTCCCCCCCCACCCCCCAACTCAGTTCACTTCCTCCCACACAGACAGCTCTGACACCCCCCCCCCTCTGCCCCCCCCCCCACCTCTCCACAATGCTCTGCTGATGAAAATGATAAAATGATCTTTTATTGGCCGGTTGTTGGGAAGTGACCTCTTGACCTTGATTAGATAGAGCAGGCTCCTATCACCGGCCTCTGTTTGAGCTGCCAGTCGCCCTTTCACCAGCTGGCTGATCCCATGCAAGTGCTGACAATGGAGAGGCTCTGCAGACTTTCAGTGCATCCACAGCTCAGCGGGGGGGAGGGGGGGGGGTGGCTGGGGGGATTTGGGGGGGGGGGTTTCATGGGTGCGGTGTGAAGGTGGCGGGTGGGGGGTCACAGAGGGTGTCAGATTGGGGTGGAGGCGGGCTCTGGGCTACTGTTAACCTCTCCGTTGCCGGTTCATCTTGACTCCCCAACCCCCAAACACCCACCACCCCGCACCCCCCCCCCATACCATTGGTTACAATAGGAATGACTCTCAAAGTCCTTCAGCCATTGTTAGGGAGCAGGGGGCTCCTGAGTGTGGGGGCAGAAGGTCAACAGGTGAGCAGCCTTACTCACAGCTTTACCCCCCCCCCCTTATCCCTTTATGACATGCTTCCTTTGTGAATGGAGAAACAACTGTGCCAATTAACAAACACATAGTGGAATTAAACATTACTGTTATGATGCATTTCCACACCTTCCTTGTTGCAGTTCGTCATTTTCAGGCATTTAATTTATTTGTCACAATTTCTGTCAGTCTGTTTTTCAGTTTGACGTTTAACATTACTCATAAAAATGAAACTCACAAGTTGCAAACAGCTCAAGAAAATCAATTTTTTAAGACATGAATTATTCACTTTCCCCAAAACCAAACACATTATGATGCCAAAAACAACATAAATAATAATTATTATTATTATTATTATTAGTAGTAGTAGTAGTATTATCAGAACATGTGTGTTTTTACAGAAATATATATTTTTTATATGAAAAAATAAAACAACTGAATCAAAAGGAAACTGACTCTGGGACAGAGATTAAAGGTCCTTCCTGTGTCAGTCTCCTGTTCCTTTGGTTCTATTAACCCAAACAAAGAGCCGGTCTCCTGTTACTGCCAGCCAATCGGGACAGAGCATTTCAATAGGCCAGAACAGACAGGAAAGTGCTCCCATCGTGCCACTGAGGAAGAAATGCTGAAATCCTGTTTTTCTATCAGGCTTCATTAACACTGACCAGGCCCAAAGAAAAGGAGAAAGTTTAGGGTTACATGTAGTCTGTGCGCTATAATTTAGCCCTTGCTTCCTGAGGGCCATTGTAAAAATAATAATCTGGGATCTGACATTACTAATTACACAGAGCTGTGTTATTGTACCAGCTCAATACACAGCAATGCATAACAACTTCCAGCAAGTAACTCTGGATAATAAATCCTTCGCATGTTTGTGTCTATCAGACTGAAATGGCCAGTGTTCTTAATGGATTGTACCAGCAGGAGAATTTTCAAAGGACAAATGCTCAGTAAAAAGGAAAAAGGCAATTTTCACACCTTTATATGGAGAAGATTCCACCTAAACACAGACAGTCCACTCTTTCTGGATCTTTCCCGCAGTTCTGTAATTATGCATCGGATATGTAGCAGAGGCGTCAAAATTTAGATACTGTAACAAAAATATCACGCGCTAATATTTAATCACTTGTCCACAATCTTTTTTCAGGACTGGAGGGCTTTATGGGTCATTGAAGAGCATACAGGGTGTGATAGTTCCCGCTCTGGGGTCTGTTTCTCCGGTTGACTTAAGTGAACAGGTGGACTGTGTTGTCCCTGCTCGATGATTGCTGTGGCACATTGATTATTGCTCTGAATGAGTCATGTGGCATTGATGAACATAAGCAGAAACACATGTTCACACTTTCCCGTGGATCTTTGAGGACCTCGTGCGTACGGTCCTGCGTTTATTATCCTGCGGTCAGACAGGCAGGGTGAATGTACCAGTTCTACCCAAAATGTTGGCCCCGAGGTCACGTTGTTAGGAAGCGGAGGAGCGTTCGTTTCCTGTCCAGCATATTTCAGGTTTATTTTCAGGATTTTGGGTCAGTGCAGCTGGAGTCATTCCAAGCAGAAACATGGCTGGTTTTGAGCTGCTGGGAGTGGTCTTAAGGCTTCTACAGGGAAGTCTTATGTGCAGGGGAATGATTAGGGGGTCAGCCTGCAAGAATGCCTCCAAAACACTACAAACCAGGTCTGAAATCGTGAAAATAAGGATGCATAAATGTAAAGGAGCAAAAATAGTCCCTTTAAAAAGGCACACACACACACACACACATAGACACGTACACGCACACATACACACACACACGCGCGCGCACACACACACATTACTGCTAGGAGCTGCTCTTTGCACTTTGCCACAGTTTCTCATGGATAGCTCAGTCACAGTCGCACACGCTGAAAATGTCTGTGCTCATATGTGCAATCAGAAGCCACAACATGTGATGGCTTATCGCATGCAGCTTGCCATCGTAACACAGAGTCCGCTTTGCCGGTGTGTGTCCACCTAATCTAATCTGTGCAGCTTTCCAGACGGCCAGATACAGATTTCCTTTACCCCAAAAATGTCCTTGCGGGCATTGTAACCAGTCCGTCTATGAAGCTTCCCCGCCATTGGCTGAGTTCTAGATTTCCAAGAGCGAGGTCAAAGGTCACGCCTGGGCCGGTTTGCCGGCGGGACGGTTCCACCGCCCCCCTCAGCCCGCTAACGTGGCGGGAGAGCTGGAGCGCTAAGCCCGAACGCTTTGTCTGCCGAGCGGGACAATGAGCGGCGGTTCCACTCCGCTGGCGTGAAATAAGAGCGGATCTCAGAACCGCAGCCGGCTCACGGAAGGGGCGGAGTCAGGGGGGCGGGGGGGGCGGGGGGGGCACGGGGTGGGGGGGGCGGGGGCACGGGGTGGGGGGTCGGGGGGGCACGGGTGGGGCGCCGCTAGCCGCGACAGCACGGCTCTCTGCCGCCCTTCAATAGGAGCCCGAATCAGCGTGCAAGGAGAGGAGCCGTCCTCTGAAGTGTAACTCCTGCCATCTTTTTCTGTTTGCAGGAGAATGAAAAAGTCTTTTATTTTTTTACTGTACGATTTATGGAATTGAACATTCAAATTAATTTGTTGTGTGCTTGAACTGTGATTTAGAAGTCACACTTTGCCTTTAAAAAATAAATGGTGAATAATACCAAATTCAGGTGCATTAATATCTAATAGTTTGTAGGTGAATATTTAAATTATGCAGTATTGGTCTATACAGGTAAAGTCTGTTTACCTGTTTGTTTCATGTTATTTTGGTCCCTTTGCAACATTTCAAAAAAAGGATAGTTTGATACCTGGAGACATCGCTGAACTTCTCAAATACACATTAATCTGGGGCATAGCCAAGTCCTCCAGCACCGATGAGAGAACAAGCTAAGAGCAAACACATCGGCAGTCAGGTGGGACTGCACCTGCTCATGTTGATGAATTCCACTGGCAAACGGACGGCAATAATAATGTGTGTTCCGTGCTTACGGGAAGAAAGGGGCGGAGTGCAGATATTATCACTTTTACTCCACAACATGAAGGTATCTGCGCGGCGACTGCTGCTGTTTGAGGAACTACAGCGGTGTGTAGCGCGGGCGGGCAAATCATTTCACACTTCGCATGAGCCGGGACAATGCCGGTGGCGGGTTGCCGTGGTAACGCACGAGAGCAGCGAAATCTCCCCCGACCAAATATTGGCAAATGTTTGTGTAAATACTGGGTATTTGTGTCTGGGCTGCAGTCCAGTGGAACTCTAAGAGAACGAGGGCAGCTCGGTGATTTTTATGGTGAGCTCGGTGGGTTGGCGACACGTGGATCGCAGCTGGCGAAGCTCAGAGACCTCGTCTCTAAACCCATAATATTCCCGTCCCCATTTTACGTGTTTTTGCCCTTTTAAAATGAGGCGCATCTGTCTTTTTCTATTTCTAGTTCACCTTTGCAGTTGTCCTGTTATCTGGGCCATGGTTTCACAATGGCTGTGTCCCAGGGTAAATAAATTCTATTTTTGCTCAATAAATGAAGATAAATAAAAAAAGCTGTCATATTTGTAGCAGCCCTCCTCTCCATAAAAAATATAAAAAAACACAAAAGCCTGCTATTATGGGGACGTGTTTGAACTAGAGGGAAAGGAATGTTCCGGATGTAAAGCAGCCGTATGTTATTCCCAGTGAATCCCAGACGCACCACGGGAGTTATCACAACTGCTAGAAAATTAAAGGGGGGGGGGGGAGTAGAAGAATGACACCTAAAAAAATGTAATTTAAGTAAAGCAAATTGAGCTTACAGGTGGTTACATTTAAGATCTATGATCAATTTAAACAATACAAGGCCATTCAAATTAGGGGTGCCTCATTTCTATCCTGATGGCAAGACTTCTGCTAAGAAACAGAGATGTCAAATAAGGACATATTTGGAATTAAGTATTTACTTCTGAACAGGACAGATATCCTTCTCCTGCTCTTTAAAATGGTATTGGCCATAATGTTCTGTGAGCCTCTTGTGTAAAATAACTAATTGGCAGTTTTCTTGAAAGTTATTTCCAGTGAATCCACGCCTTTCCCATACTGAAGGTATTTATTGTGTGTCCTGCCTAACACTCAATGAAGTTCTATTTGCACATATTTCCTTTTTAATATAGAGCCAAACTCTAATCTTGTACCTATGTTTTTTTGATAATGAATCATAAATAACAATTCTTTTTCCATAATTGTATTGCAGGTGACCTCAGCAGTATAGGGCACTATATGCAGAAACAGGTAACATCCAAGCTCATATTTCATAAACTACCGCAGCTACATTGCATAATAAAACTGACATCTTTATGTTATGACAGGATTATATTTCAGTGTGACTCATATACACAGGAGAAACAGAAGATGTAAAAAGTATCACACATCTTTCAGCTGAATCGACTGTTTTCTGTGGCTCATTCCATTCTAACCCACTTCCTAATTCACTGGAAACACAGGATATTAGAACAAACCACCTTTAAATGGGCTTCAGTTGCACAGCTATTTTCCACTCTGAACGCTGAACTACGATTGAACCCCATACATCACATTCCTCTGACTGACTGTTTGGGATAAAATTTAGGGTTTGGATAGACGAGTAAAAGAGATAAAGCATCACCCTTGGATCTGCTCTCATGGGTCTCCCGCAGGTGAGCGCAGTTCCCTAAAAAGAGACAGGCTGGCCCATACAGCCCTAGGCAACCAGTGCCCCCACTTGGGACAGAGGAAGCGTAACACATCCAAAATCAAGTTTGATGACCAATTTTGTAGTTCTACTTCTACTTCTAGATGCAGCAGAAGCAGCAGCAGTAGCATTAGTAGCAGTAGCTGTAGTATTAGCATTAGCAGCAGTAGCATTAGCAGTAGCAGCAGTAGCATTAGCAGTAGTAGTAGCAGCAGTAGTAGCAGTAGCATTAGCAAACAATACACAAGGCCGCTGAGATGCTAAAGCATTGGCTACACATTATATTCAGCAGGCTGTTTTTTGGCGTCGCTGTCAGTCTTTTGTGATAAGTGAAGCAAAAAGTTTGACAAGAATACTGAGAAGGAATAATCAAATACAATTTAAAAATCTAACCCAATCAAAAAATAATCATGTTCTATTCTTTAGCTTTCTGAAGGACAAATGGAAATGAAAAAAGTGTGATGAGTGTTTCAGTGATTCTGTTCAGTTTTCATACATTTCTGGAGAAAAAGCTCAAATTCAGGCAGTCCCTTCCTGAACTGCTGCCTTATGTAAGAGTTTACTCCAGAAGGAAATCCATTCAGGGAGCTAAAAAAATAAATAAAGTATGTGTGTGTGTGTGTGTGTGTGTGTAAAAGCATTTAAAAATAGATACTTTTCTTAAAAAAAGCTTAAATGCCTTATGCAAGATAATTCATTATTTTCCATATGTTTGTCCTCTACACTTTAATTTGCCTTGTGCAAGGACGACAGGTCTGTTCCAACAGGACGGAAACACATTCTTGAATGTTGAACAAACACAACCACGTGGAGTAAAAAAAAATTCACTGCAGCCATCGGCCCGTGGACTGGGCTGCGACAGTCAGGACGTCGGGACGTCGTACGGTCTCCGGCGATCGCTTACACTTCCGCCGGCGAGGGGTGGGGGGAGGGGGGTGGGGGCGGGGGAAGGGGGCGCACGCCAAGCCCCGGGGCGTCCTCCTAACGGTGCGCGCTAGTGCAAACAGCCGAAGCCGCGCCAGAATCGGCACTTTGCGCCCAAACGCACAGAGTCAACAGCTCCATTCACGGGACCCAGTTCTATTGTGTGCTGCGGGGATGTGTGGACAGAAAGGGCCTCTCCGGGCCGGCCTCTCCAAATTTCTCCCCATTGGGGACTTTTTTCTCGCCGCCGTCTGAGGGTTTTTACCTTATGTACTCGCTATTTGGGGGCTCAGGCCTGGTGTGTGCTCCTTTTGCTTTGTCTCTTTTCTTGCTACTCAGTAAAGTCTCTTTGTGACAGTTCTCTGCAAGAAGCGCTACACAAATAAAACTGAATTGAAGATTGAATTGAATCCCCTCTTCTCTGGGCCCTTCTTAAAAAGGGCTTGCAGTGTGTAAGTGCAATACATCATCAATCAGGGGGCGGAGGCATCCTGTCCCGCCCACACTCACGGCCACGTTCACCGCCACCGACCAGCCCCTTCGCATAGCGCCGCTCGAAAGATAAGTAACAGGTGGTCGCGTCGAGGTGTGTAATTTTCCGAGGAACTCGGCCTGTTGAAAAACAGAATTTTGTCGAATCTGTTTCCGGTGTTGTTTCTCCCTTTGAGCACAAGGTAATGACTGCATGCTTCCGTTCTCTTCCAGTGGCGTGGGTCATTAGAAACGGGTCATTTTTTAAAAATTTGGGATTCTAATAAGCAGAGTCGCACTCACTCCGCCTGCCCATCGGAAGCAGAAAAGGGGAATTGTGGGATTGCTGAGGAGGTCGGCAGGCAGGCCGGTAACAGTAGAGACGAGCTGCCTTGTTCATCCCAGCCTAGCGGTTAGAGGCGTTTGTGTGTGTGTGTGTGTGTGTGTGCGTGTGCGCATGTGTGTGAGTAAGTGTGCATAAAATACTCAGGCTTTTGTTCAGGGCGTGTGGAAAATCACACACTGTCAACATTAGAGAGGAAGGCTAATATTTAGCACACCCCCTCTGACTTTGAAGTGAGAACAGACACTGGTCAGGCTGGATTTTGCTCTTCTGAGAACAGAGGCTGGATCAGCACAGATCTACCATCTCCTGTCTCTCATTTCCCTATAAAAGAGGTGCTGTGTGTGTCTGCGAGCCAAACACAGGGCATTCATCTTCTCTCACACACACACGCGCCACACACACACACACACACCTGTGCCGGTTCCATGAACTTGATTTATACTGAATAACACCTTTCTCTGTCTGCTTTCCACTCCACTGGGTCTGGTCTTCCTCTTCATTTTTAGCACATTTACAAAAGCCAAGATTCCTCCATTTTAGAGCAGGAGGCCCCTGCGCTTTTGAATTTAGAATATTCTCCGACTACGCACAGAAAGATTCGCCGGAATTCGTGGAATTTGTCCTTCGTCTTCCCCCAGTCAACCCAAATAAACACACTGATTGCCCTTGAGTTCCCCAAAGCCCAGAGAAATGGAGGTGTGCTGCCTGTGCTGAAGCAGAGAGACACAGGCTCTTCCTGCGAGCTGCACGTGTGCCAACACAGCCACCCCCCCCCCCAGTTTCCCTCCGCTGCGCCTGTCCCAGCCGCTGACCCCTGACCCCCCAGCGGAGGCGCGGATCCCGCGGGGCGGGGACCGATCCGTCGTCACGCGCGAGTCCGCCCGGCCCGGAAGCGGACAGACGCCAGCGTTGTTGACGCGTCTCTCAGGACGGGAAGTCGCAGGATATTTAAACAGAGATAAGGGGGGGGGGCGAGTTGCCAAAGAGGCAGCGACAAACCCAAACAGCTGACCACCGGCCACCGTGGAAAGACAAACACAAGCACAGCGTTTCCTCTTATTCCAGTTCACTTGCTTTCAGTGTGTGCAGTCAAAGGGTCATAATAATAATAATAATAATAATAATAATAATAATAATAATAATAATAATATGCATTTCGTACTGAATTTTCAAAGCCACATACAGTATATAAACATATTGATGGCACAAAGGCAGCCATGCCAGCTTAAATGCAAGCACGGTTTTCTTTCTGTTGACAAATTAGAGACTTTTAACCTGAAAGGAAACTTAAGCCACATGCTACAAGCTAAGCCTGGCAGAGTACCTTCAGCTCAGAGTCCAGTGGATACCACATGAACGCCGTTTACTTAAGTGATGATCTCGCTGTGTGTAACACGTACGCACAAATGCTATCTATCAGTCGCTAACAGCTGAAGCAGAAAAAAGGTGTGAGATCTCTGGGTAAAGATTGGGCCTTTCCAGGAACACAACACGCAAACCATGAGGGACTCTTTCTGCCACTTCACCATTTTATGGCCATAACCTAAACTAAGAACGAGCCAGGATTTCACGTTTTTCACGATTTGCGGTGCAGGCTAATCTCCCTGTGAAGGCTCCAGTTTGTGTTTTTTTCCCCCAGTAGGCTTCAGAGGAGGGTTAAAGAAGGGAAGCACTTCTGTGATGCTGCAGAAATCAAAGGGAAGTTGGGCGGAGTCATAATGTTCTGCATCACTGGGCACCTCATATTCTCAGAAGGACGGTGCCTGGAACCATCCGGAATACACACACTCCATCAGACACACCGCGGAATGTTTGTTGTGCAGTGTTCTGTGCTCCCAACCAGGCAACGGAAAGCACACATTGTCACAAACTGTCCGGTCTCAAACCAAGACCGCCTCATCTCTCCAGATACAAGGGTAGACACAGCAGTACAAAATGATTGTGCCTTGGGAGTAACAACCACTCCCATGCACACGCACCCAGACATAAATATACACACACACACAGACACATGCACACACACACACGCACACTAAGTGCACGCGCATGCACAAGCACACACACACACACGCACACTCACACATGATAACACACCATATCCCTCTGTCCAATCAGGAAGCAGAAGGGAATGGAGTCAGCTCTTGCCAAAATAAAATATTAAAAAACCTTCACTGGTCACACGGGTACTTAAGGAGACGTTGAATTAAGTGGCATTACAATTCTCTCTTATTTACTTGGGTTTTCCCTCTTTATTGTCAATTGCCTGAGTGTATAACAGGATGTTCTGCTTTTCACCATAGATACAGGCCAGAGGAAACGGCATGTTTCTCAGGATATAATATTATGTTGCTTTAACCAGATTCAACTTTGCTCTTGCTTCATGAAGGGCTCCCGAGAAGTTGTATTAATATAAGGGCTGTGTACGCTTGCTCTGAACATTAATGTGTTCAGTGATCCTGGAGTGTGGAGATCAGAATTGTTCCATTGTGCAATTTAATAAGGTCTGCCTTTAATAGGGTCTAAAGTTGTGGTTTGGTCTGACTTTTAAAATCTCTCTGATAGTTCTGAGGGCCAGCCGCATTGCCATATGATTTCTCTTTTTTTAAAATGAAAGAATTTCCATGTGTTCTAAGAGGAAATATTGTTCAAAGTTTTCATTATATAGCCTTTAAACTGGTCTTGTTAAAATTTTGGCTACACAAACAACAAATATTATACAAAAGATTAACTGTATGTGGGAATGTAGCCTAATGTCGTTTAAAATTAAACTTCAAGGATTATAGCAGATTACAGTGCTAGCATTACAGCAAAGTGAAGTACAGGATTACAGCAAATCACAATGGTAGGATTACATCAGATTACAGAGAAAAATTACAGTGGCAGGATTACAGCAGACTGAAGGGCAAGGATTGGATCAGATTACAGTGCAAGATTACAGTGGTAGGATTACAGCAAATTGAAGTACAGGATTACAGCAAATCACAATGGTAGGATTACGTCAGATAACAGTGGAAGGATAATGGATTACAGTGGATTTCAGTGCTAAGATTACATCAGATTACAGTGCAAAATTACAGTGGTAGGATTACAGCAAATTAAAGTGTGAGGATTACAACAGATTATAGTATGTAGATTACATCAGATTTGAGTTCAGGGATTACAGTGGTAGGATTACAACAGATTAAACAACAGATGACTGTGCTAGGATTACAACATTAGCCAATGGCTGTGATGAGGAACACTGGGTACCTATGTACTGCTGGTTGGGCAATCTGCTCCTCCACCTTTTTGATTGTTTGTGACTTAATTTAACCAAAAAGAACTCAGGAACAAAGTTCAGGGAATTGGAGGACTCCAGATGAAAAGGTATGTATGTTTCTCTGTGTTTGTGTGCATGTGTGTGTGTGTGTGTGCGTGTATGCATGCAAGTGTATGTGTGCGTGTGAGTGTGTGTGTGTGTGTGTGTGCATGCGTGTTTGTGTGCATGTGTGAGAGTGAGTGCATGTGAGTGTGTGTGTGTGTATGTGTGAGAGTGAGTGCATGTGAGTGTGTGCGTGTGTGTGCGCGTGTGTGTGTGTGTGCATGTGTATGTGTGTGCGCCTGTGTGCTTTCTGAATGGAGGTTGTGGGTTAACCCTACAGGCCACGCCATGGGAGTCGCTGCCACACCTGCTCTCCTCTGGCAACAAAGACAGCAGTGTTCAGGCCCCCGCGGCCCCTCCAGCTGCTCCAGCTGGGGGCCGCCCCGCTTGGGGCTCCTGGCTCTGGCCTTTGGAGATGAAAAAGACTCCACTTCCTCTCCATTACAGTCCACTCGGTGTCATCAGTGAGACCTAGCCCAGTTCTAATTAAGGCCCTGTGGCGTGTGTCCTCTGCAGAGCGTTGGCTCTGAGCGGGAAGCGGTTTCCGCACACCTTGAGGCGGCCGTCTGAACGCCAATCACGGCCGAACGGCCAATGAGACGAGCCGCTCCTCGGCCGTGAGGAATGAGTAACCTGCCGGCTGAGCCCTCCCTCCCTGAGACACTGCGGCCAATTAGAGATGGTCACAGTTCCACGGGATCCATTTCCGGTCAGCGGTGGAAACTGGCAGGTCTCTGTCATCAGTGGGGGTGAATAGTGCTGGTAGTAATAGTGTTTTGCAGCCATGTTACTTTTTTCTAAACCAAATTAGAATCAGGCCTATATGCAACAAATAGAACATATGAAAAAATTAAAATGGCTGAATATTAGTTTCAATGGGAAGCCCCTCCCTCCCCCCCCCCAAAAAAAAAAAAACAAACCCTCAGGGGAGCAGGGGCATGGTCCCGTGGGGGTGTCCAGGCCAGCCATGGGGCCCCCGGCGTTCCCCTTCCAGGCTTTGAACTGCTTCCAACTCTCTGGAATTCCTGAAGGGGTGGAAGGGGGGGGGGGGGGCAACTTCCAGCTGCCACATTTTCTACAGATTCGGTGAAGCCCGGATGAGCCTGGATGGTATTCCCCTGTGCGGTGGAGAGCCTGCAGCCTGCAGGAGCCATGGTTGCATCTGTGTGCCGTTGGGCTAAAGGTATAGATCTGCCGAAGGTAAGGGTACAGACTGCTGGGGAGGTAGAGGGACAGACCACTTGGGGAGGTAAAGGTACAGGCTGCTGTAGAGGTACAGACTGCTGGGGGAGGTAAAGGTACAGACTGCTGGGGAGGTACAGTCTGCTGGGGGAGGTAAAGGTACAGACTGCTGTAGAGGCACAGACTGCTGGGGGAGGTAAAGGTACAGACTGCATATAAGAGGTAAAGGTAGACCTGAGGCACAGACTCCTGGGGGAGGTAAAGGTACAGACCACTGGGTAGAGGTACAGACCGCAGGGAAAGGTAAAGGTACAGACTGCTAGGGAGGTACAGACTTCTGGGGGAGGTGAATGTACAGACCGCTGTAGAGATACAGATTGCTGGGGGAGGTAAAGGTACAGACCGCTGTAGAGGCACAGACTGCTGGGGGAGGTGAAGGTACAGACCGCTGTAGAGATACAGACTGCTGGGGGAGGTAAAGGTACAGACCCTGTGAGGCACTTGCTGGGGAGAAGGTACAGACTGCTGAGAGGACAGATGCTGGGAGTAAGGTACAGACCGCTGTAGAGGTACACTCTGCTGGGGGAGGTAAAGGTACAGACCACTGGGGAAGATAGAGGTACAGACCGCAGGGAAAGGTAAAGGTACAGACTGTTAACATTAATCAGCCGGCAGTGGGAGCTGTGCTGCTCTGTTCTCATCCAAACTGGGTGGGAAATCAGGGGTCACAGATTTATTTTCTCCATTGGCCTTTTCGGGGTCCCAGAGCCCCTCACTTCAGCCGTGACGTGCCGTTCAGGATGTGCTTTGTACGCGGGGGTGGGGGTCAGGGGTAGTGGGGGGCGTGGGGGGGGGAGGGGGACTAGCACATGTTTTTGCTCCGCCATGGAAATCAGTCCCAGGAAAGACATGCTCCAGGAGAGCCATTCCCAGCTGTTCGCCACGGCCTCGGCCAATCAGGTGGCCGCAGATGGCGTAAACAGGATGCCGAAATGTGGGCGTGCTTGCGCAAGTGTGCAGAAAGACCTCCGGGGTCATTACACACTCTCCCCTCTGGTGAATCAGTCCTGAGACGTTACACCAACAATGGGGAGGGGCTCATGAAGCCCCCTAATGGGTGGGCCAGTATGTGTGCTGTAAATCAAGGATTCACAGGAACCAATCGAAAGGCTCCACAGCAAAGCTCTCTGAATGGCTCACGTTAAAAGCAAAGAGATGAAATCAGGAAGTCATTGATCACACCATCATCTTTCGAATTTGTTTAATTGTAATGCATTTCTAATTATTACTTAACACTCACGCTATTAGTGGAAGTAAACACATTTTTCAGAGGAACTTGCAGACATTATGATATAATGAATTAATAAATTAATACACAAATTAATACACTGCCTTTGTGAGAAAGTTCTTGTGATTGCATGATTGTTAAATTATGTAATTCTCTGATAGTTCACACTGGATTATGAGTGAGTGAGGAGTGCTACACACATACAATATATCCCACATGAAAATATCAGATTTGTAGCTCTTCTGTTCAGCCAGCCAAACTGCCTCTTTCATGGTATTTCACACTCATCACACACGTCTTATGTGAGCTGGTGAGAAACATAATGGACCGTGTTAAATTTACGGTCCAATCTGGAGAGGATATGGGTTAAACAACAGGATATACCCCCCCTCCTAACCCCCCACACATCCCTGAGTTGAATAGGGAACATGTTGGAAGTTTTCTGTAAGGGGAAACATATTTCAGCTTGTTTCACCGTTATTCATGAACTATAAAAAGACGGCTTACTCACAAAGCCGAGGTTATTCAGCACTCTCTCACAAAGTCGCTGCGGTGTTTATTCATTCACAATGACTTTCTTCAAAAGTACACGCCGATGCCCTGGGAATATAAGCTTGTTTTTGACAGAGCTGGCCTTGTTTTTTTGGCGAATTCCAATGACTGCAGTATGACTGAATCTCGACCGGCACATACAATAGGAATTCCTGTGACGAATGCAGTCATTTTCAAGCGCGCAGGAAGCATGAGGAAATGCACAGTCATAATCTAGCGAACGGGAAACGGGAAGCTGCCCGGCACCGTGCGTCAGTCCAGTGACTCCCCACCAAGGCAAGCTGACCTGACTGTGAGAACATTCCTCAAACTCCACTTCATTTCCCCTTACTCATGTCTGCCCTGTACGGAACTCAGTACTATTTGTTAGTGGTATTTTTTTTCCTTCTCCTTCCCGCCATCCTCCAAACTTGGTAACCTTGCATAGGTCAGTTAACTCTCGCATCATTCAAAATAGGGTGCAGACTGGCCACCTGGTGGCGCTATCGTGCACAACAGCCAGCTCTCATAGGCTGCTTTCATACCGGCCTCTAAATGTGGCGAAGGCCTTCTCCCAGTGAGGAGAACAAATCCAAAAACTGAGGAGCACAGTAATTGGGGTATTAAAATGCGAAATTGTCACATTAATGAACAAGAACCTGATCTCTCAAGGTTGAAAAAAACCACCATAACCTCGGTCAGTGTAACCTCAGTAAGTGTAACCTTTGTCAACGGAACCTCAATTAGTGTAACCTCAGTCAGTGTAACAGTATAATCCCATTCTCTGAATATCTCTGTTTGGGGAAAAGGCTCATTACCAAAAAGCAAGGGTGACACTCCCACCCCACGAGTAGTAAACCTTTTTGTATTAATCACAGACAAGCTGCATCAACTGACGGGCAGCGGGAAGCTTTTAAACAGCTTTCTGCAGCTGCGCAGTCAGGCGCTCAGTCCCTCCTGGAGTCTTTCTGCAGCTGCGCAGTCAGGCGCTCAGTCCCTCCTGGAGACTTTCTGCAGCTGCGCAGTCAGGCGCTCAGTCCCTCCTGGAGTCTTTCTGCAGCTGCGCAGTCAGGCGCTCAGTCCCTCCTGGAGTCTTTCTGCAGCTGCGCAGTCAGGCGCTCATTCCCTCCTGGAGTCTTTCTGCAGCTGCGCAGTCAGGTGCTCAGTCCCCTGAGTCTCTGCAGTGCGCAGCAGCGCTCAGTCCTCCTGGAGTCTTTCGCAGCGCACGGCACGGGCCGGGGAGGCAAGACAGTGGGTGGAGCCAGAGAGGACCAATGGGTAGACCCAAATTTACACAGCCAGGCAGGGCTGGTGGGCGGAGCCAGGCAAGGCTGGTGGGCGGAGCCGAAGCCTGGAGATGAATCTGGGAGGCGAAGCTCCGCCCTTTCACTGCAGCCCAGAGAGCACGCTCAGGCTGATTTGGGCCCAGAGCACGCTCAGGACTGATTTGGGCCCAGAGCACGCTCAGCTGATTTGGGCCCAGAGCACGCTCAGGCTGATTTGGGCCCAGAGCACGCTCAGGCTGATTTGGGCCCAGAGCACGCTCAGGCTGATTTGGGCCCAGAGCACGCTCAGGCTTATTTGGGCCCAGAGCACGCTCAGGCTGATTTGGGCCCAGAGCACGCTCAGGCTGATTTGGGCCCAGAGCACACTCAGGCTGATTTGGGCCCAGAGCACGCTCAGGCTGATTTGGGCCCAGAGCACGCTCAGGCTGATTTGGGTCCAGAGCACGCCAGGCTGATTTGGGCCCAGAGCACGCTCAGGCTGATTTGGGCCCAGAGCACGCTCAGGCTGATTTGGGCCCAGAGCACGCTCAGGCTGATTTGGGCCCAGAGCACGCTCAGGCTGATTTGGGCCCAGAGCACGCTCAGGCTGATTTGGGCCCAGAGCACGCTCAGGCTGATTTGGGCCCAGAGCACGCTCAGACTTATTTAGGCCATTCCCGCCGGGAGCAGTCGCTTCCCGCTCCAGCGATGATCCGGCAGGATCACAGCTGCACCCTGGCTTCCTGGCCAACTGCCATTGGCCACTGAGACGTGTACGGCTTAGCCATTAGACTCTTCTACACTTGCTGTGGCACAACACGCCACCGTCTACCTTTTTTAATCTTCCTATTAAACTGTAACTTGATTAGGGAAGATGGACATTTTCAAAATCCTTCATGAGAAAGGAGCTAGCTCTTTTGAAAACGGTGATATTTTTTTTCCTTTTGTCCGCAATTCTGTATAGAATTTCAGCCCCCTTTTCTTTCACCCAAACTCATGAGAACCTGCCAGAAACTAACAAGCCTTTTGTCGAGCGTGAAATACGATCGAGCACCTGAGTGATGTCACCTGGAGCAGGCACAGGGGCGTTACAGCCGTTAAAACGCAGCTTATTAGAGGCTAATCAGGGTACGGAGTCAGGAAGCGATTGCGTTTTTTGTGTTAATAGGCCATTACACAGTCACGCACGTTTCAGGGGTCCACTGGTGGGCCACACCTGATGACTGAACCATGGCAGTAGTCATGGCAACAGGTTTTCACCAACTGCGGAAGGAGGTGCAACTTTCATATCCGCCGAAGGTTCAGTATCACCCATGAACAACCTGGCTGGACCAGACTAAGGCTGGTGATAGACAAGGTTGTATTCCAGACAGCAGGAAAACAGTTTTTTTTTTATTGGGTTTGCAGTTATATAAGCACAGGATATACACACCTGACCCAAATGAAGCCCCATTTACCCTCAGTAAAGGTGGCGAGGGCACCAGCTCTGCCAGCCCAGCCTGGGTGGCATGCAGACAGCTACATGGGTTTTGGATCGTTCTGATAAAAAGAAAATATCCTGCCTTCCTCTTATTAAACATTTCAAGGTTTTCCTCAGAAGGACAGAAATAAGTGTGTTTGTGTACAAAATGGGGGGGGGCAGGCGTTCCTCCATTCATTTGGCCATTAGACGGATGGGAGCATTTAAGGCAGTGTCCCCCTGACGAGCGAGCCCGTGCTCAGACCACATCAACCACCGAGGGCCGCTTGCGTAACAAGCCTGTCAATGATCTGCAGAGTGTACACAGACCGCAGTCATCTCCCACAAACAAATCAGTAACTCAGAGTTTGGTTCTCAAACGATATCCCCGGCACCTGCGCCCCAGGGGACAGACTGGACGTCCGTACGGAGGCTGTCCGTACAGAGGGTAGCACAGCCGTGCCGTCCCCAGCACAGATCATCCGTTTCACGCAGCTCAATAAACAAGAAGAGGGCTGCGAAACAGTGTGGCATTATGAAAAGTGAAAAAAGGAAAGAAAAAAAAAAAGTTCTAGCTGCTACTCCCAAAAAACACTTTTTCAATGAGCCCAGTATAATGGCCAAGTATAACATGGACCAGGTTTGGTTAAATGGAGAAGTATCATATTCACAATATACTTGGGGTTTTGTGTGAAATCTACACTTTCTTGTAGACGGAACACTTGACACAAAGGATCGGATGTTGCGTACAATATCTACTTTTTCCTGATAAACATGCACGGCACTTTGGACAGCTTAAAGTAGCATTACACAGCTGAAAATGGGCTTTTTAATGAGTATCACCTTTCGCTGATACATTTCAATGAGTTGACATCACCTTTCCATAATCTTACCTTTGTATCAGCAAAGCACATGACACATATATCGATGGTCATTGACTATCAATGTGTTGGTTACAAGAGTCATGTTTCCAGTGTTGATTTCCAGATGTAGGTTTTGTTGAAGCGTGAATACAGGGAAAAAATGTTTATGTTTTTTAGATATTATAAAGATATAAGTGGACCACCATAAAATAATTGGACCCAGCTGAACACAGATTGTGGATGTAAAGGGGTTGAAAACCTTTAAAAACACAGAGAGGTCAAATCTGATCATAACTGTGTAGAGGAGTTCAGAGGTCAGAGAGCAATTTTTTATCGCTACAGGAGGTGATGTCACTTCTGCAGTTCTGCAGCTCCATGAGTAAATCATATCAGGAACAGCAGGGGTGCTCAAAACCAAAAGTACACTCATCCTGGATACAGAAGAGCTTCTTATAGTACACTCTACTCATGAGAATTACAATACTGCCATTCTAAAAGCACCAGTCACAGCATTCCATCCACCCCCCCCCCCCCCCCCCCCACCCCCACCCCCCATTCACCATATTATGTTTCCCTTGGGAGTTCCTGAGGCTTGGCTGAGGAGGGGGGGGTGCTTCCCAAACAAGGTCATTACAGTCAGCCTTTTGCTGCTTAATTGCTACCATGACTTTTTTGGGAGTTTTTTTCACGGGTAGACTTTTGCAAACAAACCGGCCGGTTACAGTACATTGGCTGTTGGACTCGGCAGGACAGCGCTGCTTCAGTTGTCAGCCTCCATTACGAAGCAAGAGTGGCCCGGGGCCAGGAAGTAACCCTGAAAAGCGCACGGGTTGAGTAAACACCAGGAAGGAAATAATCCATTTCAAACTTTTTTTTTTTTTTTTTTTTACAAGTGACACATTATTGGATTCTTTATGGTCTGTAGTGGATTGCTTGTTAAATATTACCACTCTGACCACAATTTAAGGTTGTCTAGAGGAACTGCACCAACATTCACAGATTTAAAGTGCATTCCAACTTTTTAAAGTGCAATTTAAAATAGTAAATATACTTGTGTTGTATAAGAATAAAATTAAATATATTACAGTTACGATAGCCATAATGATTCCTGATGAAAACATGCATCATTATTATTTCGAAGCACCACTATGGGGTAAATATATAATTTAGAATTTAAATTAAATTAAAATTCATTTATTAAAATGGTACAATGGTAAACTGTTCAAATGCTCTTCCACCTCCCAAATTCTCCCAACATTAACCTCAATTCCCAACCCCCCCCCCCCCCCCCCAATCCCTCCAGACGGCCAACTTCCTCCCAAATCCCCCCAACAACCCCTCAATCCCTCCAACGCCAATCCCCTAACACCCCTCCCCCAACCCCCCAAGTGCAAGTCAGCAGGACAAATTTCCCAAATCCTCTTCAAAATCATCGTTCTGTTTAGTTGCACCTACGGTACATCGATTTTCTTTTGAGGGTGATTTTCCCCCAAACACCAATGGTACATTTGAAATGCACACAAAATAAATATTTTAGTCACCTAACAAGCATTGTGATATTGGACTACGGTGGTGCAATGGAATGAAAGCGTCGATTCTTGTCGTCTCTGCAGTTCTCCTCCACGCTGTGCAGAGAGCGGAAAATGTGAGTTAAACGCAGTTAAACGCAGCAAACTCCTAAAGTCTCAAAAATGGATGAAATCTCATTAGCGGCACATTCCGCTGCCATGCCAGAGGTTTACTGCGATGCCCACGGTGGAAACTCGGGGGTCAGGAGACGCTTAACGAGTTTGGGGGAGACGGGGCTCGCCCCGGCCAGACTCGGACCCCTGCCCTGTCGGAGGGACGCTGGAGCCAGCAGAACCATAAAGGCCGTAAAACGACCATAAATGGACCATAAACAGACCGTAAATGAGCGCGAGGGACCGGAACTTCCTCCTCGCCGTGGGATCTCTCACTGTGAGGTGTGTTTATGGAGGGACCGCAAATGAAGGAACCGTCAAAAACACGGGAGGGGGAGCGACGGAGTCACATACTGGCCAATTAGGGGGGAGGGGGAGGAGGGAATGGAGTCACAACCCGACAAATAGAGGAGAGAGACAGAGTAATGCTGCTTTCAAGGGATGTCGGGTCCTAGTTTTCTTTGAAAGCAGGGTCAGATGTCGGCCAATGGGGGCGAGAGATGGAATCAGACTAGCCAATAGGATAGAGCCAGTTGAACTCCCAGACTGACCCTATAACTAGGCCCGGAACTCTAGGAAATTGGATGCATAAACAAATAGACTCCACCGTAAAACCTATTGGCCACAAAATAAAATCAAACCAATCACTGTCCCATAAACAATATCTATTTGCTGTTTTAGAAAATAAGGCACTCAGTAATATCCCTCTTAATGCTGCAGGCTTGTGGCTGTGAAGCTCTGAGGCTATCCTTTCTGACTGCAGAGGCTCCAGACAGTTTGGTCAGGAAATTTCACTCCCCCCTTTAATCTTACACCTCCAGGCTTCCAACTGCCATCACCGAATGTCACAGCAATAATGCTAATGCTAGCACACACTCGCAAACGCACACCTGTCGTAATGACTTTCTTTTGAAAAATACAGCTGAAATCAGAGCTGGTCTTGCTCTGTTCACACTCTCGCTGCCCTGCTCTGTGTCACTGCGACAGATGCACTTCTAGCTGTGGGTCCTCTTCCTGTTACAGCTTCACTCCTATCTCTAGCAGCCTTTGTAGATAGGAAGAATGGGGGATGGGGGGGGGGGGGGTTCTTCAGATATGAGAGGTTCCTGCGACAGGCAAATCTAGAGATAAGCTTTCCATAAACGTGCTCCCAGTGTGCTGTGGCCTGTCTGTTCTACCTTCTTTTTTTATACGTTTCACCCACCAAACCCTTCGGATCTACGGTCCGCTTGCACAAGCATCCACACATTTCACACATTTACTGGATGGAATGTTAATGATAATCACTTAGCTGTGAGATAAAGGTGTGATGTTCCACTGTAGTGAGATTTTGAGGTTTTGGCCAGGTGTAGAACTATTGAACGCCTCCAAGTGCCAACACAGCCCTGATTTCGTGAATGACATACACACCGGTTTGGATAGTTAAATCACATACAATTGACTTTATACAAATGTATTATTTCCCAGAGAAGTGGGATCACATCTTGCTTGTCTTGTTTGAGCACTATGTACACATTTCAGCTGGCTTCGAAGGTATTGTACTGTTTGGATATACAACTCACATTAATGCCATGTATGGATACATTTTTTTTGGGCAAAATGTTTCATGAATCCCTGTTGCTTTTGCACATGTAAGAAAGCTAACCTTTTCTAGCACTGACAAATGAAGCAGAAATTCTCATTCTCAAACAATAACACAGACAAAAAAAAAAAAACTTCACCATTCACCCTCATGGGATTCTGGTATTAAACATTAACTGAACCAAGAGCCAGTTCAGCTTTTGTACTTTTTGCCTCTTGTATATTTTCATACCCCTGCATTCTTGTATTCTAGAATTCTCGCAATTTCATATTCTCGTATTCGCAAACTCTAATTGAGCATACCCAAACACTCGTACTCTTGTTCCAAATCCCAGATCTGCTCCCCCATTTCCTTTGCCACAGCCGAACTGACTAACCAGAGAAAGGCTTTTAAATCCTTGGATGCAATCAAATGAAACACAAATCAGCTGTGCACATTAGCAATCCCTGAGGGGGTGTGGCAACCAATTAGAACGCTAATGGATGCCACACATGAGCACACCCAACAAAGAGGAGTGGCCCTGGATTGCCCCACCCCTTTCTGAAAGCAGCTGGCCTTTCCACATACCTTTTGGAAATTCTGGAAAACCTTTGTCTCATGCCTAAGATAAAGTTATATAGTCATCTATAATAGTTTGTACAATGTGGCCCACGACAGAACTTCACAGTATTCGCTGAAATATTTTGTATTCTCATATTCTTCTTGTATTCTCCTGTACTCTTCTATTTGCATATTGCATATATTAGAATTTTAAGTAGAGTCTTCATTAAGCAGAGGTTTGACTCACACAGAAAAAAAGGGTCTTCCCATTTCCTTGAACAAAACAAAAACATGTTTTCATTCACATACATTGCTTCACAATCTTTGGACTCACGTGCAAAAATTACTAACTGTCCCTGTTACAAATATAACTGTGCCTTATGCAAATTCTGACAGATTTTCTGTATTTTTTTAACCAGAAAATGCATGCACAGTAACCAGCTCATCCATACACGGCCTGTTTCCATCGCACATGTGTACAACTTGTGCGTGCGTACAAAGTGTTCTCCTCATGCTAATGGCCATATTCACAGTCATGTGTGCCCCTGCTTCCAACAGATCACTTTGTACAGCGCTGGAACTGCATCCCTAATCGCACCCCCATTGCAGAAACAGGGGTGGCTAGCTCTTTCTCTGCAGGTTACGAAACATTTGATGGATTATTACATCACCTGATCACTCCCAGAAGAGCAGCTGCCATGCAGCAGCGTAGCATATGCAAGCCCAAATATTAACGTGTTACACCCATCAGCTGAATGGACTAAATAAACATATACTGTTATAGTTACAGATGTTTTGACACATCCAGCTGGACTGGATTTGAAAGTCTCTACTTTTTCACCACATTTTTGGAATGTTCATAAGCAATGGATGTTGTGCAATTAACTTGCAATTCAAAAGTAATATTTCAAAATATTCAATAGGTTTAGGCTGCAGACTGTTTTCAATGGGAGTTAATTCAACCATTTTGTGTAATAGCAACAAATCTTACCCTACTTCAATTGCAGTGTAAAATATCTGTACCCTGCTTCAAACTAATGTTTTCGGTTAATTTCCAGTGTGTTGTCCTTTAATGTTTTAATGTAAAGCACCATATTTAGGCTATTTATTACTTTATTATAATTATTTTTTTAAATAACACTTTACATAACATTTGTCAATAAGCTGCTATTGCTCATAACGTTGCCCTCCGTGAAAGAAAAAAACGACATTGTTACATTTATGGAATAACTCACGTAAGGGAGGAATGGGAGGGATTGGAAGAGAAAACTGGCCAGTTTCCTTCTTTTTGGAGACAATGTTAACATTTTTTTTTTCTTTAATTCCTGGAATGAGTATTGCTTCTGGCTTGTTTGAATTCCTGGAATCAGCGGAGGTCAACGTAGCAACAGTTTACGCAGCGGCCGCCTCGGTCGAACGTGACTTTCCGTGTTTGAGCTTCGTTTCTAATCAATGTTGTGCCGCATAGTTTTGGCTTTGCTTTATGAGATTCATTTCTGCCTCTTTCCAGAGCGCTTGGACTGCCTTTGGTCTCCTGCATTAGCTGACTGCTGTAGACACAGAGCTGGATTTAATCAGGTCCCAGTACAATCACGTTCTCATTTTTGTCCGGTTTGTTTGTTCTGAATTTGTTCCTTTCACTCAGTTTATCTATTGAAATCATTCACACTCATTATTAGGGTTTGATAATTGCTATAATAATATTTTTTGTCATTGGTTACTGCTTGTTTTTTTTATTTCTTTTTCATTTGACATATGTATGCAAAAATATGTCAGTAAATATTTTGTTTTACATAATCAGTTTTTCTTTTGTGTTAATGAGGGTGCTTTTTGGCAATGCGTCTTTAGTCATGAAGGTTGTTAGTGCTTAATTACACATGAATGATTCACTGACCGATTCTCTTTTCCTTCTATTTTAAATTTTTTATAGTTCACAAATGTAATGAGGTCTTCTAAATGCATCTGTGACCAAACTCAATCCAAATGTAGAATTTTGTTTTAATGCTTCACTGCACATGCAGTGTACATACACATCCTGTGCACATCTGTGGTGCACAGTCTTGAATATGTGGCACTAATTTTCTCTCTCATCCTGTCTTTCTTTCATTGAATGAAGAGGAGTGAGATATTCCACAACCCATAACCCCTGGGGTGCTAACATGTCAGTGAGGAGTTTTATTTCTTAAAGCATAGGACTGAATTCGATTAAAGCGGGTTTCCTCTAAATGTCCTGCATTCCACAGTGACAGATGTGATTTGCTACACCTCAGTCGTCTCGTAAGTAAGCAGCACGCTTCCGTTAGAGTGCATTTGCAACTGAAAAGAGGACATGGAAGGTATGCCGGGACAACAGGGGAGGTGTGTGTGTGTTGTGTGTGTGTGTGTGTGTGTGTGTGTGCATGTATGTGTGTGTGTGTGGATGTGTGCGTGTGTATGTGTGTGTGCGTGTATGCGTGTGTGTGTTGTGTGTGAGTGTGTGTGTGTGTATGCGTGTATGTGTGTGTGTGTGTGTGTGTGTGTGTGTGCGTGTGTGTGTGTGAGTGTGTATGCGTGTATGTGTGTGCGTGTGTGTGTGTGTGTTTGCATGTATGTGTTGTGTGTGTGTGTCGTGTGTGTGTTGTGAGTGTGTATGCGTGTAGTGTGTGGAGTGTGTGTGCATGTTATGTGTGTGGGTGTGTGTGTTATGCCTGTGTATGTGTGTGTGTGTGTGTGCATGCATGTGTGTGTGTGTGTGTGTTGCTGTGTGTGTGTGTGTGTGTGTGTGTGTTGTGTAGTGTGTGCGTGTGTGTGTGTGTGGTGTGTGGCATGGAGTGTGTGTGTGTGTGTGTGTGTGTGTATGCATGTATGTGTGTGTGTGTGTGATGTGTGTGCGTGTGTGTGTTGTGAGTGTGTATGCGTGTATGTGTGTGAGTGTGTGTGTGTGTGTGCATGTATGTGTGTGTGTGGTGTGTGTGCGTATGCGTATGTGTATGTGTGTGTATGTGCATGCATGTGTGTGTGTGTGTGTGTGTATGTGTGTGCGTGTGTGTGTGTGTGTGTGCATGCATGTGTGTGTGTGTATGTGGGAAGTGCCAAAGAGGACCTCTCTTTGGACGAGGGAGATCAGAAACCAAATCCTCACAACCAGCAAATAGCTTAAATTCTCGCGGAACGCTTCGCCGAAACATTATTACTGCGCAATGGCATTTTAGTGCGCTTCGCAGGCATCGTTTTAAAATGAGATCAAATGAGGGCACTCTTCGAGCCACTCAGACAAATCTCCATCGAACGAAGAAAAAAAGAGCCATTGGCATTTTAATGCGGTAAGTGACTACAGTAACTCAGAGTTCTTCGCCGAGGAAACATCAGCTCACTTTTAATGCGAACCATCTGGAGACGGATGCGAGCGGTCTAGGTGGAACGTGCAATTAATCAGGAAGCACGGGCTCTCCTGGAGGTTCTCTTCCTGCCCTGTTGATAAAACACATTCCTCGCGGCGGCCTAATTTCTGTAATTACATTCGCGCTAAATGGCTGCCAGATGACTGCGTCAGGAAGTCCAGAATCTCCAAAACAATACAGCCCCCCCCCCCCCCCCCCCCCCCCCCCGTTTCATCACAAATCACTGTCTTTTGCTGAGCTTCCTGTCGGCTCAGCCTGACCGGCCATTCCGGCTCGGGCCTCCCCGCTCTGTTCTGGCAGTCATTCCCACGAGCACGTTTTGTCAAAAGATCAATATGGAACCAGATATTCATTTGGATTATGATATATACAATATATAAATATTAGCATTTCTTTCTTTTTTTTGGGGAGGGGGGTTATGTCACATTTGTGCTCTTTATGCCATTTTGTTTTTATATCTGGCCCTTAAAGTGATTTAATGCTGACTCGGTGATTCCTGTTTAGTTACCATAAGTCAATAATGCTCTAAATGATAATAGCAGTTCAAAGATGTGTGTTGACGGTTGGTGTGTGTTGCTGGTTGGTTTGTGTGAACGGTTGGTGTGTGTTGATCAGTAGTGTGTGTTGATGGGTGGCATGTGTTGATGGTTTGTGTGTGTTAATGTTTGGTGTGTGTTGTTTGGTGGTGTGGGTTGATGGATTGTGTGTGTTAATGGTTGGAGTGTGTTGATGGTTGGTTTAGGTGAATGGTTGGTGTGTGTTGATTGTTGGTGTGTGTTGTTTGGTGGTGTGGGTTGTTGGATTGTGTGTGTTAATGGTTGGAGTGTGTTGATGGTTGGTTTAGGTGAATGGTTGGTGTGTGTTGATTGTTGGTGTGTGTTGTTTGGTGGTGTGGGTTGATGGATTGTGCGTGTTAATGGTTGGTGTGTGTTGATTGTTGGTGTGTGTTGGTATGTATGAGATTATGTCCTGAGGCTGATATCTGGGTGGAGGTGGGTTAGTAAAGGAGAGTGCCTGCAGATTTACCCTCAGTTTCAGAAGGAAATTTTTCCCACAGTGCAAAGGGCTCCTGGGTGCTGAGTGTGCGCAGTCAAACATTTCAAAAAGATGTATTATATTTAGAGAAGAATGACCAGAGATATGAAAAAAAGAAAGAACTGGCCCATTTTGTTTCTGTTCAGTGGAATGCTTGATGCTGGTACTTAGCTATAAACACTTCTATGCTCTGCCTGCCCACCAGAGACACCTGTTGTTATTGAGAAGCCCTCTCAGGGGGGGAGGGGTTTGGTCAGGGCATCCTACACACAAGGTAGGGGGAGCGGCAGATGTGGAATGTGGAAAATGATTCAGAATGTCGTGGCCCTCTTTTGCAATGTAAGAAATGAGTGGCTTTCAGAAGCCTTTCGCATTTAGGCGTTTATTTCCGCTAAACCGCGGAGATAAACAGGTGAGTATTTCTGGTAACCTTCTCATAAATGACAGAGAGTCCCTGCTGGTTCCCCTCTGGAGTCATCCTGCATTTGTTACAGTGCTTACAGGTGAGTCATTAAAACACCATGCTTTCTGTTGTATTGGATTGTACAAATAATAGTGTGCAAATCTCAAAACCCAACATAGTATCCAAAAGCAATTTCTGTTCTGCGAAAGCAAGACTTGAAGAAGGACACTGTGCCATCACACACACAAACACATACACATACATGCAACATACACGCAACATGCAAGTACTCGTATGTGTGTGTGTGTGTGTGTGCGCGTGTGTGTGTGTGTGCTTCTGTATAACCTGTGTGTGTGTGTGCGTGCGTGGGACTCCTCCAGAGGGGAAGATGTACACAGTTGAATTTGGGTGAGCTAGTTTAAGCCTCAGCTAGCACTCGCTCACATAGCCTAAGTGGATTCAGGACCTTTCCTCTTACTCTGATACACCAAAGTAAAGCAGGTTTCTCTTCCAAACCAGACCAGAGAGCTCTATGGGACCAAGACTGCTGATTGATTAACTTGGCACTGTAAGCGTAAATGTAATTGGGAATATAAATATGGATGTAATTAAGTATCTGTATAAATGAATAATACTTAAGACCATATTTTTCTGGTGGATAATAAACACTCACACATGCAGCATGTCTCACCCTGAGTGTCAGAGCACTGGAACACCTTGTTCCTGTAAACACTCTGACTTGGACATCCATCATCCTCTGTCTCCTCTACTTCCTGGCATCTACAGCCGCTGAAAGCCTCTGTGCGCGTGTGTGTGTGTGTGTGTGCGTGTGCGTGTGTGTGTGCGTCTGTGCGTGCATGCATGCATGTGTGTGCGTGTGTGTGTGTGCGTGCTTGTGTGTGTGCAAGTGTGTGTGTGTGTCCGTGCATGCATGCATGCGTGTGCGTGTGTGTGTGTGCATCTATGCGTGCATGCATGCATGTGTGTGCGTGTGTGCGCATGTTTGTGTGTGCATGTGTGTGTGTGTGTGTGTGTGTGTGCGTGTCTCTGTGTGTCCACGCGGGCATCGATGTGTGTGTGTGTGTCCATGCATGCATGATGCATGCATGTGTGTGTGTGCGGTGTGTGTGTGCGTGAGTGTGATTGTGTGCGTGTGTGTGTGTGCGTTTGTGTGTGCATGCATATGTGTGTGTGTGTGTGTCCATTTGTGTGTGTGTGTGCTAGTGTCTTAGGTATGAAATGGACTGATGAAGATAAACAGATACCTGCACATGATATTTAATCTCCATAAAACAGGTTTAATGTAAAGGCCTTTGTCAGGTAGAAGAGAAAGAACAGAGCTACATAGTCAGGCAGGAGGAAAAGACTAGTTTAATGCAGAGAGAAATTAGCTCATCTTTCCACCTGTGACTGTCAGTACTGTTATACACATCTGTGCTAGACTGTGGGTGACTGGGTGTGAAGTGGGTGTATCAAAGAAAAAGCACTTGTGCCTTCGATGGAATGGGTGAGTCTCCCAGACAACTCCATTTTTGTCAATAAAATAAAAAAACATGGTATATGGACGGTAAAATTTTCTCAAAACTATGCTTTTGTAAATAAACATAAAATAGACTTTCTATTCTATTCTATTCTGTTCTAATGTGTCAGTATTGTATTTAATTCTACTTCTATTAAGATTTATTTTGATTCTTCTTCCGGCATCTTCTCAGTGCAACAGAAAACCAGGAAAGAAACTCAACACTGAGACACTGGAACTGCCCAAAAAAGGGTTCTTTTTAAATTCATAAGAACAAAGGAAATATACATGAGCAACTTCAGTTTAGCAACCAATAGAGCGGTGGGTTGCTGGTGGTTTTCGAATTGAGTGCATGTCATTATTTTGTGGGACAAGAACAGTGGCTGTGCAGGAAATGGGCGACACTTTGGCCCTGATTTTAAAGTGACTGTGGTTGTTTTTTTTTTCCCTGAGCAAGGAAGTGGAGGCCAGGAGTAGAATTACGAAGTCATTGTTCTGTGTGTTTCATTTCTAATGCCTTGAGAAACACGAGCATTCAAAAACATTCACGAACCATGGAGCACGCACGCTCAGGAGGGAAGGCAAGGACGTTTCGTGCCACAGTTTGAGAACAGAACAAGAGCCTCAGTTTAGAGTAGAATCGGGGCATAAGGACAAGAGGCTTGGGCTTAAAATAGACGTGTGTGTGTTTGCGAGTGTGTGTGTGAAATGTAAACTAGCCAGAGTCTACTGCCACAAGCACTACTAGTTCCTAAGGAATAGCCACAGAATTTCTTTTTTAAGGAACCAGGACTAAGCTAGCGTGAAGGCACTGAGAAGGAGATGGTGTGGAGGTGAGGGCATTTGTCTGCATTTCAATTGGCTGGGCAGCAAACCCTTCTGCATTTCAATTGGCTAAGCAGGCTGGTGTCAACTTCCATTATGGTTTTCACAAACCAAACTTCTAAAATTCTGGCAGCAGTTTTTATAAGATTGCTGTTGTTCATCCCGATCAAATTTTCTTAAAAGGCTTAATTGATCATTTTTTTGGTCTGAACTGGCCACAGGGATCTTGGGAAGGAAGGATCTATGGGGTTTCCAAGGAAACCCATATAACATGTGACTTTGCATTTTTGTATTTATTTATTTATTTACACCAGTAGGCACCCATTATTTAGAGACTTTTATTGTGCACTTATGTAAGGGGGCTGAGGCCGCGAGGTTTAATGGAGGCTGAGCAGCGGGTTATTCCCGTTTTTTTTTTTTTTTTTTTTTTTTTTTGATGAAAGGACCAAGTGTGGTTTGGTTTGGGTCAAAAGAGAGCTGCTGATCTGGAAATAATGGGACATTCCGGAAGGGCCCGGCTGCCTCCCCAACCTCACAGCGGTTCGCCTTGTTTCATCCTCCCCTGACAAAGGAAGCATTACTAAGATTCACGAGAAAAATGATTTTTTTTTACAACTTGCAGAAATTCTTATTATTTCGTTCGGTCACGAAAGATCTAACTTTTACTGGAAACCGAGATGAGTTGGGATGAGTTAACTCTTTGCTGGGGCTGCGATTGAAGGAAGAAAATGCTTTACTCCAAAACATCCTGAAGCAAATCTGTAGCACTCTGACTACTTTTCAGTTGGGCTGTTGCAAGTAATATTGAATTGTTTGATTAAATATTATTAGATTATAACCACGTAAGCCAGGCTTTTATTTCTTATTTTGAAATATGTTGTTCTGGTGTGTTTATATGTTCATATTTAAATAAATAACTATATTTCTCCTACTTGTGCATTTTCATTGGAAATAGTTAATCTGAAGATGTAATTAAATGTATGTGACAAATGGTATTAGCTGTATGTCAGCTACAGGTATTTTAGTGCCGTCCCAGGTGTTCTCCGAGCAGGAGCTTTGCAGTGTAGGCTTTAGTGCCCTCTAGCTGTGAGTGGAGGAATGGCCGTGGGGCCCAGCTCAGATGTGATCAGCATGCCTAGAAAGACTCTGTGTCTGAGATGTGATTAGCATACCTGCACAGACTGACACTGTGGTCAGATGCGATTAGAATGCTTGTACAGACTGACAATGTGGTCAGCCGAGTCCTGCTTGGGGTCTGTATGACAGAGTTTCCAACTTTGGCGTAAGACACACGCTTTCAGCCTCTGTCACATGCTCTCCCATTGCCCAAACACATCCCACACCAAACAACGACTACAAACAAAGCCTAAACTAATTGCGTATCAGCTCACGGGACAAAGTGAGATTGGTTCATTAACATTACAGAGAGCCCCCCTCCCCTCCCAGTTCACAATCTCAATCGCACCCCCACCCCAATCACATCTCCCCCCCCCCCCCGCTCTCCTGATCTCAATCACCCCCACCCGCGATAAATCTCCCCCCAGCCAGCTGACCAACGTGGGCGAACCCTGCCGTATGAATACAGAGAGGTAACCCAGATACAGCCGAGCCCAGCGGCTCAAATGAAAAAAGGTTTCTGCGCAGCAGGATGGCCGGGCCTGGGTTCGCAGTAACTGCGCATTCAGGCTGTGGCATGGGAGCTTTCAGCTCCAAGGTTTTAAAAGCAGTAACTGAGCACGCGTAAAGGGCAAGCATTGGACAAGAAGCCACCTCGTTTTTTCATTTTTATCTGCCAATTGGGGCGGAGGGGGGCATATAGGCAGTAATGACATCATGATAAATATCTGTCAATATGGCCAATAGGACTATGCATCACAATGAGCATGCACTGTAATGCAATGCATTATGGGGTGTACAGACTGGAGCTGAAGTTACACTAAACAGCCTTGTGTGTTTATTATCATGCAAAAATGGAATAAAAATCAACCTGCCTACTGAATTTTCATGGTGTAAAACATTAAATAAGCATTGGAGTGCTTACCCAATAAGATCTTAACGGGCTGGCAGCTGGATTAAACACAATTTATTTGATTTATTTGGCTGGTACGTATTTTTATGTATACAGGAGTACACAGTACAGGGGAATGTCGAGCCACATAATCAGGGGTGGGGTGAAAGGTGGTGGTGATTCTGGGGGCCCACAGCTTTGGGGGGGGGGGGGGGGGGCACAGCTAATGAAATTAGCATTAAATCCAGAATGTTTATCGAATGGCCTCAGGTGGCCTCAGATTTTAGTAGATGACAGATTTTCCTCAACTAGCGGAAAACTTGATTGCTGCAGCTCGCCTGGAACGCCTTGAGGTTGAACAGTATCCCCCTGCAGTACGGAGAAGAATCGAATAATTCATCTAAAAATACGCGGATATGCAATTCCATCTCTGCACATTATCTTTACTCCCACGGGAAGGTCAGAGGTCACGGCTCTCTCCGCTGGAGCTGCCACGAAACAATTTCCTCAACTGCTGAGAAGCTTCCGGAAACTGGAGTCAAAATGGAGGGCGAGGTATGCGCTGGTTATTAAAAATGATAGGAAGCAATTTGACCGTTATCGCAAGGCTCAGGTCTCGACCTTCACAACAGATGTTATCCTTGTTACACAAGGAGAGGAACTGCATCTATCTGTGGGTTGAAAGTGTAGAGTCTTGGCTTTTAGAGGAGATGGACAGTTTTTTCTGATCCCTACACATTCCAAACAATAACAAATCACGCTCCAGTGAACATGATACAGAAACACACACTGTAATCTTCATAAAATAGTTACGTTTAATTTGAATTCAGTGCACTGGGATTTCATATCACACATTAAAGTAAACAGTAAAGTAACGTTCATTGAGTGTTACTTAGTCTTACTGTTGCATTATTTAGTGAATCTTACGTACGTTAGAACTTCTTACGCTGGTCATTGTTTAAGTGCAGAGCCAATTACTTCAGATAAGCCATGAATAACTAAGGACACACATTACTTTAAGAGACAGTTTATTATGTTAAAAGGGCCTAATATGATGATTTATCGACAGTCAGCAGATGGTAAATTGGTAATGTGAGTTTCGCTAATTGTTGATGTATCACTTATGTCGAGAAGTGCTGAAATTGTACCCATTAAAACCTATTTGAAAGACCATAAAACATTTTGCAATGCAGTAAAACTGAAAGGCCTCTCTCTTACTACTTGATAGCGGTCGGTTGGGGAAAATAAATCTTTCTTCATTTATTTAATCTGGAAATGTATTTAATGGGAAGTAACAAGGCAAATGATTATTGTTTTTGTAACGGTATGTAAGTGTATTTAGATTATTGAGTGTATCGGGGATTAATCTGTTTCTTTTCTGTGTTATTCCATGTGGTTCCGTGCAGGCCAAGCTCAGCGAGGGTCTTTCCTTCATAACACAGTCAGGCTGCGATGTAAAACAAAATGGCTGTCAATCTGACCAGCTTCGTCTCAAATACGCTGCTTCAAGGACATACAAGACGAAAGAAAACACATAACTTCTGGGCTACGGCCTCCGTGCAGTCGGGCATGACTCGGTTTGAAAACTAGTCATCATGAGCTGCAGACCTCAAGTCCTCACTAAGCAACGTTACCTGAAAAATATTAACAAAACTAATTTCTCTGAATTATAAATATCCTGTCTGGTTACTCTCTACCAAGCAAGCATTTCAAGCTCTAGATCAGCACTAGTACTCTCCCCTATGAAATGCACTAAATTTAATTTCATGGCATGAAATTCTTATTTTGTATTTTTGTTATCTTATTTTGCTACACTTTTGATTGTGTTGTGTCACAAGCTGTATAATGCTCATTTTATGCTGCTAATTGTGTTTTGGTGCCACATAATACTTGTCCAGTGCCACATTGTTTATTCCTTGCCACAAAATTCTGTTTTATGGTAGGAAAGTCTGTTGCAGCAGCACCTCAGAATTTGGAAACCATGTGGCCTGAGTCAGTGGTGCTGACTCAGACGGTTTATTAAGTTTGACACTGTTAGATGTATCACATTTGGTGCGCGCACACACACACACACGCACACACACACACTGTCTTGCATCCGGGATGTGTGTTTGTACCTCATTCCCTTAAACAAAAGGGAGATAAAGAGGAAGTTCTTCAGTTAGCCTGGTGGGGAGACATGGTGGGGGGGTGGGAGGGGGGGGCATGGTGACTCCTAAACTCCTATTCCCAAAACACAACCTGTTCCCCTCTGCGCAGATTAGCCGGTAATGCTCACTTACCGCCGTAGCGCTATGGGGACCTGCCCTTCCCAGCATGCTTATCTGCTGTGCTCATCTCGTGGATGGAGGCCAGGATCCCAGGCACAGAGTCAGATCTGCTGGTGGGCAGAACAGGAAGAGGATTTGGGCAGTTGAAATTAAATCCACTGCAGACTGAGGGGTGATAGATAGCCAAAACAAGCCCCCCACGCCCCCACCCTCGTCCCACCTATTACGAGAAACACTGGCCATGACTCTGTCGACATTCGCCTATAACATCGGCATCCAAATATGACTCTGTTTTTATTTTCCACAAGTGCAGCTGATATCCTGGATGTGTGAGGGCAAGCTGAATTTCAATAGATCTGGACAGAAAGTTTTTATTTTTTTACCTGCAACCACTTGCAGGCCTGTCAGCTTGTTGCTGCTTTGCTTTAATGTGTTTCTCTCAGGAGTAGTGCTGTTGAGACAGGAAGTTCTGCCACTGTCAGGTGTAGTGCCGCTGAAACAGGAAGTTCTGCCACTGTCAGGGTCTCACACGCATATGAGTTCTCAGGCTCCAAGCGTCATTGGCAATAGTTCCATCAATAGGTAAAATTAAATGTAGTTTTGTAAAATATATATATATATATATATATATATGTATATTTTTTATTTTATTTTATTTTATTACACTGGTTGGCATTGTATTCCTTACATACACAAACACAGTTATGAATGAATGAATGAATGAATGAATGAATGAATGGATGAATGGATGAATGGATGAAATGACGCTAGTTAGAGCGCATGCTGAAAAGAGGAACCACGCCGGGGCCGTCCCATGCAGGGCCGCGGCTGCGGGGGATCTGAGGGGCTTGAGCTCGAGTGAATCGTCCCACTAATTACACATTTGCACAGAAGTTAAAGAATGTGTAACAGCCGGGAGACACAAAGGCGATTGGGTGATCAAAGGGGCATTAGGACTGACTTTGTCTACCTCAGAGGCCTTTGTCAGAGCTCTCAATAAAGTATCTGTTTTGTGATTAAAAAAAGGTCCCGACATGTTTCTAATTAAAGAGTCTGCCCCCTCCCCCCTCTCCCCTCCCCTCCCCCCACCCCCTTTTTTTTTTAGTGCCCTCTGAAGTCAGCGGAGTGGTGCAGGAGATATTCCCAAATCCCGCTTCAATCCCAGTCAAATCCGGGCGGGATAATGAGAGCAGCAGGGTCCCTTTAAGTCCCTGTTTAAGGTTGGGCTTCGGCAAAAACCCGCTTTGAACTTGGCGGATTCCTGAGGACTCTCCCAGATTGTCTCCTAGCAGCGGGAGTCCCCTTTATGCATCGGGGGGGTGAGGTGGGGTGGGGTGGGGTGGAGGGGGGGTGGGGTGGGGGGGGCTCTGATCCCACCATGAACCAGGGGGCTGGGTGGGGCACTGTGTTCCCCCACCCCCAAATCGATTATCTTTTCTCTACAACAATAAATGTGACGTTTCCTATTTTAAATCTGTAGACAAAATTTACTGGTGAGTAAAATAATCAGTCTCCTGCAAACTGTAATATTTACTAACCTCTTTACTCTTCCAAATTTTTTGGTATATTATTATTATCATTATTATTATTATTATTATTATTATTATTATTATTATTATTATTATGAAGTTCTGGGAAGTTTATTTGAATATCCATCCAGATGAGTGTGCTGTGCAGTAGCAGTTGGTCACGGACACGGTTAAATATTTTTGCTTGTTTGTGTGAAACTCTTTTTTTTTTTTTTGGGCCTGTCTCACATTATCTGAGGCAGTAAAAAGTGGAATGCGCCGTGGTCACAGTGGCACTTGAGCAATATCAGCCTCACGCGCTCCCAGCCTCGCGAGCAGTTAGCACGTTAGCGTCACCGCGAAGGCCGCCGAGAGCCCCGCGGTTCGCAACGCGGAGGAATTTTACTGGAAAGGGGGGGGGGGGGACGCATCCCGTTTGCATCAGATAAGCTCTTCTATAAAATGGCGCGGTGATGCGATTTGATTAAAGGGCCCGTTCCACGCAAGCGAGACGCGCTTTGCTGAACTGGGGAAAGGGTGAGATTGCAATCAGAGACAGAGGGTCGCAACAGAGAGCCAGATGCATGCTGGGCAGGAAAAGAAATTTGTAGAGATAGAAAGGGTGGGGGAGGGGTAGGAGGGGAAAGAAAGATAGTGAGGGGGGAAAGTGGGGGTGAGAAAGGACAGAGAGAGAGAGAGAGGGAGAGAGAGAGAAGTACTTACACAATGACCCTTGAGTGGTTAAACTAATGAAATCAAGATGGCCATTGGCACGGATGATCCTGCAAACATCACGCTGCAGATAATAACATCCATCAGTCATTTCCTCCTCTCCAGCCCCATGTTACACAAGGAGAAGCAGGAAAGGCTCGTAAAATGATTGGGGAGATGATGCTGTCTTTATTTCCTCGGCAGTATTCACGAACCAGGAATGGCTTATTTTCAAACCACAGCCTGGTGCCCTTATGTGATTTGATTTGGGAGATTTCAGTGGCCTTGAAGCTCATAGAGTTATGAAGTTACTGTAGGCAAAGGGGAGTTAGGCTGTTAGAATGCCTCCAAAACACCAGAAGTCGAGTCTGAAATTGTGAAAGTAAGGATGTGTAAAGGAGCAAAAAAAAGTCCCTTTTCAGAGTCACACACGCACACATTCAGGCACACACACACACACACACACACACATTACTGCTAGGAGCTGCTCTTTGTTCAAACGCCAGAGCTTCTCACTGGCAGCGCAGTCCCAGTCACACACTGACCACGGCTTCTAATTGGCGACATGGTCACGTCCCACACTGACAGCAGTTACAGTCGCACACTGACCGCAGCTGACACAGTCATCCAGTATCACTAACATGCGAGAGGGGAAGTAATTACACAAGCTTTTCAAAATGTCCAGAGTTATTCAAACAATATCCTAAGGATGGTCAAAGTTGTACCTGGTATAACAATTTATTTTTCGGACAGATTTATGTTACGTAGTCAAACATCATGTTTGTTTGAATCAGGGTTAAAAAACGGACATTACATTGAAAGCGGTGCAATTTAATGGAAAGATCTTTCTGTACAGAAAGCCATTTATTTAAACATCGGTTTATCACTGTTCAGATAAAGTGTGTTTCAACATCATTTCCCCTGTCTGGAAAATCCAGCACATCTCAGCCTAATTCACAAGGCAGATTGTGGCTCGCCTCTTTGGAATGCACTCCGCACCTCCTTCCCCAAGAATTCAAACAGTTCGACTTCATAAAAGACCCCAGAAAGGCCCCTTTTCATTGGACTTCCTTTGCCGTATCCAAGAGACTTCCTGTCTGTTACGCATACAGACGTGTAAACACTATCGGGCTCAATGAGGCACCTGAAAGCTTGCAGGAAGGTGCCATATTCAGAGTGGGCCGGTCCAGGTTTCCAGTGGACTGGGGCCGTCAACATGCACCAAACCCACTGCAGCGGACAGCACTTTATTCAGGCACCACAGACGGCATCTGTTTGGCAGTGGCGGATTTTTTTTTTTTGGAGCATCGAAGGGCTGAAGAAAGGTTTACCTGTGAACAGGGGCACTGGACAATTCCATCAGCCCGGTATGAGGGTGATTTTGGGAGGTGGGCACCATAGATCATTCGTCCTTGATGATGATCGTAAATAAGAATTTGTTCTTAATGACTTGCCTGGTGAAATAAAGGTGAAATAAAAATAGAAATGTGAGCATTTATGGGGTTGTCTTTGTCTAGATGCATTTTCCTGATAATGTGATTACTGCCAGTACATTTTTACTTCCCGTAATCACATTAGGCTAATTAATTCATTTGTGCCACCAAAGAGGTTGTTAATAATAAAAAGAAGTGACTTAAAAGTCACGTTTAAGAACCCCATACGTCTGGTTCCATGTGGCTTTCGATCAGTGCAGTCGACAGTTCCCCAAATCTCCTTCGCATTCTACTTGATCTCACGCGTGTCATTTCCTGTCTTCAAAGACAAAGGAAGGACGCAGCCTTTGTACTGCCTGGGTGGGGCCGGTAGGTGTGGACAGGGTGGCAAGCAGACTTCGGATTGATGGCTAACGAGGAGAGGGCCGGATGGTTAGCTTTGATGTGCCATACGTAGATTTCATTGACATGCTTTTTAAAGCAATTCACCTGTGGATCACTTTTGCTGAGTTATAAAAAAAAGGATCTATTAACAGTGGTCCAATCGTGAGCGGCGGTCAGAGACCCCTCTCAATCCTGATTGGCTTTAGTTCCATCGAGGCAGTCCTAGGTTTATTCTGTCAGTATCTGAACTTTCCATTGATTGTAGCACAGCCTCAGACTCAGGCCGATCCTGTAGGACACAGCTGAGCCATTTACACCCTGAAGGCCCCCACACCTGCAGTGCTCTCACACACACACACACACACACACACACACACACACACACACACTACACACGCACACACACACACACACACACACACACATACACACACACCACACACCGCACGCCCCCCGGAAAAATTCCTGAGAAACATCCAACACTATAGCCCCATGGGAACCAAATCTGTGTCCTCCAACACCAAACGTCTTTCCCAGGATAAAACACAGCCTGCTTCCCAGCAGAAACTCTAGAGAAGGACACACCATGTGTGAGAAGCATGGTGCTGCCCGATGCCACTAAGTCTGTCCTGTTCACAGACGAGCTCCCTCTCCCCCCACCTGCACACCAGCCCATGGCAGGGGTTTAACAGTTTATTTCCCCTACAGAGAAGCTCCCTCTCCCCCCACCTGCACACCAGCCTGTGGGAGGGATTTAATAGTTTATTTTCCCCCACCGAAGTGCTCCCTCTCCCACACCTGCACACCAGCCTGTGGAACGGATTTAACAGCAGGAGTCCACATGGGTTCCCTGCTGGTTCCCCGTGACCAAAACACTCACAGTCTCACAGTGAGTACTCGCGTATTCATGTTTTTCACTGACCCTGTATATCGGATAAATAAAATGAAAAGGAGAAATTAACGGGGCAATTAAATCTCATTACGCATAAATATCTCATGCAATACACCCACCAGATCGCATATACCTTTATCAATTATTTACATACATGTTGAAGAACATGTAGGGCAGAGGTAAACATATAGAATGCAGTTAGGTGTTTTGAAAAGCAGGGCAGTCGTGCCAAGGCATTATTTAAGTTGATTTTCCTATATGTCGCTGGGCATAGCGTTTCCTAAATCTATGTGAAATTCCTAAATCAAGTAATAAGTCACACACCACAGCTTTCATATGAAACCATAAGTCCAAGTGGCAGAGTGTTTGTAATTTTCCTGTCAAACTCACCAGCTGTTCTACAGGAGAAAGACATCGCCACATCTGATATGCATTTAGCTATAGAGAAAAGACCATTAAGAACAAACAAAAAAAAGACTTTAGTTTGGCTTCTATTTGATTTATTTTATAAATGTTTTGCGATTAATCATGAAGTTATTACGCAGTTTATGTAAGAGGGACACATCCATCATACTCTGCTGTACTTTGATGCCCAAGTTTAAAGGAACAATTGATTTTTTGCACAGGTCGATCTGCACAATTTAATGCTTATTTTTCTTTGTAGCTGAGTGTCGTAAATCACAGATTCATCTGCTGTGCACATGAGCAGTTTGGTTTCAGATTTAGGATTAAGTCGTTGCCGCTGTTTTTCCTCAAGTTGGTTAAAGTCATCATATTTACACAGATCAAGCATTTTATTAATTTACTCCATCCGTAGACATCAAAGCTTGCATATGAATGAGCAAGGATAGCTTTGAGGGGGACGAAATCTACTTCATGTCTTGCTTTGCGCCTTACAGTCCCACAACAACACAACGCAGCAAATCCATATGGATGAAATGGAATGTTCGAAACAACAGAAATCCCAGAGCACTGCATGTTAAAGTGGGCCAGCAGTGATGAATTCTGCAGAGGTCACAGAGAACTGCGCGTACAGAGCACAGCCCTTCAACTTTGTTCGGCGGCCATTTTGCATTGCAATACACGCGCTAGCCTCTTGGTGGAGATATTTCTACTGTTTTGACACAACAGAAAAAGGACAACGCGTTTTTATGATGACAATATTTATGAGAATTTTATGAAGAGCACACATACCATAAAATCACTCAAGCTTAACTCATACAAATTATAAGCTGTTGTATTGCATATAAGAATAGCTATTTCTGTTCAATCTGACTGTTAGTTTAACAGTGGCATACATGGATGTTGTATACATCCTCAGTAGTCAGCAGAGAGCAGCGTTTTACAAATAGCTTTAATGATTTAGCCTATTCAACTGTATCTAGTATCAACTATCTTCAACACTAGAGGGCAGTAAAGGGATCAGTGCATGGGACACAAAAATGAAAACATTTATTTGTACAGTGTTGTAGAAAAAATACTGTAATATGTAAAATGTAATATTTTTTTACCCGTTAACTGTCTTATACCTTAATTATTGGATGTGCGTGTACTTTTTTTTTACGTTAGAGTTATTGTCACATTATTTCATTTTGAGATTAAAAATCACGCATTTCAATAGACCTCACTGTTACGCTCTACATGAGCCACACAGCTTACCTCACAGATAATTTAAAGGCCTGTGCTATTATGATTTTGTTGTGACACCAAAATCCTTATTTTATACAGATTAGCCTCCTGAGGCTGGAATAAGGATCGACATCTCCAGATGCTGCAGGAATACGCCTGGCTGTTTTGTGAAGAAGGAGGCAGTCAGTAACATGGCTATAACCGAACAGAGGGCCCCGGAGTTGTACTTCCGTTGCCTCCATTGCTGAGCTTGAAAAAGTCCAACCATTGGCTCTACCACAATCTGGCATGGGTTACATACAATGCATTGTACCTATATTCCTTTGGCCTGAAAATAGTTCTGCAAGCCTCTTGGCCAGGACATCCTTCCGAAATGCAAATTAGAGCTGGCTCTCAACTGACCTGCCTGATTAAAGAATGATTAAAAAGTGCATTAAAAGCTGAAGTGCATCGTCTATTTATCATAAGAAAACCATATGGAACATTGAGTTTTTTTTTTCTCTTTTTTTAAATTAAGTGCCAACAATGCAGCTTTTTAACATCTACTTTAATAACTGTCCAGCTAAATTCCCTGCTGTATTTATTAATGATTTTTTTTTTGGCAACAAACTTTGTGAAGTTTTTTTTTTTTGTTTGTATTTTGACAAGAGTGACCACATGAGCGATGACTGGTGAGATTATGAAGTTGCTCGAGTCGACCTGTCTCAGATGAGTGAATCATGATTCTCCCCACCTTTCTCATCACAGTCTCAGATGAATTTGGTATATGAGTTTGCCAGAGAACAGTGGCACATACAGCACCCATTTCAACAGGTACCTGATGTGCACAGATTACTCCACACGCACAGTATGTCTTTGGCAGCTACAACAAACCAATTTATTTAGACGCTTTTCCTGGCAGAGGGCTGTTTACATTTGATGAAAATAGACTTCTGTCGCCAGGGGCTACATGTGAAAAGATATAATTACAGCTAGCATGACATGTTCTGCGGCCATGTAGTAATTAGAGGAACCAGTCGACAGTGCTATTATGTCGCAACACAATAGTGAAGTATTAGTCATGAAAGTCAGAGCTAGTCGCCTGACAGCCAACAGGCTACTGCAGCACCATGTGAAACAATACATATGACTGTAGCACATCCAGTAAACTAACCAAGCCCATAGCAAATGACATACATTTCAAATTGTAGCTTATGTTCAGCAATGCAATGCACAGTTTGTGATTAGGGCTTTAGGGGACTGTGCTTTCATGATAATCTGAATGCAGTAAAATGCTTGTGTGGAAAAACTGCGGGTTCCAAACATGCACACTGTTTAATCCGACCCTCGTTCTAACTACCACTGAGATGGAATAACTAACTTTCTGCAATTGTTATATACTATCTCTGTTTTAGTGCATGTTTTTGATGAGCCCAGGCAGTCCTTGTGTGTGACGATGTTTTCATTGTAGTCAAAGGAAACAATGGTTTGTACAGTATAGCAAACTAGTCTGACACATCAGCTTTTTCTGAGACACATGCAGAGCATGATTATCATCTCTGATACCTGCAGCCATTTGTAAGGAAAAACAACCAACCCTCTCAAGCACACATGTAATCTAATTTTCAAAATAAAAGAGCAGAATAGAATAAATGTACATATAAAATTATTTGAACTGAATTTGTTTTTCAGACTCATCCAAATGAAAAGAGGTCATTGGTTTCCAGTGAGGGACTGGTGTGTGATGCTTTTTCGCTCCCACTCCAGATCGTCATTCACACACGTGTGGGCGTTTGTACTGTGATTAATTATGAGTCAACTTGTGGTCAGCGCATTATATTGACGCCTTGAAGTACACAGACACACACCCTTTGTAGTGCAGACTGTATGAAATCCCCAGCATTATCCAAATATCCAATTTACCCAGATCACCCTCAATGAAAATCAAATTTTTAGTTGACCTTCCTGTTTTCTTTGCAGGTGATAAATATAATAAATTGTGGCACATTGTTGCTTAGTTTTTTTTTTTAAGTGTCCTTTGGACAGACAAGGCAAATGCTTTAAAACTATACAGTCTATATGTAATAAAGAAGAATGGGTGAAATAATACCCTCTGTCCACCTGGGTCTGTTTCCAAATACCTCTGTTGGACAATCAACAAACTAGTCAATCAACTAAATTGTGTGTGTGATTTATTATAGAGACTGCAGTCATTACGCAGTTGCTTCTGTAGTACAGTAAATGCGTAAACGTGCATATTCATGGTGTTGCATTGGTATGGGGGTATTAGTTGTTTAGTTCTGCGTGTAAAATCATTGAGAAGAACTTCAACTCCCAGAGTGCCAGGGCTGGATGACGCGTGTTACCTATGAGGAGCTGGTTTGAACATTTGGAGGAGGGGAACATGCTTAGTCCTGTGCAGTGATTGGGGACAGGAGGGACTGCAGTGGGTGAGAAACGAGCGGACAGGCTCGCAGAAAATGCGAGGGATTATAAACTGCTGATCAAAACACAGTGTGGACTAACAATTACTTTGTCAAGAGAAAATAAACGTAAAAGACCACAGCAAATATAGACCGTGCTGGTGGTCACAGGGCAAACGAGTGGAGCGTCTTCTACCCGCGGTGAAGAGGAAGGGGAACATCAGTCACATCACCAGGGGTAAGAGATACATATTAAATCCAGAAAGTGCATGGGATACGCACCCACGCGCATATACACACACTGACGCCCCAAATCATAAGACACACGGACCGCTATGATTGACGCGTGTAATGCCCAGCGATGGAAAGATCCCTGGAAGCCTGATTTGCGAAAGCTCAGGCTCGGTTCGGTTGGACTTGGCGTGGGTGCCAGGATGCGTGCTTCTGCACAGTACTGAACATCGTGTACATATTGTAAACCGATCGCGAGATCCCTGTAAGATTGAACCCACGCCGCACGTACAGTAGCTTATATAGAAGGACGCGAAGTATAATTTATTTATTTATTCATTTATCTTTACCTGAATCTAATTTTGTGAACTGTAGGACGTTCGACCAATTAACGCTGTGTTCTGGACTGAATTTAACAGCGTGATTTTGTCTCTTGCAGTTGCAGTCAAGCGGAATTTGCCGGCTCTGTAATGTGGCCATGACAGATAAACCAGCACACGGAGGGATAAACCGCACCAACACCAGTGCCAGCCTGCGGAAATTCCCCAACTGCGTTGCAAAAATTCCAAACAGAGACATCGGACACCACAACCCGTTGCCCGATGCCATAAGGAAGCCTGTTACTGCATTTTACCATGCCTGTCCTGCAAGGCTGCATCACTTTGAGATGTAAAAATAAACTGTTTGAGGGAATGTAAGTAAACAAAATCAAAGAAGTCACTGAAGATCTGTTGTTGGGGCTACCGAGGCTGTGTTTCTGGACGCAGCAGTCTTGTAAACGCTGAATCTGGAAACTTCCGGATACAGCCGTAAGTGCTGGGATGGTGATGGAATGGGACCAGTGATAAAACCCAGCAAACTACCGGAATAACCCGTATGTGGGAGTTCTCTGGTAAAAAGGCAACACTGTTACCTCCACCTGCAATGCTGTTCTCTAGACTCACGCCATTTCCCAGGTGGGCCCCAGTTACCCTCATATAGCCCTAGAAACGAAGGCTAACCAGGGGGCAGGGCTAAATTCAGTTTGTGCGTTGGGGCACTCTGAGAACCTGCCCAGAACGAAGATGCTGGCCTGAGAGCCGGAGGGGGACGTCCTGAGCGGGGGCGGCCTGTGCGGGACGCCCTGGCGTCGCAGGATGAGGAGGCCCATGTGAGGGGCGGGGGCGGAGCCGCGATGGCGCCCCCCGGACCCCAGCAAGGCAGGCCCTTCTACTGCAGGGAGTGGGTGTTCCAGAAGCTTCAGCGCTGCCTGCAGGAGAAGTCCAACCCCCTGGCGGGGGGGAGCACCGCCCCCACCCTACAGCCAGGCGGCGGGGCCGGTCCTGGAGCTGGGGGGGCCGCCTCGCCCTCGGGCAGAGGGGCGTCCTGGGGGGTGCTGCTGGTGGGGGGGCCGGGCTGTGGGAAGACCGCTCTCTGCAGGGAGCTGCTGTGGCCCAGCAGGACACAGGGGCTCCTCCGAGGCCTGCACCTCCGGAGCCTGGCCTTCCACTTCTGCCACGCCCTGGACGCGGACACCCTGAGCGTCGGCCGCTTCGTCCGCGGCCTGGTGGCCCAGCTGTGCCGCAGCGTCCTGGTGCCCGGGTTCGAGGAGGCGCTGCGAGACCCTGCAGCCCAGAGCCTCCTGCAGCCCGGGGAGTGCGAGAGGGACCCTGCTGAGGCCTTCAAAAGGTACAGTTTACCTGCCCTTATGCCCCTCTAACGATTCAATTTACCTGCCCTTATGCCCCTCTAATGATTCAATTTACCTGCCCTTATGCCCCTCTAAAGATTCAATTTACCTGCCCTTATGCCCTCTAAAGGTACAGTTTACTGGCCTTATGCCCTCTAAAGGTACAGTTTACTGGCCTTATGCCCTCTAAAGGTACAGTTTACCTGCCCTTATGCCCTCTAAAGATTCAATTTACCTGCCCTTATGCCCCTCTAAGGATTCAATTTACCTGCCCTTATGCCCCTCTAAAGGTACAGTTTACCTGCCCTTATGCCCCTCTAAAGATTCAATTTACCTTTATTTTCCTTGCTGGTGCTGATTACAGACTAGTGCCCAGGGGCTCTTGCTTTTTAGGAATGTGTGGTGTTGTGGGGCCCCGAGAAATGACATCAGAAATATGCATCCGCCTACCAATCTTTAATAACACTGTGCCCCCCCCCCCCCTTAACAGGTGCGTGTTGCTCCCACTCCTGTCCCTGAAGCCCCCGCAGCAGTCCCTGTTCCTCCTGGTGGACTCGGTTGATGAAGGCTGCCAGCTGGGTGAGGCGGAGCCCAGAATGGGGGCGTGGTCAGCGGCGGAGTCCAGAAAAGGGGCGGGATCAGAGGCAGAGCCCAGTAAGGGGGCGGGTTCAGGGGAGGAGATCAGGACGGAGGCGGGATCAGAGGCGGAGCCCAGGACAGGGGCAGGGTCAGGGCAGGAGCTCAGGACGGAGGCGGGATCAGAGGCGGAGCCTAGGACGGGATCGGAGGCGGAGCCCAGTACGGGGGCGGAGTCAGAGGCGAAGCCCAGAGTGGGGGCGAAGTCAGAGGTGGAGCCCAGTGTGGGGGCGAGGCCCTGCAGGACCATCGCTGAACTTCTGGCCAGCCACCACCAGCTCCTGCCCCCCTGGCTGCTCCTCATCTGCTCCTCCCGCCGCCAGAACAGGGCCGTCACCAAGCTGTTCACAGGTAAAGCCTGCTCCCTTTACACTGTTCTACACTAAAGCCTGCTCCCTTTACACTGTTCTACATTAAAGCCTGCTCCCTTTACACTGTTCTACACTAAAGCCTGCTCCCTTTACACTGTTCTACACTAAAGCCTGCTCCCTTTACACTGTTCTACACTAAAGCCTGCTCTCTTTACACTGTTCTACACTAAAGCCTGCTCCCTTTACACTGTTCTACACTAAAGCCTGCTCCCTTTACACTGTTCTACACTAGATCCTGCTCCCTTTACACTGTTCTACACTAACGCCTGCTCCCTTTACACTGTTCTACACTAAAGCCTGCTCCCTTTACACTGTTCTACACTAAAGCCTGCTCCCTTTACACTGTTCTACACTAACGCCTGCTCCCTTTACACTGTTCTACACTAAAGCTGCTCCTTTACACTGTTCTACACTAAAGCCTGCTCCCTTTACACTGTTCTACACTAAAGCCTGCTCCCTTTACACTGTTCTACACTAAAGCCTGCTCCCTTTACACTGTTCTACACTAAAGCCTGCTCCCTTTACACTGTTCTACACTAAAACCTGCTCCCTTTACACTGTTCTACACTAAAGCCTGCTCCCATTACACTGTTCTACACTAAAGCCTGCTCCCTTTACACTGTTCTACACTAAAGCCTGCTCCCTTTACACTGTTCTACACTAAAACCTGCTCCCTTTACACTGTTCTACACTAAAGCCTGCTCCCTTTACACTGTTCTACACTAAATCCTGCTCCCTTTACACTGTTCTACACTAAAGCCTGCTCCCTTTACACTGTTCTACACTAAAGCCTGCTCCCTTTACACTGTTCTACACTAAAAGCTGCTCCCTTTACACTGTTCTACACTAAAGCCTGCTCCCTTTACACTGTTCTACACTAAAGCCTGCTCCCTTTACACTGTTCTACAGTAAAGCCGGCTCCCTTTACACTGTTCTACAATAAATCCTGCTCCCTTTACACTGTTCTACACTAAATCCTGCTCCCTTTACACTGTTCTACACTAAAGCCTGCTCCCATTACACTGTTCTACACTAAAACCTGCTCTCTTTACACTGTTCTACACTAAAGCCTGCTCCCTTTACACTGATCTACACTAAAAGCTGCTCCCTTTACACTGTTCTACACTAAAGCCTGCTCCCTTTACACTGTTCTACACTAAAGCCTGCTCCCTTTACACTGTTCTACACTAAAGCCTGCTCCCTTTACACTGTTCTACACTAAAAGCTGCTCCCTTTACACTGTTCTACACTAAAACCTGCTCCCTTTACACTGTTCTACACTAAGCCTGCTCCCTTTACACTGTTCTACACTAAAGCCTGCTCCCTTTACACTGTTCTACACTAAAGCCTGCTCCCTTTACACTGTTCTACACTAAAGCCTGCTCCCTTTACACTGTTCTACACTAAAGCCTGCTCCCTTTACACTGTTCTACACTAAAGCCTGCTCCCTTTACACTGTTCTACACTAAAGCCTGCTCCCTTTACACTGTTCTACACTAAAGCCTGCTCCCTTTACACTGTTCTACACTAAAGCCTGCTCCCTTTACACTGTTCTACACTAAAGCCTGCTCCATTTACACTGTTCTACACTAAAGCCTGCTCCCTTTACACTGTTCTACACTAAAGCCTGCTCCCTTTACACTGTTCTACACTAAAGCCTGCTCCCTTTACACTGTTCTATACTAAAGCCTGCTCCCTTTACACACTCCTATACTAAAGCCTGCTCCCTTTACACACCGCTCACTCCTACACTACACACTTTTTACTCCTACACTAAAGCCGGCTCCCTTTACGCACTTATCACTCCTACACTACACACTGCTTACTCCTACACTAAATCCTGCTCCCTTTACACACTGCTTACTCCTACACTACACACTGTTTACTCCTACACTAAAGCCTGCTCCCTTTACACACTGCTTACTCCTACACTACACACTGTTTACTCCTACACCAAAGCCCGCTCCCTTTACACACTGCTTACTCCTACACTACACACTGTTTACTTCTATACCAAAGCCCGCTCCCTTTACACACTGCTCACTCCTACACTGCTCTACCCACTGCTTTAGACTGTGCTTTATGCTGTGTCACAGTGCGGTTGTGCTGAAAGGCGCTGGAATGGACTGAGGTCTGTGTTGCGGGTTTTGGTGCTTGTTTTCGCTCTGTTTTCCCCTTGTGTATGAAGCTAAGACATTTAAATGCATGTTCCGAACCAGAAGGGCAGGATACGGAATTTAAAAAGTGTTCTTTTTAGTGTTCTCCTGGGAGAACTGAACACGATGCTCTCTGAAATTCCCTGAATAATCTGGCGGTGGTTACTCATCTACATTTTAATCAGGATTCACGCTCCGATGCGTTTTAAACTGGCGCTCATTTGCATTTTGTTAAATCACCTCGCACTTTGTATGCTAATCTCATATTTTAAAAAATTATTTGAAAAATTTAAAATTCTGTAGAAAGAGGGTTTAGTTTTGTGAAGTATTGCTGTGAGTCAGATGATCCAGGCTAATGCAATATGCCCAACAAGGAATATTACTTACTTAATATTAGCAGCTTAATATATGAAACAGCTGTACAGCAATCCAATTCTGCCATCGGCCAGATATTACTGTTATTTGACCATTTCCGAAGTACAGAAAATTCTGACCAGGCCTCAAGCTAAAACAGACAAGGGCGTTCTGAAGGTTCCTGAGACAGACATGTCCGGCGATAAAATCCTTCCCCCTCCCCCCTTTTCATTTTCTGACCTTGGCTTGCGGCTAAACTCTCTTAGAGGGTCGTTCCCACCGGACGGCTGTGTGTGTTTGTCTGCCTGTCCGAACATCCTGCAGTCCTAATTAAAAAATCTAACTGGAAAAGTTTCCTCATGGTCATTTATGCTGCTGCTACTGTTCTAATATGAATTGTAGATCATGTACAGATATTTGAAGAGCATAATAGTGGTTAAAATGAAAACCACAGGCTTTTTATGAGAAACGTGTCTGTTAAATCGGGTGGTGTGCAGTCTGAGGGAATTTGGAATAATTTTGGGGTAATTAGGCTTTGATTAATTTTTTCCATATGCTAACAATTACGCGATGATGTTCTTAAAACAAAGTGTTGAAACACAATCTGCCCATTAGCTGAGATAAACTGGATCTCACTCAGACTGCAGAAACATGAGCAGGCTTTCTCTTTGTATGGAAACTGTAATATAGTCAGAAATATTTTCATTTCTCCTAGGATGGTTGGAGTGAAGACCTGCAGGTTGCTTTCAGTGTGTTTGTGTGACTTGTTTTGCACTACTTACAAAAGCTTTTTTCCACAGTGCAAATGAATCAAACGCTGACACATAGTCAGAATGTCACAAATTCTTTGAGTTCTGCAACACAGAATCTGGAATTTATTCCCACCCCATTGAAGGTCATTTTGTGATACTCCCAGTAGATTTGTGTTGCTTACGCACTGTGCAATAATGCTTTATAAGAGACAAAAAGGGGCTCGTCTGTACCCTGACCCGTCTGTACCCTGGTCTGTCTGTACCCCGACCCGTCTGTACCTGGCCTGTCTGTATCTGACCCGTCTGTACTCTGAACCATCAGTATAAAATCCACTGATCTTCCACTCCTATGGCATTACAAGGATCTGCGTCTTTTTTTGTGGATATGAGATTTGATTATTTTCTCGTGAGTTAAGAGAGAGTTTTCTTTTGTGCGAAAACCCTGAACTGATTGAAAGATGTGACTTTTTCCATTGTAAGAACCACAATGGCAGCAGTGCTGAATGCCTCTTATGTAGTTTCATTCTTCTCCATTCCCTGAGGTGCAGGATGATTGGGCTATAAAACTAACAAAGCATGGACTTAATGCTGTTCTTCTGTGACATGGGTGTTAAAGAACCTTTCTCATCGGAAATGTTGAATCTGGATCCACTTACTGGATGGACCCGAGGCGCTGCCGTTTTTTTGGGGCGTGTTTTAAGACCCCGGGGGGGGGGGGGGGGGGAGAGTGCTAAGGAGGTCTTTTCCCACCAAAGAAGGACCGCGTTACGTTTGTGAAATATGCACGCTGGTGTGAATTCTCCCCCAGTGCAGAAGTCCTGGGAACAGTAAATCTGCACCAGTCTCCCTCCCCCGGGGCTCAGAGACACGGAGAACATGCACTTCCTGTTTCCTGTGTCTGACGCCAGCGTTTAGAGCCAGAACAACCAAAAAACACTGGCACATTAAAGCAGCTCCTGGTAACGGTGACGCTGCTGTGGAAATTGTTATTGTAGCAATAAATGAGGATAATTAGACTATTTTAGTAAAATCAGTCAGATGGGCTGCAATATTTGGACCTTTATTACAACCAGAGTGAGTTGAGATTCCCGTAAAGACCCCACCCAGTATACAGTACTTTCTCTGTTATACGGTTGGCTGTGGTTTAAGGTTCTTCAACCAAAGACCGCGTAGCAGACTGCAAGCCTTTAAAGACTGTCCAGGATAGAAACACAAGAAAGCCAGCAGGCTTATGTCCACTGTGGTCCTCTAAGATTCAAACACAGACATGACGCTGTTTTATATTCCCGTTCTCCCCTCTCAGGGTTTCGTAAAATCAGCCTGGACGACCTGCGGAAGGCGCACGTGGTGAAGGACGTGCAGCAGTACATCCTGCACCGGCTCGACCAGGAGGAGGCGCTGCGCCGCCACCTGACCAAGGAGACGGCCGAGATGCTCAACCAGCTGCACATCAAGAGCGGCGGCTGCTTCCTGTACCTGGAGCGCGTGCTGGACGGCGCCGGCGACGGCTTCCTGCCGCTGCGCGAGATCCGCCACATCCCCGGCACGCTCAACGGCCTCTACCTGTGGCTGTGCCAGCGCCTCTTCGCCCGCAAGCGCTTCGCCGCCGTGCGGCCCGTCCTGGACGCCGCGCTGGCCGCCCGCCGCCCGCTCGCCGTCAAGGAGCTGTACCGCGCGGCGTGGACCCGCGACACGGCGCTCACCATGGAGGAGTTCCGCCGGAAGATGGACGCCCTGTCCGAGCTGCTGGTGGAGGGCGCGGCGGGGACCAGGACGCTCTTCCACGCCAGCTTCGCCGAGTGGCTGCTGGATGTGAAGCACTGCACGCCCAGGTACCTGTGCAGCGCCGCCGAGGGCCACCGCATGCTCGCCATGAGCTACAGCTGCCGCGCGCGCGAGCTGGGCCCGGCCGAGGTGCGCGAGTTCGCCCTCCACCTGGTCCGGGCCGACCTGCGGGTGGAGCCGGCGCAGCTGGCGCTGTGGATGGTGTGGAACGGGACCCCGGCGCAGGACTCCCTGGGCGCCTCCCCGCCGGAGGAGCGGGAGGTGCTGGAGCTCCTGGTCAAGGCCGGGGCGCACGTGAGCGGCGGGGGCGAGCGGGGCGGGGCCGGCGGGGAGCAGGGCCGGCGGGGGGAGGAGTCCGTGCGGGCGCTCCTGGAGAACGGCGCCTCCGTCAACTGGACGGACGGCGGCGGGCGGAGCCTGCTGGCCAGCGCGGCGCACGGCGGCAGCCTGGGCGCGGTGGACCTGCTGGCGGGCCGCGGGGCGGACCTGGAGCTGGCGGACGGGCACGGGCAGACGCCGCTCACGCTGGCGGCCCGGCAGGGGCACGCCGCGGTGGTGGAGCGGCTGATCGGCTACGGCGCCGCCGTGGACCGCAGCGACCACGACGGCTGGACGGCGCTGCGCTCGGCGGCCTGGGCGGGGCACGCGGGGGCGGTGGCGGCCCTGCTGCGGGCCGGCGCCAGGGTGGACTGCGCCGACGCCGACGGGCGCACGCCGCTCCGGGCCGCCGCCTGGGCGGGCCACGCGGACATCGCGCTCAGCCTCCTCCGGCACGGGGCCCAGGCCGACCGGGCCGACCGCGAGGGGAGGACGCCGCTCATCGCCGCCGCCTACGCGGGCCACCGCCGCGTCGCCGAGCACCTGCTGCGCCACGGCGCCCGGCTGGACCACCAGGACGCCGACGGCAGGACCGCGCTGGCCGTGGCGGCGCTGCGGGCTCCCTCCGGCGGGGGCGGGGGCGGCGGCGGTGGCCACGCCTCCGTGGTCGGCCTCCTCGTGGAGTGCGGCGCGGAGGTGGACCTCCCGGACAAAGAGGGCGTGACGCCCCTGCTGGCGGCGGCGTACGAGGGCCACGCCGAGGCGGTGGACCTGCTCCTGGAGGGCGGGGCCGACGTGGACCACGCCGACCGCAGCGGCCGCACCCCCCTGCTGGCGGCGGCGTCCATGGGCCACGCCGCCGTGGTGAAGGCGCTGCTCTTCTGGGGCGCGGCCGTGGATGGTGTGGACGGCGAGGGCCGCACGGTGCTGGGCGTGGCCGCCGCCCAGGGGAGCGTGGAGGTGGTGCGCCTCCTGCTGGACCGGGGCCTGGACGAGAGCCATCGGGACGATGCCGGCCGGGCCCCGCTCCACGCCGCCGCCTTCGAGGGCCACCGCGCCGTCTGCCAGGCCCTGGTGGACCACGGCGCCCGCTGCGGCGAGGTGGACAACGACGGGCGCGTCCCGCTGGTGCTGGCCGCCCAGGAGGGGCACCGCGACTGCGTGCGGGTGCTGCTGGAGGCCTGCCAGGCCAGCCCGGACCAGCGCGGGTACGACGGGCGCAACGCCCTGCGGGTGGCGGCCCAGGAGGGCCACCGCGACGTCGTGGAGCTCCTGCTGGCCGGCGGCGCCGACGTGGACTGCCGGGACGCGGACGGGCGCACCACGCTCTACGCCCTGGCGCTGGAGAACCAGCTGGGCATGGCCGAGTGCCTGCTGGAGCACGGCGCGGGCGCGGAGGCCAGGGACCCCGAGGGCAGGACGGCGCTGCACGTGGCCTGCTGGCAGGGCCACCTGGAGATGGCGCGGGCGCTGGTCGCCCACGGCGCCGACGTCAACGCCGCCGACGGGGAGCGGCGCTCGCCGCTGCAGTCGGCGGCCTGGCGGGGGCACGCGGCGGTGGCGCGCCTCCTGCTGGACGCCGGGGCGCGGCCGGACCACGCCTGCGACCAGGGGGCCACCGCGCTGGGCGTCGCCGCGCAGGAGGGCCACGCCGAGGTGGTGCGGGCCCTGCTGGACCGCGGAGCCGACCCCAACCACGCCGACCGCTTCGGGCGCACCGCCGTGCGGGTGGCCACCAGGGGGGGCCACACGCACATCGTCCAGCTCCTGGAGAAGTACGGCGCCGTGGGCCAGGTCGGGAGTCCCCCCCCCACCAAGAGCGCAGCGCCCCCCCGCACCAAATCCACTGGCACAAGCACGGGACGGGACGACCCTCCGCCCGCGGGCCTCGCCCAAACTTTCGTCTGCCTGTCCGAGTGCCCCGTCTCTCCGGCCACCCGCTCCCTCCCCAACCACTCCCCCAAGAGCTCCCAGAATTCCCTGCGCACCGCCTCCTCCGCCGGCACCGCCCGGACCACGCCCGCCGACGGCGTCCCGCCTCCCAGCCACACCCTGCAGGTCCAGCAGCGCTCCCTCCCGCGCAGGCGGGACCGGGGGCCCGGCGCCGCCCCCGCGTCCGCCAGCCGCTCCCCGTCCAGCGACCGCGAGGGAAACCGCGTCAAACTCGCCCCCAGGGGCCGAAGGTCCGGGAGCGGCGGCGTCGGCGGCTCCGGCAGGTCGGGCTCGGGGCGGAGGAAGTTCCAGAACGGCCCGGCGCCGGAGTACGACGTGAGCCGGCTCGCCGTCGGGCCGACGGACCCTCTGCGCAAGAGCCATCAGGGCGGCGCCGAGAACAAGCGCAACGCCGTGGCGACCGGCCCCAAATATCACCTGCAGGGCCAGCAGGGCTTCCTGTGCAGAGGGGAGGGCTACCCAATCAGGGAGCCCGAACTCTACCCAATCAGAGAGGCCGAACTGAGCCTGAAACGGGCCCTCATGTTGAGCGAAGCAGCCGACCCTTCTCTTAGCTGTAAGAAGGAGACGCCCTTGTAGCTGGTGACTAATTATGCGGTTATGCAATTATGTCTCAGCTTGTTTACTTCGTTGGAAAATATCACCGCGGTCCTTCGTTCGCGGACAGAACAGAAGCCGGGAGTTTCAAGTGCGTCATGCGCAAATGTCAGCTTGTGGTTCTTACATCAGTCGTGTTGAATTCATGCTGAATTTAGGAAGGGGTGCGAGACAGTGGCAGAATCATCTACCCTTCTGGCTTAAAGCTCTGAGGGGTTCATACATCACCACAGGTCCCCTCCACTCTCAGTTTATAGTCGTCTCAACTCATTTCGCTCTCTCTTCACAATGTATAATTACTGGCTTTAGTTCTCTCGCCACGTGGGGACCCTGTGTTCTTCTGGGATTCTGAACCCCCCCCAAGACTCCAGTTTCTCACAAGAGAACAGCCATCTGTCTGCCCTTCAGACTGTGGGAGGGCGGGGGGGCGGAGGGTGGTGGGGGGGTGGTATAGAACGGGTGTCTGTCTGTCCTTCAGACCATGGGGGCGGGGCAATGTGATTATTTTACAGAACACACTAGTTCTGCCATGTTAACAGCCTTTACAGCGTAACCCTGTGCACTTTTTTATTATTTAAAATGTTTCAATATCCATATTTATTGCGCAAAGTATGCACTTTTTAGACAAACTTTGTTTTAGCCTTTTTATATTTCTGAACAAAGCAGTTGATGAACATACACTAAATTCTGCATTGCCTTTTTTGTGATTATTATTATTAATTTTATTATTATTATCTCCTATCTGCAAATGTGCATGCCTTTTATGACACCAGTTCAGGAACTATGTTCTCCTGGTGGTGGTGTGCTTACTTAAACTCCATTTAACAGCCAGAGCATTTAGGAACAAACACAGGACATTTTTTTAATGGGCATAAATGCTCATGTTTGTGCTGGTTGTTTACCCCCTGTCGCTATGTTCAGAGGTTTACAGACTTGTGTAAGTTTGGCCCTCTGAATTACTGAAGTATTGATTTGATTTTGTCACCAGGGCCCGTGATAACTCAACACAGTTACGTTAATATCACCGTCTGGAATATTTTTTTCATTTTGGCATGCGTCAGAACTGGTCTTTAATTGTCTGTTTACTTTGAACAAGCAGTTTGATGCACAGTGCCAAACCCATGCCAAATCCGAGCCAAAGCCATGGCAAACTTGTGTATGTACCATGTGAGCTGAACATGCGTTTGTCCTGACCTGGCGATGGACACACATGCATGTTTTTTTGTGCGAAGTCAGATTTTTGCCGTTTGCAAATAGTGCAATGTGAAACCCACAATACCACTTTTCTTCTAATGAAAAAAGTAAAGTAAGTAAATACTTTGGTCTGTTACATTAAATTACATTTAATAACCAAAAAGAATTAAAACTACAACCTGACTGAATTGTTTTGTGTGTGTGCGAAACAGAATAGTTTGAAGAAGTTCTGGATAATGTTCAGTCATTAAGCCATTTTATTGATCTTTCTCAGCCTGGACAGATGTCTGTTTGAGACAGGTTTTGTTTTTCTAATTGCACTTAAAAAATATGTGTACAGTAAATGGCCTAAAAATATACATTAAAGTTCTCATTACAAATATTTCTTGTACTGTATTGAGCTTGATTAGCTGATGTATATTACAGTGCTAAATAAATACATTTGCTTTACTCCAGATGCAGTGACCAGTTACTTTCCCTTACACCAGTACTCTCGCACTGACTGTACATCTTTCATTCACATTTTGAGAGGATGTTGGACATAAAAACAAGGCATTTTCTTACATTACCTAAAGACCCTTTGGCCTTTATTGGGAAAGTGCTCTGGTATACTGAGGAGAAAAGAACTTGAATTGCACAGTTTAAAGCACATTAAAATATCTGAGACTGAACTGCACAGTTTACAGCACATTGAAACAGCTGTGAATCAATTGCACAGTTTACAGCACATTAAAACAGCTGTGCTTCCGGGTGCACATTTGAGAGCAATCCAGCCCTCGTCCCACAAAGGGTTTACAATCATGTGCTCATCCTGAATGCAGCTCTGCATTTGTGTTTCTGTTGTGTAGGCATGTAACACAACTCAATGCAACCAACCCAATGCAATTCAGCTAAACACAGCAAAATTCAACACAACCCAACACAACTCAGCTCAACACAGCTCAGTGCAACACAACAGGAAATTACTGAAACACAACACTGAACCGGAGAGATGGGGCTAACAATGAACATGAATGCAGATTGATGCCAGTCAGTTTCTTTATCCGATTTTGGAGAGTCTCACAGATGTAGGCGGGTTGTGTTGGAGGGAAATGATTTGAAAATCTTGTACTGTGACTTGTGTGGGTGTGAGGATTTAGTCTTGCAGATTTTTAAGAAATTGAACTAAGGAAAAACAGAAACTCATATAATATCATTTGAGGTTTTACGCACATAATCCATAATTCAGATAAAATAAGTATTGTATGAATACCAATCTGTATAGGAGAGCTACAATCCCTAAGACAAAAAAACATGAAGTTGGCAAATTGGTTTCACAACAATGCACAACCACATTCTTATATCTTGCGTGGGCTTGATTTTCAAAATATTTTCATCAGATTAACAATCGAGCAGCTAGATAAATCTTGCTACCTGACAAAAAAAAGTTCTATAAGAACTGCAATATTCTCAGGACTGCAGTGAATCCACCAATCAGATCCACAGATTGCAGTGAATCCACCAATCAAATCCTCAGACTACAGTGTGAAGTGCTAAATGTATTCATCATGTATGTTACAGAGAAAAAAACAGGATTGCAAATTCCAGCAGACAAACATTTCATTAATTTACAGTCTGCGCAGTCTGTGCTGCCTTTCAGAGGTCTGAGCTGTTAAAAGGCAAGGAAATTGGAAATGTAAGTAACCGTTGCCATGGTGATGCCACTGATGAGGTCCTTGAAGACCAGAGTTCTGCTAAAAAATAAAAAAACATCTGTAATGCAGCACTGCTAACACGTGTATCTGCTTCTTTAACCTGAATGCACATCGCCCTGCAGGAAAATCTCACTGTAATGGGATCGCCCTGTAAGAGGATTGGACCATTAGAGCATCACCCTGTAACAGAATCGCCCTGTAAGAGAATTGCAGTGTAAGAGAATCACACCAGAAGGGATTCACCCTGCGATAGAATCACCCTGCCAGAGAATTGTCCTGTAAGAGAATCGCCCTGTAAGGGAATCACTCAGTAAGTGCAACGCCCCTATTCAAGCAGCAGCACAATATGCTCCTCTGTTCCTGTGTGAGGGAGTGTGTGTATGTATGTGTGTGTGTGTGTATATATATGTTTGTGCATGTACATGCATTTTTCTGTTTGCATACATGCATGCATGCGTGTAGTTATGTATGTGCATGCATGCTTGTGTTTGTGTACGTAAATGCATGCATCTGTTTGCATATGTGCATGCGTGCATGTCTCAGCCTTTTGGAGATATTCGTTTTGTGTTCTGTTGCAGAGACAGTTGTCTTGGTAGCTGGGCTGTTTGGTGTTTGTTTTCATGGTGTCAGCAGAAGTGAGTTGTGGGGTTTAGACAGCAGCAGCAGTGCTGATAGTCTTTGGACCCTGTTTGTTATACACAAGGAATTTTGGCAGAGAGAGTCTTTCCCTGATGCTGTCCCACAAACAGCCCTCCGACTGCAGCCTGGTTCAGCTCAGGACAGCGCTGACAAACAAGCTCACCCCTATGCAGCTGCGCAGACGTCCTCTCTCCTGCACCTAGCTGCACAGACGTCCTGTCACCAGTACACAGCTGCGCAGACGTCCTGTCACACACACGGCTGCGCAGACGTCCTGTATCCTGCACACAGCTGCGCAGACATCTTCTGTCCTGCACACAGCTGTGCAGATGTCCTCTCTCCTCACACAGATGCGCAGACATCCTGTCTCCTGCATACAGCTGCGCAGACATCTTCTCACCTGCACATAGCTGCGCAGATGTCTTCTCTCCTGCACACAGCTGTGCTGACATCATCTCGCCCATACGCACCTGTGCAGGGCGTTCCACTTGCTTAGAACCCATAGGAAGAGGAAGCCTAGGAAGAACATTCTAGAGAGGAGAGTGCACTAGCATGAGAAGAATTACTGGACATACCACAGCAGTTGTGCTTTAAACAGAATTAATCTGCCTTGCAAGGACATTCTGCTATTTCATCTTTGATGATCAATGGGAGATGCTCTGCAAAAATGATTAAAAATATAACTGCATTTTCATGTGTGTTTTTTATTTTACTTTTGCTGCCTCATTTTTGTTCTTCAGTTCAGTGATTTGCTCTCCCCTGTTCCACCTCCCCACCCCTCATCCCAGAGCTGATCCAGGTTACCATGGCGCTGTTTCTAATACTGGACACAGCAGGCACCCACACCCGCTCACATCCCTTTGGCAGATTTTATAATTGGACGCAGTACACCCAATGAGTCAACCTTGATTTAGCTCACTGACCAGCCAATAATATCTCTGCTTGTGTGCACTGCTGGGGACTTCCTCTGCAGTTATATAGATCAGTAGAGACTCCACTGTAGTGATATAGAACTACAGAGACTCCACTACAGTGATATAGAGCTGCAGAGACTCCACTGTAGTGATATAGAGCTACAGAGACTTCACTGCAATGATATAGATCAGTAGAGACTCCACTGTAGTGATATAGAACTACAGAGACTCCACTGCAGTGATATAGAGCTACAGAGACTCCACTGCAGTGATATAGAATTACAGTCTCCACTGCAGTGATATAGAGCTGCAGAGACTCCACTGTATTGATATAGAACTACAGAGACTCTACTGCAGTGATATAGAGCTACAGAGACTCCACTGCAGTGATATAGAGCTACAGAGACTCCACTGCAGTGATATAGAGCTACAGAGACTCCACTGCAGTGATATAGAACTACAGAGTCTCCACTGCAGTGATACAGAGCTGCAGAGACTCCACTGCAGTGATATACAACTATAGAGACTCCACTGCAGTGATATAGAGGTACAGAGACTCCACTGCTATGATATAGAACTACAGAGAGTCCACTGTAGTGATATAGAGCTACAGAGACTCCACTGCAGTGATATAGAACTACAGTCTCCACTGCAGTGATATAGAACTATAGTCTCCACTGCAGTGATATAGAGCTACAGAGACTCCACTGCAGTGATATAGAGTTACAGAGACTCCACTGCAGTGATACAGAGCTATGGAGACTCCACTGCATTGGAACAGTGGAGCAGCAGAGGCTCAATTGGAAGCTGAAATGCCATACTAAAATTAGATGTCTGCACTGGTAAATCACTGACAACAATGTGGGTCTGAAACACTTCTGTTCCAGAAAAAAAATGAACAGCAGCTTCTTAAATCCACTGAAGAGAAGCATAGAACTGCTGTCTTACAAAAAAAAAATGAAAAGAAAATTTTCTTTCCCAGGGATATGGTTTGGTTTGTAGAGCAAACCAGCTGATATTGGATAATGTAGAGATACTGAGAGCGAGACTCTTGGGAAATGGCTGTGTTTATACTAATTAATCATTCAATGTAAACCCTGGAGAGAATTTGGCATTTAGAGGCATTCCTGTACTGTCCAGTGCTCCCACAGACTAAGCAAGTCTGAAATGACTGAAAGACTTGCCTAGGTCCTTCTCGTGTGCGTGTGTGTGTGTGTGTGTGTGTGTGACTCTGACTGATTGTGCATTTATGCCTGTGTCTGACTACAGCACAGTGGCTAATGGCATTTACTGTCCAACTGGAAGCCAGGGCTTGCTTGCTGTTTTTACAGTTTGCTTTCCCAGTCATACCTAATTTACCACTGAAGTAAAAAAGGACACAGGAGTGGCGTGGCTGCTTATAAAGTTTTGTTTCACGCAGGACATTATCCAAAACAGTCTGTTACCAGTTAGTGAAATATGCGTCTCAGGATGCTGGTCTGTAAATCTTTTGAATATTTTACCTCCTAAAGCGTCTTTACTTTTCTCACATGCTGAAGCCCCGGCAGTTTTCTTTATAGTTGAGAAAATAAGTAGACACTAGGTCAGCTAGTACGAGCGTTCTCCTTTTTCCACAGCAGAGCACTTCAAATGGGTTCCACACCAACCCACCATTCAAATGGGCAGGCAGTTCCATGTGATTTACTTAAATGCTCCTCTCTGAAGAACAGCACTGTTGTTAACTAATTGTGATTGTCATCAAGCTTGCTGACAACCGCTAGTTTTCAAATCTGCTGTTCAAGGCATGGAAGCTTTATTTATTTATTTACTTTTTTTTTTTGGTTACGTCTGATAAGAAAACAATTAATGTATAAAAGTGCCAAACAAAAGCCAGGCAAAATGTAGTTATAATGATGGCATGCTTTCATTTTGGGTTTCGGATGGCCTCCATAGTGAATTACAGCTGTATGAATTCTATGAATGCTTTCAAAAATCAAAGGCAAAAGTCTAGCTCTCTGTGCAGCCTGTAGATGGAGGACAGGCTTTGGACTTTGGTGGCAGGCTGTCAACTCTCCACTCCTTCGTTAGGTTGCCATAGAAACAGATGAGGAAATGACTGCATCACAGGGGAGGATCTCGGAACCCTGCAGGAAGGCCACTGTTCCATGACAGGAGGAAATAATTTGGACCTCAGCAGTGGGCTGTTTAGGCTGAAATCACAGGCAGCTGGACAGATGCCAGATCCAAGTAATGTTTTCTGTCTGAGCGTTGCTAAGAGACAGGTAACACATCTGCACCCTGCTGTTGGCTGATGCTATACAGACCCCAGGGCTGTGATTGGCTGGTAACAAGCAAGAAATCGCAGAAAAGTCAGGGTGAAGCAGATGTTTATAGGGCAAAGTATGCTAACAGCATGAGATAACACACAGAGGGGCTGACACATTTTTTTTTTTAATTCGGATTTGAATAATTAAAAAAAAAAAACATTAAAATTGTAAACACATTTACCAACACTCGCTACACGTATACAGGGCCAACACACTCTGCACGTATACCAACACAACTTACATGTATACTGACATACCATTTGTACTGCAATGGTAGTGTCTGGTGCTGGCTCCAAACATCCAATTGTCTAATGTTCCACAGAGAATGCTGGGACGTATCTTCATATCATTGGTCTCTGGTGCACTGCTCTGGCTCTGGGTCTGTTTAGTGAGATGCGGATTTTCGTCTGTTAACATTTTTACGCAGGACGCATTCCAGCTGTCTTTGCACTGACACGATTCCGCTGTGCTGCCTGAACTCCCAAATTCACTGGATGTCTCTGTACTGACACGGTTCTGCTGCATTATTAACGAGGGTGATGGTGGTGTGAACATGCAACTGTCAGTAAATGTTTCCAAGGACTGTTTTGTAAAATAAGCTTATAGGAACATAGGCCTTATAGGTAAAATAGGTATTCTTTAGCTAAGTGTAGGCTTTCCTTGACAAGTCAGAAACGAGAGAGGTGAAATGACAGTGTTTTTGTGAAGATGACTCACGACAATCCTCCACTGCAGTAAAGCTGGCTTGCGTAACTCAATGGTATATCGCCACCTGCTGGAGAGTCACAATGCAGTAATCCAAGAAAAATATTGGCATCAAATTTGAATGGGAACAAATAAACGTTCAAAAAAATTACCATCATTACATCCAGATTATTTTTTACAACAACTAAGCTTATAAGTAAGTCCCTTTGTGTCTGTGTGTGTGTGTGTGTGAATTTATAAACTCCCAACACCTTGATATAATAGTTTAGTATTTCACTGAAATCGTTCACATCTGCAAACATCTTCGTTATAATAGTTACACTGACTCTCATACCGAGAACCGTTGTCAACTGCATTTGGCCCACAATGCTCATAACTTTAATAATACACAACACAATGATCATGAGTTTAACAATACACACGTTTTTTAACATCACCGTTTTATTGCATTACACAGTACAGATATTTTCAGGAAATGAATTATGACACTTTATTTAGATGCTCCTTGTGGCTGCTGCAGTGTCACTGGCAGATAGTGTTGGATAGCCAATAATTCTGGATCATTACAAAAGCTTAAAACATTTCCTTAAAAGTAATATTGGATACAGTATAGGTATAAATCTCTGTTGAATCCTTATTTCTTTTTGTCCTCCAAATGTTGGAGCGTTGTGCAGTTTGTTAAGAAATCTTCCTTTACACGTGACGTCTTACCACAGTTATGAATTACTCAACAAATGAAAACGCACTTGTTAAAATTGGATTTACATAACTGGATAGACCCAGCCGGTTCTAGGAGATCTAGAGCCAGTTCTTTCAGGATTCTGCACTGAGGCCAGCGGCGAACTCCACCAGGGTCCGCGTGGGTCGGCCTGACATGCCCTTGCGCAGGTACGGGACCTCGTCTTTGTTTGACATCACCCCGGCGATGTCCAGGTGCGCCCAGTGTGGGGCCGTCACAAACTCACCCAGAAACGCCGCTGCAGTGCATGCACCTCCAGACCTGTGGGCGGACAAACCTCCTCTCAGCCAATCACAATGAAATCCCACTCTCAGCCAATCACATCGCAATCCCCCTCTCAGCCAATCACATCGCTATCCCCCTCACAGCCAATCACATCACAACCCCCCTCTCAGCCAATCACATTGCAAACCACCTCTCAGCCAATTACATTGACAGAATGAAATGAATGAAGAATTGCTTCTGTCCCATTAACCTTTACAGGTGATTGGAAAATGAGATGCACTGCAGAAATATAAATGGTGACATTTACTTGAAGCAGAAAAATGCAAATGACATGAAAGCAATTCCTGCCAACATCCTCTCTCGCTCTGTTGTAGTTCCCTAAAAGGAACCAGAAAATCTTACTTTTAAAAAATCAGCTTTATTCTATTGCATTCACCCACCGGCTGTATTTCCCAATGTTGTTGAGGTCAGCCAGCTGGCAGTCAGTGACCTGTCGGGTGTAATGCTGGAACAGGGGCATTCGCCAGACTCGATCGCCAGTCACGATGCTCGCCTGAATCAAACACACAATATTACTCACGACGCTTGCTCAAATCAAACACACAGTATTACTCACGATGCTTGCTCAAATCAAACACACAACATCAACGCAATATAATTTCTGTTTACCAGGAAATATCTGCAAAGGGAAGTGTTCAGTCCAATATTAATATACATACCTTATGCAGGCGACTCCACAGCCAATCAGAATTGGTGAATACTCCCGTAGCAGCAGATCCTAAAGCTACATCCATCGCACCTGTAAACCCATTAACAAAACTCACAAAACGCTCAACATCAGTACGTTTTCAGCTTGTATGAAATCAAGCAGCAGATATACTGGTCGCGGCGTCGAGTTCAGTGAATCGCGCGCACTCCGTACCCGTTAAAGTGGCAGCGTTGATGATCGCTTTGGGGTTGAAGCTGTGGGCGTAGCAGAGGGCGTCGGCCAGTATGAGTCTGCCTTCTGCGTCTGTGTTATCCACCTGGAGGGAAACACAGGGGTGGGCTTTAAGCACAAGTATCCGCCTAAATTTTAAATCTAGTTTAAAATGATCTCATTACTATGATTCAAACAAGTCAAATTGCAAGGAGCAATTGCAATTGCAAGTCCGTCCGATACTTAAATACTAATTCAGGATTGATGGCATATACTCCAGAACATGTCTACCTCCCTGAAAATCTGCTGCTCAAAGTATCTGACGGTATAATCCAGATTGTCTCAACAGACTTCTACTGCTTTAAACTGCAGGTTCTACTGCAGGTTCTAAGCGCAGAGAATATCTGAAACATGTTCCACAGCCTGTCCTGTACGCAGGTATTACAAACCAATGCAGCCTAATGAAAGAACACTGTATGTACAAAAAAGCAGAGCAGTACCTGGATGGTTTTTCCGTTTTTCGCCCTGACAACGTCACCAGGCTTATTAGCTTTCCCACTGGGCATGTTTTCACACAGAGGCGCCAGACCTTGAGAAAACAAAACCCTGTGAAATTCACGCGCAGACAAACAAACCCCACTGAACACAAATTCACGCACAGGCAAACGCCGAACACAAAACTCGCAGACAAACAGCAAGGTTCTGGATGATTCGGAACGTGCGGTAATGAGCAGCAGCGAATGAAAACGCGTAGAAACTCTGACGATGCTTCAGCGGTTGTCGATGGTCGATTGTTAAGTTGCCGGAATGTTCTTAGGCTCGCCGTGACCTCACCGATGATGTTGATGGGAAGTTTCAGGGCCGCCGCGGTGACGACGGCGGAGCAGACGGTCGCGGCCCCGCCCATATCCGCCCTCATGGCGTCCATTCCTGAGGAGGGCTTCAGAGAAATCCCACCGCTAAAAACATAAAACACACCCACGGTGTTACTCAAGAGACATAAAACACACCCACTGTGTTACTTAGAGACATAAAACACACCCACTGTGCTACTCAGAGACATAAAACACACCCGCTGTGCTACTCATACAGTTACCCACTGTGTTACTCATACAGTAAAACACACCCACTGTGCTACTCATACTGTAAAACACACCCACTGTGTTACTCATACAGTAAAACACACCCACTGTGCTACTCAGCCACTTAAAACATACCCACGGTGTACTTTTTCTTACTCCTGACATTCCTGATTTAACAAAACATTTAAGAAGGAAGTAATAAAGTAATGAAAAGAGGAAGTAGATACGATCATGTTTACAATACCTGTCAAAAGTAATTCCTTTCCCGACTAGTACCAGTGGCGGCTGACCGGATTCCAGGCTTCCCTTGTAGTGCAGCTCCAGGAAGACAGGGGGCTCCTCTGAGCCTTTTGAGACACTTAAGAATGCCCCCATCTTCTGCTCCTCTATCCAGGACTGCTGTCTGCCAGAAACGCATACATACACACATTTACAACAAAAAAAAACAGCTGTACAATGTCCTGTCTGGCTTATTTTGTAATAGGTGACCGTTTAAATTGATGGTTACTTTATATCTTGATGGGAACTAAACATGAATTGCTTAAATACCTTGTTGTAAAAATGGCAAAAGAACAATGCGGAAAGTACTGACTTAAAAAACTCTGGCTCTGATTCAATTAAACCATAATGCCTGAATTCAGCTGCCACTGAAATTCATACCGGAAACCTCTGAATAACAGTAAATCTTATCGTTAGTAAAAATGTAAGCTCAGACATCACTCCAGGTTCTATCAGTGTTGGTCCCTGGCCAGGCTCAGGGGAAAACATCATCAAATCTGACGCTACCTTTTATGGACAGCAACTTTGTCGGAGAACGGTGAAAGTTCCTGTTGTATGCAGTCCGCAAAAAACGTTGGGGTGACGTGATTGGCTGGTGCTTCCATCAAGCGACGGGCCAGATTCTGTCCTTCCGCGTACAGGACGCCCCTCTGCCAAGCTGCGGTACTGGAGCTGAAGAACAACGAATACTTTATACATGAAAAAAGGAATACTTTAAACTCTTGGGCTGCAATGAGCTTCTCCATGACGCAGAAAGTGAGCAGCATGACTGCATTTTAAAATAAGGATGTGGAGATGTGTGTCGGCTGCTGCTGCTGCAGGACTGTAGTGAAGTATGCACGGGTTCCAGCACACCTGCCGTGCAGCTGAGTTTTGACGGGCGTCTTCTTCTTCTGCTTGAACTCATCATACTGGAAGAGCCCCAGGACCGCCCCCTCCGCCGCGGCCTGGGCGTCGCCACAGGGGTCCACCTCCACCTCCCCCAGCTCCAGGTCCTGCAGCAGTCTGCAGCCCACTGGGGGGAGGGGGGGGGCAGTGCAGTCAGAACAGAGACAGCACAGGGACAGTCAGCCATAGTCAGCTCATTAGTTGGTTACACGCAGCAGTGCTGCAACTGCACACTGTATCAGTTTTCAGTTGTCATTTGTCAAGTACATCAGTATAGGAGCTTAAATGAACTAGACTGGGCCACTGAGTGAGCACAGACTACAGACAGGAGTCATCATGATACAAGCAGACAATCTGTAAACTAGGCATTTTTACCTGAAACAGCAGCTCGAATATTTTCTTTGCAACTGTCCCAGTTCTCTTTGCCACAAACCTCTGCTGAATGTTTACCAAGACCGACAACAACAATGCTGGAAAAATCCTGAAGTAAAATAGAAAGGTGGGAAATTGTGTTACCTGCACTGAAAGAATTTAAATCATTTAATTTTAAATAATTTACATTTGACACAAAAAAGTCAAAAGTCACATTCCAGAATACTTTGAAGTAAAACTGAAGTTTGATATTGAGCTGTAGATTTGCATTTTTGTGATGTGCTAATCACATACATACAATTTCATCTAATTGACATAAGTGTGTTTGCTAACGTACCTGATGTACACCATAAAATACCCGGCTTTTCCCCTTTTTCAGCGCTGGTCCAGATCTGTGTTGCGTTAACGGAAAAGTGTACATTCATAAATACAATCATTTAAAAAGCATTTTAGCCATTTTTGTAACGTTGATTAACTGTGCCGACAAATGCACAATCCCAGCCACGTCGTTCATTGCACTTGTTTCATCAGACTCACATTGACAACAGCTCTCGTAGCTTTCCTGACAGTGAGCGGTCAAAACTCTCCGCCGCCTCCGTGAAACGCAGGCTCTCATCGTCCTTTTCTTTCTCGTACACACCAAGTACCAGGCCCTGTGGATGCAGCGACACCGATGTCATGGCAACTCGTTAATAATCAGCGAGATTATTCAAATACCACGTACACAACACTGAAGCACACAGTGTGAAAGACTGCTGTTGAACTTTGCACACTATTTGAAGCAGCTCGGGACTGAGCAGGTCTATTTGTTTCCATGACAATCTGTATGTTAATCTATCCGTTTAAATAGTTTTACTAACCCAGTACAACAATACCACGGTCAAATAACTTGCTAGATAAAAAAAGATGTGCAGTGTTCTCAGTTTAAACAGTTAGATTGCTGGATCAACAGTAACGACCTGAGTACATTAAGACCGTAAATTAAATTGTGTGAGGATGAATCGGGTTTAAAATGTACGCAATGAAGCAAACTAATAATATCGATATAACTGGCTGGCGACGACATTATATAATAGCGACATCGTATAGTAACTGTTAAGCGGCGAGAAAGGACACTTACTTTTTTGGCATGCCAGTAGTTTTGGGATACTGAAAATGGTCTACAGCTTGGTCTACTAACCAAAGGTAATAGTAATTTTCTAAACGGAAGCATCATTATTCTGTAGAACAATAAAGTATACCATAGGTCAGTTTTACAATACCGACAAAAAAGTCACATGTGCATTCATTATCGAGCTTTCATAAGTCATTCCAACCTTTTACTGTCGCGTTTGCTTATGTCATCCGAGAGCGACACAACGAGTAAGGGATACCTCGCAAGAGGAGTTCCTCACCAAAAACGTTTTCAGAGTAACAAAAGCCAAATTACGGGTACAATGCATGCACTTTACGCATTTGTAAAAACACTCTTGCTAAAATTTTTATGCGAACCAACTTATTGATATGAAAGGTATGACGAGTTGCTACAAAGCATCCAACAATATGAAACTAAAAAAGCCGTATTTCCCCAATGTTGGGCAATTACGCAGATGCTTCCATGCAAACCGGGGAAACATCGCCATATCCAAAACATCCCTGTGACTGCAAACTACCTTGTATCAACGTAATCACATAGTTATATTATTAAATGCATATGAAAAATGCAAGAACGTTTTATTTCTTAGTAACTTAAGTCCACTCGCCCATCATCAGTGGCAGTACATTCACTGCCCACTCTTACACACACGTGCTCCCTCTTAGATCTACCTGCTGCTGTTCCTGTCAGTGCCCACTTGTTCCGCAGCCTCAGGCTGGGGACAGGGCTAAGAAACGTGACTGGATGTGTGGGTGGTCACATCAGGTGAAGCTTCTTCTGAAAACCAATTCACCAGAACGTAATTGGCAAGTGCTGACTGGTGATCACTTGATGCTGAGATGCCCCATTCATACCTGCTTAAATTTAATGTCCTCAGACATGGCACTTAAATGTCTACCCAAGAATAAGAAATCATATTTCATCATTTTAGTGACATCTTAACATGTAGAACACAACTGAAATATAACAGAACCTCTGATAAGAATAGGGGTAGAGGGCATGCAATCATTACACTGCATATAATGCCTGAACTTGATTTAAGAAAACTTCACTGTAGTAAAAAAATAAATAAAGTGAAGCTTGAGGTTTGTGCCATCATGTACATTTTTATTTTATACAAACATTCTAAAGGAAATGCTAAATAGCTTTAAATGGTTTTACATTTAATCGCTGTACAGTGTCATATAGGTACCAGTCACTAACAGATTGCTCTATTGTTCATTTGATAATTGTACTGTATGTTCCTTGTTCGGGTAACTCACATAGCTGTACATGTTAAAAACAGTGGTGCCTTCTCTGGGATGTAGAGCCTGTAATTTTTGCATGTTCTCATACTAATGCATGCATTAGCACTCAAGGCTATCCAGAGCTGCAAGTCCTTCTCAGTACAGGAGGTCTTCTGCTCTGGCTGTCGGTTCCTCTGGCTTCTTGGTCTGTATTTTCGGAAGGTGGATCCTGCTCATGGTCACGACGATAAAGTTTGCCCCGTGCGTCGCCGCGCTCGCCACGCACAGCCAGAAGGAGAAGTCGTAGTCTTCCTCCAGGACGATGAACTGGAAGATTTCCTCCCTGAAGTTGGCCACCCTCTCAGTGAGTCGGTGGTGCTTCGTGGCCGCGACGAAGCAGACGATGGCGAACGCTCCAAAGAGACCTGGAGGGAGGTCACAGAGAGTCACAGTTACGGGCCGCCAGAGTCTCAGCGCTGACGCTTCACTGTTCCCTGTATAACGGTTATGCTGTCATACCTGCAATGAAGTTCCATAAGTATAGTCCCGGTGGGCCTTTTATTGACTGGTATGGAACTTTTCTCGCATTATAAATGCAGAATGCCAGACTGACTGAAGCAAACCCTATGGCGACGAAGAGAAACAAGATGATGATCACGTGAAGTCCACCGTTCAGCCTCCTCACGAGTTTGGGGAAAACTGGAAAATGACAACAAACAAAAAAAAAGACATAATGCACATTTTCAGAGTGTGTTGACTCACTGATTTCAAAATAACTGCAAAAACACAGCAACTGAATAAAATTCTGTCACTATTGTGACTTGCTGTGCTGTTTCAACTTTAATGCCAGGTTTATATACAGCATTTAAATGATTTAGAATTTTTAAATAGAATATCAAATTGGCACTAATAAAACTGGAGAACAACACAATGCAATCCCATTTTGTGTGGAAAGAAGTATTTCTATATCAGTTCCACTGTTTTGTATATATATGTTTATTTTTTTATCACAAAGCCTTGTAATGGCAGAGTATGAATGTTTTACATTAATTAAATGAAAATGCAGGAATGTTGTTCTGTCTAAGCAGGCATGTTCCACACACTACAATAGCTCACAGAATCGCACACATTCTTACTGTAGATCTTGGACCGTCGGCTTCCCAGGCCACATTTCCAGATTCTTCCACCTTTGAAAAGTCCAAAGTAAACATCCCCGACGAATTTCACCAGCTCCGGATCTGAGGCGTTCACCAGCTCTGCTCCAGTTTTGCACAGGATCTTTCCAGTCACCCACTTCTCCGTAGAGAGAGCCACCACGATCAGGACAATAGACGCGATGCTGAGCACGGAAGCCAAGGAAAAAGTAATCTTCTTCCAGATCCCAGGCATTTCATAGCTTATGATATTCTGACCCCATTCTGCCAAGCCGTAACATGATGCCAGGTTGTGCCAGTGATCTCATGGCAGTAATGCTACATTAGGAATATACAAATAGTTACCAAACCAGTCCTGCATTTTAGCTTGATTGCAGAGTCAAAACAGTCCCATAAGGGGTTCAGAAATGTCCAGCTTATTTTGAAAATAGCATGTTGTCGTTAGAAGGTCTGGAAACAGAATCTACTGTGACAAAGAGACCTGGCTTGCCTCAGGAGGAAATTCTATCTCTCACACGGTGCTAGTGTTCCAGCCAATGGTTTAATTTCCCCTCCTCCACCTTTAATAAACAGAGACCATCTTCCCATGTTTGCCCTCCTTCCAAATGCGATGCTGTCAGATTGAAATATTAAAATGTCTCAATATTAGGCACGGACACCCTCTGCTATTCATCTACAGCCATGCCATTACCGTGTATCAGATGACAGAGGACTGCCATCTCACTCTGTCCCTAAAGGTCAGCCTCACGCGTGAGCGGAGCGATTCTTCCTAGCCACTGAGTTCCAGACGGTGAAGAAATAGAACCATAAGGTCAAGACATCATGTTTAATGACGCTGAAACTAAATGTGGGGGAAATGTTCAGAACCCAGCCACTGAATATTAAGCAGTGCTGCTTGGGCAGGGGATAAAACTGTCGGCAGTAACCATATATTTCCTCCCTTTAAACTCACTCAATGTAAAACAATTCCCTGTTTTTTTTTTTTTGTTTTTTTTTTAAACACAGAGGTGTCATGGGCATAGATTGCCCCCTTTTAAGTAAACCTATTGTGTAAATATTCATAGACACGGTCGATGTTTTGCTTTACGAACCTACAACACGTTACAGCCAAAAATAACTCACAATTCTCACTGGAGTGGGTCATTAATATTATCATATGGCAGATGGACAATGATTTTAAATCCTAGTCGGCAATAATATAGCCACTCAAAGGTTCAACAAATGACGTCCAAATAGACTACGGTGTGTAAGTCCGCCGGCCTACAAGTGGCGCTGTGTTCTGCTCTTTACACCTTTACCCGGCCGATGGGCGGGAGCAGCGACATGCCAGTCATTGTGATTCACACTGACCTGCAGCGTGGGCGTGTTTGCCTGAGTTTATTTGGTTCTTTGGTGCAGAAGGAACAGCATGGCAGGTGCTGAAGTGCAGCGGGTTATTATTTACGGGGGGAGAGGTGCCCTCGGTTCCAGATGTGTCGAGTTCTTCAAGTCAAAAAGCTGGGTAAGTCCCAGACGATATTTTACAGTTGATAACTGTCACTGTGGGGCTATCGCAGCATTTGGGCATGCAGATACGTTAACTAGAATTAGCCGTCTGGTTAGCCAGTGTTCTGTGCATGATAGCTTAGTTGGGGAGTTCTGAGATGCCACTGTTTCAGGCATTAATGTGCATTGGTTTTGGGGTGGGGGGAGACATGTCACCCCCAAAATTTAATTGCTAAATTTGTCAGTGTGCTTGTGTGACTTGATGTTTGACTATGCGTCAAGCAGTGCATCTCCCCCATAATTTAAATGAAACGCGTCTATGCATATGTCAGTCATCTGTTTACCATGCTGCTTGCTCTATCTGAGATATTTGACCAGTAACACGCAGGCGTGCTTACACATCTTAAGTATCATTCTTAGCGTGTGTCGTAATTTGTTTGTAACGACTTTGCTTGTGTCATTTGAAGTGGGTTGCCTGTATTGACCTGAGCGCCAACGAAGAGGCGAACGCGAACGTGATTGTCAAACAATCCGAGTCATTTACGGAACAGGCGGACCAGGTAGGAGGGACATCTTTCACTTCACACATCCAGTTGTCAAGGATACTGTAATTTGCTGCGCTCGAGAAAGAAAAAAATCGACTGGCACGATCGGAACAAAGAAATCGTGAATTACTGTATATTTTAATGGGGGGAGAAGAGTGAGTGTGTGTCCCGATGTGTGTGTGTTTCCGATGTGTTTTAGGTGACTGCAGATGTGTCCCAGTTGCTTGGAGGTGAGAAAGTGGACGCGATCCTATGTGTGGCCGGAGGATGGGCTGGCGGCAGCGCCAAGGCTAAGGGTCAGTGCCTCATATTATCGAAATAACATCTTAAAAGACTATAGCGACAGAAACAATCATTTCACAGCAAAGCTCCAGTAAAATATCGAAATAGCAGCCACTTTTTCATTAAACAAATCTATTTTACATTGACTTTGCATTTAATGACAACTCGGTTATGTCATTTAAGCAAGTGTGGCGGCAAAATGTCCTGTTCTTAAAGAAGTTATGCAGGAAAGCATAATGTGCATTATACACAATAAAGAGCACTAACCAGTAGGCCTAAATCTGCTCATTTTGTCAATATTCAGTTCAATTGTTTCATTTTTCTTTAATAATCTTTTGCTCACAATATGTTTTTTTGTTCCTACTGGATTCAAATAATGTCAGAAGATAGCCTATATATTTTTTAAAAAAACATAAAATCATAATCTCTGGAACATGCATTACGTCATTGTATTCTCTCTAGCTCTGTACAAAAACGCCGATCTGATGTGGAAGCAAAGCGTGTGGACGTCCACCATCTCCAGCCATCTGGCCACCAAGCACCTGAAAGACGGGGGTCTGCTGACCTTAGCGGGAGCAAAAGCAGCACTGGCTGGCACTCCAGGTGAGAGCAAGGCTACCTGGGGCTCCAGGTGAGATCAAGGCTACCTGGGGCTCCAGGTGAGAGCAAGGCTAGCTGGCACTCCAGGTCTGAGCAAGTTTAGCTGGGGCTCCAGGTGAGAGCAATGCTACCTGGGGCTCCAGGTGAGAGCAATGCTAGCTGGGGCTCCAGGTGAGAGCAATGCTACCTGGGGCTCCAGGTGAGAGCAATGCTAGCTGGGGCTCCAGGTGAGATCAAGGCTAGCTGGGGCTCCAGGTGAGAGCAAGGCTAGCTGGCACTCCAGGTGAGATCAAGGCTAGCTGGGGCTCCAGGTGAGATCAAGGCTAGCTGGGGCTCCAGGTGAGAGCAATGCTAACTGGGACTCCATGTGAGAGAAATGCTACCTGGGGCTCCAGGTGAGAGCCATGCTAGTTGGGGCTTCAGGTAAGGGCAATGCTGCAGTGTTTCTTACATTTTCAGTATAATTTATTGTTCATGGTGATAGCTTCGCTGGAGTACAATGGTACAACGGTATAAGCCCAGATCCTTATCTGTATCCCTGCATGGCGTTTATGCAATTTTCTTATCAGGTTAATGTCCTTTCCCAATCAGATGAAGCGATAGGATTCAGTCATTATCTGTGTGTGTGTGTTTGTCCTCTTGTGGTGCATGTTTGTTTAGTCACGCATTGTTCCAGTAGTTATGAAGACTGAACAGCTCAGCAGCCCTACAGGAAATTAAAACTGAGCATGAAATATCTTCCGCCAGTGGATTCAGAATTAGAAGGTGGAAGATAGCATGGAAAGAACATTCCCAATGTTAGGCATGTTTAATAATTTCTTTAACAAGTGGAAACTGCACTCCTGTCATTGGACACAGTTTTTGTTCACCCCATGGGGTCTGTTACCTTTAACTGAAAGATAGCTATGCACTGAGACCCTGCAGTCCACTGAGACCCTTGCACAGAGACCCATACACTGAGACCCGTGCACAGAGACCCATACACTGAGACACATACACTGAGACCCGTGCAGAGAGACACATACACTGAGACCCGTGCACTGAGACACATACACTGAGACCTGTGCACAGAGACACATACACTGACACCCGTGCACTGAGACCCGTGCACTGAGACCCTGCAGTCCACTGAGACCCGTGCACAGAGACCCATACACTGAGACCTGTGCACAGAGACACATACACTGAGACCTGTGCACAGAGACACATACACTGAGACCCATGCACTGAGACACATACACTGAGACCTGTGCACAGAGACACATACGCTGACACCCGTGCACTGAGACCCATACACTGAGACCCGTGCACTGAGACCCGGCAGTCCACTGAGACCCGTGCACAGAGACACATACACTGAGACCCGTGCACAGAGACACATACACTGAGACCCGTGCACAGAGACCCATACACTGAGACCCATACACTGAGACACATACACTGAGACCCGTGCACAGAGACCCATACACTGAGACCTGTGCACAGAGACACATACACTGAGGCCTGTGCACAGAGACACATACACTGAGACCCGTGCACTGAGACCCGGCAGTCCACAGAGACCCATACACTGAGACACATACACTGAGACCCGTGCACAGAGACCCATACACTGAGACCTGTGCACAGAGACACATACACTGAGGCCTGTGCACAGAGACACATACACTGAGACCCGTGCACAGAGACACATACACTGAGACCCGTGCACAGAGACACATACACTGAGACCCGTGCACAGAGACACATACACTGAGACCCGTGCACGGAGGACAATGATTGGCTCAGCTGAGGCTTCAGGAAAAGGCTGCCTCAGCAGGCAGGTCACATGGTCTATTGTGTGCGTGTGTGGGGAGCAGAAAGCAGCCTATTGACTCCTGCAGTTTTGCACACTCGTGGCATTCCAGCCAGGGCCAGACTGCGTGTTCTCTCCCGGTTTGGGCCGCCTGTCTGCAGAGTCGTTCATACACACTAACAAACACACACATTAACACACACGCACTTTCCAGTTACAAGTGTAACAAGCGTTCATATCGACCTAAAGTGAACTTTTGTCCCTTTCTGATTATATGGCAAAATGACAGAAACTATTATCATTCTGACAAAGTTCACCACATGTTTATTTCTTCACCTAAATATAAAAAAACGACAGACATGTGTGACATGGATTTTGAGGAATGCTCATTGAGTCAGCGCTCCACCCCTCAATCTCATTGGCTGTGGCCAAGCTAACGGCATTCTCTGGGACTCAGACAAGACATTGGCCAGATGACACCCTGGAGCAGTGTCAATCAGAACCTGACATCCCTGCCATGAACTGCAGGAGAAGGGGGGGCTCTAGACACCCATTTCAGCACCGGTCTTTATAGCTTACCTCTCACAGACTTTAGGACACTTCTCTCCTTTTAAATCACTCAACACTGGTTGAGTTCCTATTCCTTGCATTCACTATGTTGCCATTTTCACACTGGGTGAACATTTCAGAACAATATTGTCACAGCATATTGTAGTGTTCAAATGGAATTGAAGCAAAATTCAGGGCACACTGGCACAAGTTAAATATGCAAAGAAAGCTGTTTAACTCTCCTCTCCCTCGCCCACAGGCATGCTGGGATACGGCATGGCTAAGGCTGCCGTGCACCAGCTGTGCCAGAGTCTCGCCGGGGAGAAGAGTGGCCTCCCGCCGCGCGCCAGCGCCGTCGCCATCCTGCCGTGAGTGTTCAGGACTATCGGGCCTGTGGTGTTCAGCAGTATCAGGTCCACAATGTTCAGCAGTATCAGGCCCACAATGTTCAGCAGTATCAGGCCAATGGTGTTCAGGAGTATCGGGCCTATGGTGCTCAGCAGTATCGGGCCAATGGTGTTCAGGAGCATCGGGCCTATGGTGCTCAGCAGTATCAGGACCACGGTGTTCAGCTGTATCGGGCCTGTGGTGTTCAGCAGTATCAGGCCTATGGTGTTCAGGAGTATCGGGCCTATGGCGTTCAGCAGTGTCGGGCCTATGGTGTTCAGCAGTATCAGGCCCACAATGTTCAGCAGTATCGGACCCGTGGTGTTCAGCAGTATCAGTGTCATGCAGTATTTGTGAATGTGGACACATTGGACAGTGGCTTATAGTTTGTACACTTTATTTGTGAATGTGGACACTGGACAGTGGTTTAAAGTGTGTAGTTGGTATGTTTTATTTGTGAATGTGGACAGTGGCTTACAGTGAAATGCTAACAGTTACTTTTCCTTTCTGTGTGGCTCAGTGAGACCTTGGATACGCCCATGAACAGAAAATCAATGCCTGATGCGGACTTTGGTTCCTGGACACCACTGGATTTTGTGGCAGAGTAAGCGAGTGTGTGTGTGTGTTTGTGTGTTTGTGTGTGTGTGAGATGATTGAACTTCTCTCTCTGTCTAATGTAGCACGCAGCCTCTGTCCTCTAACAAGGCTGATTGCTACTCTAATATGTTTTGCCTGTTTTCTATTGCCTTATAATTGAGTGCAACAAGAACCAGAGCACGATTTACCCCATGAGCAGTTATCACATTCACTGGTCTGCTGGTCTTCTTCATGTAGTACACTGACATGCACAGGTTCTGTATGTATGACATAACGAATGTATTGTCTGGCTGAAGGATTTATCTGATAGATGAAGATTAGACAGGGATTTGCTGTAAACACTGTTTAATCCTGAAAGCTGTCCTGACAGAATTAAGCACCCATTACACACCTGACTGAGAGTGTTTAAGGAGTCCTTAGAGATGTGGGAGTCTTCAATTCTGTTGAATTTCTAAAAAAAAAAAAGTGCAGGGTGCAGACAGTGCTGCAAAATACATGAATATATGGCAATATCTGTCCCATCCTTCCAGAACCTTCCTCAAATGGACAACAGGAGTGGACCGCCCGGTGTCGGGGAGCCTGGTGCAGCTCATGACGTCTGGGGGCCAGACTGAGGCCAAGGTCATGCAGCAGTGAGGAGAGCGCCCCCTAGCTACAGGCAGCGGCAGCAGCAGCCACACACTGCTCCAACGTCCTGTCAGGAATCCACCATCTGTAGCCAGAAAATACGGAGCCAAAGAAAGAGAAACTGTTTTTCTTTTTAACACTGTTCTTGTTTTTCACTTTCTGGTGAAGTGGCCTTACCCTGTGCTTGCACTGTCCTCAGCAGTATTTGTGAGAATGTCAGTTGAATATGATGATAAAAGTGTGATTTGTCCTCTCAACTGTAGAAATCAGTATTTTGTACAAGTTACCTGTGTGCTGGCAGCAGTGTTTTAGTTCAGCCTGAATTACATGTGGTCTCAGAACAGAACAGGAGAAGATATATTGTCAGAATGGCGTTACGGTGTCTGGGGGGGGGGGGGGGGGGTTGAGCTCTGATGTGCTGCTGACACGGGTTTATGAGGATGTGAAGCATCCCCACGTCACAGAAATCAATAAATCACAAATCATTTGTGCCATTTTTGTGTTGGTTTGTGCCTGATCTGTGATTATAACTTTAAAAAAAAAAAAAAAGTTTAGATTGTTTTTATAATGTAATTGTTTTACATAACTCCTCATGCCCACACACACACTAAACAGGGTTTGTATAAGAACTTCATAATTTTATATGGTACAAGGAATCTGTGACCAAAATTACACCTGCAATCGTCAGATCGGTCACATGTGCATTAAAAATGGTCCAAAACAGATGCAAATGTCAACTATAATGACCACTAATTTTTACCACCATTCATCCAATTGATCTTAACTCGGTAGTGCTGGGGTCATACTAGTCCTTTAAAGGGTCTAAAATGTGCAAATATGCGTGGCTACACTGTTTTCACTTCACATCTAGAACATGACAGAAACAGAAGCACCAAACCTCTGAAAGATGATACTTTCGCACCATCTAGTGGAAGTAAAAAGAATATGATAAAGATTATATCATCAATAGAACTGCATGAGCCCACGTTTGAGGGTTTCAGGTCATCTCTGTGCTCTACAAAGTGGTTCTGTCCTCCCCACCTGACTTTGAGTTGCTTTAAAATGCTTATCATACCAGCCTTAAAAGTGCAGGGTACAACTGCACAGCTCAGCTGATGGTGACAGCATGTATACTGCATAGATTCAGCTGAAGGTGACAGCACATGTACTGTATAGCTCAGCTGATTGGTGACAGGTTTTTGGTCTTCAATCAATACCTTAATAAGTAGATTCAGGTGTCTTAGTAGTGGCCGGCCAAAACTGACACCAACATCGGGCCTTTTCTTATATTATTGGACCATCGGATTGGACCGACGTCCCTGAAGTTAAACGTCATCAGCACAAAAACAACCAAAGGAGCTTTCTGGGATTTGGAGTAATATATTCCAACGTGACGTGATGACGTTGAGTTTATATTTTGCGTCAGTTGCTCTTGCTGCGACTGAGCGAAGATGGCGGATTCGGTGGCAGCTGGGCTTGGGGAGGAAAAAGACACCGAAACGGAGGACAAGGAGAGGGAGAAATTGACTGGGAGCAGCAAAATAAAGTCAGAGAAGAACAGCAGCCCTTCGGAAGTTACGGAAACTCTGGGTTTTTATGAGAGAAACGCTGGCAAGAAGGGTAAACAGAGCAGTCTCTCAGGTGAGTCGGTCGCTGGCCAAGCAGCCAGCTGTACCAGCGGTGGACACCACTGCCCGTCCAGCTCTGTCACAGTGGACTGTGCAAAGGCCCTGGGGGTTATGTCATATTTTTGTTTTTAATCGTTACGTTAGATATTAGCATGACACTTCGTTGTGGAGCCTCATCTAGACTGGCTAGTTAAACTACCTGCCAGCGAATTATTGCTAATGTTAATGCTAACGTCAGTGTTACGTTGGATGTGAATATTTCGTGCAATGACGTTTTATCAGAATAAATATGTAAAGTTAGCAGTCTGCAAGCTAAACTTCAGATGCAAACGAACATAAAAGACAGCTAAATATGTAGCATATTTAATCTACCTGGTTGCCAGTAGCTGGAATAAGCAGTAACCACATGCGTTCAATGTTACCGAGTGCAGGAGAATTCCAAGTCCAAAGTGGGCTAACGGGCTAGCCAGGCTGTTGGTCATGGCTAGATCTAATGACATAGCCAGGCTGTCAGTTCTAGGTGATGTGCTAGTCGGGCTGACGGGCTAGCCAGACTCGTGGTCCAGCCTAACAGGCTACCAGGGCTCTTGGTCTTAGCTAACGTAAAGCTAGCCGATGGTCTCTGTCCTAGCTAACGTTTGCTAATTATCGAGAGTGGCTGCTTACCCTTTCACCAATAACCCAGCTTCCATTCTAGAACTCATGGCATTGTTTAATCATTAGCACATGTAACTCGCCGCTATATTTCACTACTGTCAATATTCAAAAACCTGCTATGCTTTGTCTCCGTGCATGGTATGGCAACTCATATTGCTAGATAGTCCATGTAATGACAGGCAGTCGTGTAGCTTGTATCTGTCAAACGTTATCCCTTGCTAGCCAATTTTCATGCCGAACTGGGAAACCAGCTGGATATCGCAAAACCCGGAGCTGTGTAACGCAGAACGATACAGTACCTTGTGGCTAACTGACTGATTAGCCAGTTACCTTCGCTGGTTAACAGAATTGAAAATAGATACATTTCTTAGCATTGTAGTTCAAGTGGGTTATTATTAGGCTAAATACCTAGCTAAATGTTTTGAGGGAATACATACTTGGTTTTCATTTGTGAGGGAAGTATCAGTGTGGCAGGCAATCCATGTCTGCATTTAATTAATAATTTCTTAGTATGTATTTATTTTTAGCACGTCTAGCGTTACCCGTCTAAACCTCAATGCAGAATAAGGGTGTGTGAAGTATCGATCCGCGGTCCATGATGCTGTTCTGGGGTTCAGCCTTGACCAACGTGCTGTTTGATGGCCAAGACAAGTCTCAGTGGACATGCATTTTACTGCCAGCCAATTATAGGCTCATTTAAAAGATATTCGGAAGTATTTGCATTTGTAGATTTTACAGAGGAACGTTGACAGTGTTGACATGCAAGTAAACGCAGAATTTTTGCGCAGAATTAAAGCCATGGTCCAGTACGTGGATCTCATCGGTGTAAGGTTGGAATCGGTATCCCACGCGTACGATCCCCTTATTTCCTTAACTTTATGTAATGCTGGTTCTGTCACCGAGCATGTTTCTGCAGGGGATAAAAGTGGAACTGAACTAATGGTTAACTCTCTATCCGTCTTTATAATAGAGAAAAACAACTTTAGTACTGTTTGCTAACTAGAGTAGATTTTCAAAGCATAAAAAACATTAATAATGAAATCTCATTAAAGTCGTATGTAGAATTTTGATCATTAGCTATTCCAGTTTTTTAAAAACAAAGGTGGCCTGCATGTATAGGTACTCTATATCAACCAGTACTGTTAATGAAGTGTTTGGTATCGTATCCTAATACAGCTTCAAATAGCTCTACTGCATTTCCCAACTTATAAAGCCTATTGAGTAATAGTTATTGTGGATTTGGCCCTGATGCTTTCTGTGCTAAATGGATTTTAGACAGCCCCCACGGACTCATCCTTCCACAGGACTTACAGGACTCATCCAGCAGCAGTGGCCTTAAAATGAGCAGAGCACAATCACTTCAACGCCAACTAATTACTTTAGCTGTGATTTCTTATACCAATACAGCAGCCAGCAGGAGAATGAGATGCACAGTATATTTCAGGAGTCCATTAAGGTGTGATTGTCTTTCTTAACTTTATTTATTTATTTATTTATTTATTTTATTTTGGGGGGGCAGTTAAGGTTAAGGTTCAGCTGTCCATAGATAAAGTATTCATGGTTTCTATTGTCTGACGGATGGTCTGGTAAAGCCAGGGAGATAGATTGATCAGAGGTACTAAGCTTTTAATTTTAGCTTCTTTAAATACCGAAGCTTCACTTCCTTTTATAGTGCAGTTATAAGGCAAGCTATCAACCATAAAACAGCTCCCGGGGTCCTTTGAGGAAACCCGCTGGGTTGATGACTGAGTGGTTTTATTGGATATTTCATAAGAGTATATATGAAGGCTAAACATAGACTTGACGTAGTCTGCTGTGTTGTGGCACTAATTCAGGGCACGGCTTGGGGGTAAATGCATTCATTATCTGCCACCGTCTGCTCATGCTACCTGAATTACCTGCCTTTTGGCACGCCTTTCAGCTGCTCTGTCCTGAAGGTGAACCTGCGCATCCAGGTGCCAGTTACCTGGCAGCAGACCTAGATCTGGATATGAATATTTACACTGTCTCCATGGCAACGCTGAACTGTCAGAGGCTTTTTTTTCTGCAAGGCTGAAACACGCAAGCCAATCACAGGGCACTGGGGAACCCTGAGAGACTCCGCCCCTTACTCATTAATAATACACAATGCTCAAAGAAGCCCCTCCCCTTACTCATTAATAACACACACTGCTCTGAGAGACTCCTCCCCTTACTCATCAGTAACGCATAGTGGAATGAAATGCTCAGGCTCTGTGTATTCTCCAGTTGTGTTTTCACATTTGTGAGAGTAAATATGTGTATCGGCTGGTGCCAGGGGGAATGTTTTTTTGCTTCTGTTACGCCGTTGTTTAGAATTTTTATCTCTTCCTGAAATTCAGATCTCACGCTGTTCCGGTTCATCGGCACTGAGCTGACGAGGGGCTACTTTCTGGAACACAACGAGGCCAAGTACACCGAGCGGAGAGAGAGGGTGTACACATGCCTGAGAATCCCCAGGGAGCTGGAAAAGGTACGCTGTGTCTCTTCTGCCTGACGTCAGCCGTGTTTGAGTACCTGGTCTTTCGCCAGATTCTGATGTGGTCATTCGCCAAATTCAGATGTCTTTTCCACATTTGAATTTAATAACATAGCTTGACGAACGCTGTAAATGTGATTAATTTTTGCTTCTCACTAGATTAGGCATAAAGACGTGTAGTTGTTATTTTTAATCTGGTTCTCGTGCTCTGAGCTGTGTGATCCATCCCTGGGCAGAGTACTGACACCAGACAACTGCACCGGACGGGTGATGATAAACAAGTGGTCACACTGCCGCCTACTGGCCAATCAGAAGAGCTGCATCGCTCACTGCAGTGTCGTGTCTGTCCAACAGAGGGTGCTGTTGCCTCAAGGGTCCACCATGCAGTACTTTGACCTATTCAGGTTGAGTAATGAACTGCAGCGTAATAACAAGTTTGACCACCAGGCGATAAGAATGCACCACCTTGCTTTCTTATCACCAGCTCTGCTGCATGGAATGTATAATCTTATTATTATCAGTGCACACAGAGTCATTGGAAATATGGCACCTCACTCATTTTTTATGATAACAGATGCAGTATTTGCACTCTACATAGTGTTTGTAAATCAGTACTAAGTTAAACCATTTTGAAAAGGTCATATTCTAAATGCATGGCTTGGCTGTGGTGGCCTACCAACTGTGGGAAGCCATTTTGGCTCCATTAGCTGAGGACTTCCCGGGAAATGCATCCACACAGCTCTGCTTTCCACGGGGTACAGAATGGAGATTCGTTTGTAGTGGATATTTGGGGAAAGATCCCAGTATGGGAGGCTGGTTCTGTGCGCTTCCTGCTGGGCTTGTGAAGGTTGCTTGATTGGCTGCTGCAATGAGAGCTCGGGCCAATGAAAAGGCCGCTCGACCCCAGACAAAGAGGATTCCTCAGATTCCTGCGGCCCCGCCTCCCCGTGGCTCCAGTAAGCTGAGCCTCTGCTGTCTGACTGCAGCTGTGTCACCCGCTCACAGCGGCAACATGATCGCTGTCTTTGCAAAGGTGTGTGTGTTCGTGTATACGTGCGTGTGTTCCAGTGCTTGTGTGTTACCGTGCATACGCGTGTGTCTGTGGGTGTCTGTTTGTGCGTGTGTGTGTGTGTGTTTGTTTGTGTGTGTGCGTGTGTGTTTTTGTGTGTGTGTGCATGTGCACACTCAGCAGATTCCCTTTAGCTGTGGTCATGTTTAACCCGGGTAGCAGCTGTCTGTGGCGCACTGTTGGCTGGGTGTTAGTGTCCATGCTGTACTCTGGCTCTGCCGGTTGGCAGATGTAAGTTCATTCTCATGTTTTAGCCACACTGTTTTCTGTGCGTTAATGTTGATGCTGAACCTTGATCCTGCAGCTGATGCTCTTCGGGTTCTTCCTGTGCCTGGATGCCTTCCTGTACGTGTTCACCCTGCTGCCCCTGCGGGTCCTGCTGGCTCTGGTTCGACTGCTCACCCTGCCCTGCTGCGGCCTCAGGTGAGCGTCCAGTACGCCCCGTTATATACCCTAAATACGTGGAACAGTCTCATATACCCTAAACACAGGGAACAGTCACGTATACCCTAAACACAGGGAGCAGTCTCATATACCCTAAACACAGGGAAGAGTTATATATACCCTAAACATGGGGAGCAGTCCCATATACCCTATACTCAGAAAGCATTCATGTATACCCTGTACACAGGGAATGGTCATATATGCCCTATATATACACATGAAACTGTCCTGCTCCATTTGTATATCTTATATAGGCTGAAAGTTTAGCATGGAAGTGCTGCACATGTGATCTTGTTTCGTTATGAAACATATGTGCCACGTGGCTCGCCTATTAATCAGCAGCTAAAGCAGAAGTAAATGGTAAATGGACTGCATTTATATAGCGCTTTTATCCAAAGCGCTTTACAATTGATGCCTCTCATTCACCCATACACACACACTCATACACACACCAACGGTGAAAGGCTGCCATGCAAGGTACCAATCAGCTCGTTGGGAGCAATTAGGTGTTAGGTGTCTCTCTCAGGGAGACTTCGACACACCCAGGGCGGGGGATCGAATCAGCATGCCTCCGACTGCCAGACAGCCGCTTTTACCTCCTGAGCTATGTCGCCCCCCCCTAGAAGTGCCCCCCTAAGCCTTTATCCAGGACCTTATCCAGGCTTTCATTCCGTTTGCTTCGTTACAGAAACACGAGTTACTGGCGTTTGTACGGTCAGGCATTCCTAAACTCAGACGAAAATGCCTCATTTAAATAAAGTGCGTTTTATGTCTGAATGTTTCTCACGTTGAAGTGGCACACTACACTGCGTCCTTGAACGAACCCCAGCAGTGCGCGGTTATGTCTGTGCGTGTCTGTGCGTTCAGCGAGTACACAGTCCATATGTATGTGCTGCACTGCAGAGCGCCACACCCATGGTAGGTGTGAAATGTTTTGAAGCCGAGCATTTCGTTTTCCAGTCCTGACGTTATTTATGTCCATAAGAACATAAACTGAAATCTGAAATATCAAAGTTTCATCAGCAACACGACACACACAGGACATGGGGAAGAAGATTAAACAGGTTGTGATTATTTTCCCCCTCCCCTTCTCTTCCACTTTTTCTGCCCTCAGGGCATATGTCTGCCCGTACTGCAAAAAGAGCAGGTAGGCCGGTCTGCCTGTGGCTCTGTGTGCGCGGACGGCAGGTGTGGCTTCGCCCCGCTGTAGAGCTTCAGCCCACCGCCGTCTCCGTAGATCTGGCAGTCGAGCAGCTTCGCTTCCCTTCTCTTTAACACCGCCGCCGGTCTCCCTGTCCGGAGAGGTCCCCGCCCGACGGCAGCGCTGGCGCTAAGGCCGCGGTTGCACCGGAACGCCGAGCGTTCGCGTAGCGGAAACGAAGCATTCCAGTCGAGTGTGCTACTTGTAGTGCGCACTTGGCGCCCGACCACGGCTTGTGTAACGGTTGTAGTGCGCTAGCTCGGGCGCCAAAAGCAAGCTTCCGCTACGTGAACGCTCTGGGGCGGTGGGAGAGAAACGGGCCTCATTCAGCTTCGCTCAGCATAGCCGCAGTTTCACCATTAATGGCTCACTTCACACTGAGGGTTTGCGGCCTGTCCAGAAGCTTTATGTGCAGGGGAGGAATGTGACACCTCCACCCTGATCACTGCTGTAACACATCCACCCTGATCACTGCTGTAACACATCCACCCTGATTACTACTGTAACACATCCACCCTGATCACTACTGTAACACATCCACCCTGATCACTGCTGTAACACATCCACCCTGATCACTACTGTAACACATCCACCCTGATCACTACTGTAACACATCCACCCTGATTACTACTGTAACACATCCACCCTGATCACTACTGTAATACATCCACCCTGATTGCTACTGTAATACATCCACCCTGATCAGTACTCTAACACATCGATCCTCATTACTACAGTAACACAGCCACCGTGATCATTACTGTAACCCATCCTTCCTGATTAGTACTGTAACGTCAGTGTAAAACGTGCTTTGGAATGTCAGGTCAGCAGGAAGTTTGAGAAAATGAGCATTACATCCTAAGTTAAAGTGGAAACATCTTGAAAATCTACCTGGACTTTGTTCTTTGTTTGTTCTGTGAAACACCAGTATCTCCATTTGAGTGCTGCTGGGGATACTGTAGAGCTCAGTAGGAGAAGATAGTCGGCGTTGCCCCCCAGGACTTAATTCTGTTGGCAGAGGGTTCTAGACGATGGATTGAAGAGGCTGAAGCTGTGGAATCCACTTGCTTGGATATCCCAACAGAAACTCCAGCCTGTCAATCACAGTGGGCTGAGTGTGGTCACAGTGACTAATGCCCCCTAGTGGCTGAGAGTGGGTCTGCCATGGTAAATGGACTGCATTTATATAGCGCTTTTATCCAAAGCGCTTTACAATTGATGCCTCTCATTCGCCAGAGCAGTTAGGGGTTAGGTGTCTTGCTCAAGGACACTTCGACATGCCCAGGGCGGGGTTTGAACCGGCAACCCTCCGACTGCCAGACAATTGGTCTTACCTCCTGAGCTATGTCGCCCCCATGGGAGAGGCCTATGTGCTTTTTTTATAATCTGAGAATCTTATCTACAATCAAGAAATCGCCCATCGGTTGTTTCTGCTTTTTGTGCTTCTTTGGCTCAGAAACCATCATTTCTGCTTTTGTTGTGAGGATATTTATTCAGAAATTTTGGTTCACAGAAGCGTGATTATTATATATATTATCACTTCCCTTTCTGTCACAGTTTATCTCACCGCAGTATCACGACTGCCTGGCTAGCATAGCTGTAGCATTTTTGAAGACGGTGCTAAATGAAGGCTACCAGAGATTTATACGAGTTTGTTTTTTGGAGGTGTGGAGCTGTGGTACCTAAAAGCCTGTTAACCCCAGCACATTCTGAGCATCCTCATGCTAACCACCTCCCCCTGTAACATTGAGCTCGCTGCGGTGTGCTTTGCAGAACAGATGAAGGTTAAATTCCGCGATGCGGGGGCCCTGTCGCTCCAAACGCAGCGGCTAGCTCCTGGCTTACAGTGGAGGGGTATTAGCCTGAGCCGCTAAGCCGCCAAACTGCTAATGGAATGAATTGGCTGTTTAATGTGATGAGATTGACCTGTAGCCTCACCCTGCTATGAGTGGCCTGCCGTTCACCCTGCACCGCAATACAACTTCTCTACTCAGCCACATGGGGACGCTCTTCACATTAAAAATTTTTCATGGGATTGTAGGAAACGTTAATATTTGTACTGAACTGGGATGAAGTTCCACCTCAGGGACTGAATTAGACATCTTGATGTGCAGTGGTTCCCCCTTTGTAGCCAGCAAACTGACAATTTTGAGTGACTCAGCAAAAGAAGTATCAAATTAATTAAACTTAACTTAACCCCTTCTTGAGTCCTGTGATATCTTACCGTGTTCGTTCCCTGGATGTACTAACGCCATTGGCTGAATGCTTTTTTGTAATAGTGTAGTGATCAGCATTATGTATGTCAAAGCAGATCTTTTAAATTCTTAGGAATCTGATAAACCAGGTCTGTCTGTCTGTGTGCAGCAGAGTATGTGTGTCAGCCACAGTCACATGGTATCTCCACCTGGTGAAGATTGTGACTCAGGGTCTGGTTTAGTGTTCAAGGACCTACTGGCTGAGAGCCACATGTGGACTCTTGGGAAACCTAAATACTTCTGAGTATGCTTCAGTTGCGTAACATACAATATAACCTAAATACTTCTGAGTATCCTTCAGTTGCGTAACATACAATATAACCTAAATACTTCTGAGTATCCTTCAGCTGCGTAAAATGCAATATAAAGAAATCATGTAATTTCTAATTTTCTGTTTCATTTTCTTTTACGCATGTTGCATGTTGTACTTACTGGAATCTTAATAATAATAATAATAATAATATCTCTCTCTGTCTAAAGACCCAGTCTGATGTAGTGTAGTTCTATCCCTGGACTAACATGTCCTTTTCTGTGTGTGTGTGTGCATGTGCGTGTGCGTGTGTGTGTACACGCGTGTGTGTGTGTGTGTATTTTCAGCGGCTCACGGCTCCTGCAGCCGGCCCAGGTGTGTGACCTGTTGAAGGGCTTCATCATGATCATCTGTTACTCCATGATGCACTATGTGGACTACTCCATGATGTACCACCTGATCCGGGGGCAGTCGGTCATAAAGCTGTACATCATCTACAACATGCTGGAGGTATGTCTATAACATGCCTACCCTCATGCAGGTAGTGGATTGGCTGCTTGAAATTGGTCTTCCCTTCCCACTTGCAGGTAGTGGATTGGCTGTTTGAACTTGGCTGTCCCCCTTGCAGGTAGCGGATCGGCTGTTCTCCTCCTTTGGCCAGGACATCCTGGACGCACTGTACTGGACTGCCACAGAGCCAAAGAAGAAGAAGCGGGCCCACATTGGAGTCATTCCCCACTTCCTCATGGCTGTGTTGTATGTCTGTATCCTTCCACAGGGTTCAGAGGTCAGGGTTCAGCACTGTGTGTGCTAGTTTCTGCAGGGTGTGTGTGTGTGTGTGTGTGTGTGTGTGTGTTATTTTCTGCAATGTATGTTAGTTTGAGAAGTGTGTGTGTGTAGGTTTGAGCAGTGTGTGTGTGTGTGTGTGTGTAGGTTTGAGCAGTGTGTGTGTTAGCTCCAGCACTGTGCAGTTTTCCTCAGCATTTTTCCACAGTTCTCCATGCCATTCTCATAATGGTCCAAGCCACGACCCTCAACGTGGCCTTCAACTCTCACAACAAGTCACTGCTCACCATCATGATGTCCAACAATGTGAGTTTCTTCAGATAGAAAACCCAAAAGCTAGCCTGCATTTTTGTTAAACTCACCTGCACTGGATAGCTTGTTAGTTTACTAGTAGCTGTTGCTGGCTGTAACAGAGCTGGTGTTGTTGGTAATGTAGCAAACAAGGAAAGATTTTGAAAATTGTGATTAGTGTTCGAAAGCTAGCAAATAAATTATTTTAAAGAAATGGTATTAGCTACCTACTTTTAGCTACGGTAGAGCTGCAAACTGAGCAAGCAAATATTTCAGATGAATTAACTTTCATTAAAATGATGGTTTCCTGACATGTAACTTGTTTTGCTGGGACTTGTGACAACAGCAAATCTTACTGCCTCTGTCTTATAAGGGTCAGATTGAGTTTACTTTAAGCCTCTTTGTTAGGTTTGAGTTCCTTCAGTTACGTGGATAACTGTGTAAGGAATAATTAAAATGCCTACTACAGTGTCTCTGTCACAGGCAAGGATAAGCCTCACTGCAGTTTGATTGAACAAACCTCATGTTTGTCCCCTTTTTATCACATGCAGTTTGTGGAGATCAAAGGAAGCGTGTTCAAGAAGTTTGAGAAGAATAACCTGTTTCAGATGTCCAACAGTGGTAAGATCTTCCAGCTGTGCTTTTCATTCCATACATGGCCAGGAGGCCATGACTGGTCAAAATGTGGGCTTGGTTTTACGAAACTCCTGTGAATCTCATCAGGAAAAGATGAGTGATTCTTCTGAGCACGCTCAGATCTGAATCTCATGAGGAAAAGATGAGAGATCCTTCTGAGCATTTATGAACTGAGACAGAGTTGCAGCAATCAGTGCTTTAAGCATTTTGCTTGGCTATGATTATTTTTGCTTAGTATTTTAATGTGCTTCTGGATTATACTGTGTGTGTATTATGAATTTTTTTAAATGAATGAATGTATTTAGCAGTGTGTTTAGAGAAGGTATTTTGAGAGGTATTTGGAATATATGTCTGAAATGCGGTTTTGTCATTGGTAGGGGTGCTTGTTTTTATCAAATCAAATTGATTCTTTTTGTATAGCGCTTTTTACAACTATTTTTTAGCACCAGTGTCTTTCCTTCCTAGATATCAAAGAAAGATTCACCAACTACGTGCTGCTCCTGATCGTGTGTCTTCGGAACATGGAGCAGTTCTCATGGAACCCAGGTAATGAGGAGCTCCTTTCTACAGACACTGTATTACTGCCCAGCTGTAACAGACGAAGGGTCTGTTTTCCTTTTCGTTAAAACGCTCAACTGCACAGAATTTTAAAAGTACTGTTTTCTGTGGTTCTCACTGAGTGGAACTGCTGTGCGTGTTGGCTTCTCCAAGTACACTGTGTTACTGTCTGATCGTCTGCTGAGTCAGTGTATGATGACTGGCTGACTGTTGTGTGCTACTTATCCCAAAGTTCCGATCACCTGTGGGTTCTGTTCCCTGACGTCTGCATGGTCATTGCCTCAGAGATCGCCGTCGACATTGTAAAGCACGCTTTCATCACAAAGTTCAATGACATCACGGCAGACGTAAGTGCGGTGTGCACGACATCACAGCAGATGTATCTACGGTCCCTGTGACATCACAGTAGATGTAATTGCAGTACCTATGACATCACGGTAGTTGTAACAGTAGTACCTGACATACGTGATACCATTTTAGATATGGCTATAAATCCTTCCATGTATGTCTCCTGGCCTGTTATGCTAATTATGCCATAGGATTATGTCACTGTGTGACTTACATTTGCAGTCTGTAATTATACAGTCTGTGTACAGACTGTATACTGCATCCTGGTTCACAAATTTTACCAGAAGATTCCTCGTGTTCTTTGTCCCCTCAGGTCTACAGCGAATACAGAGCCAGTCTGGCCTTCGACCTCGTGAGCAGTCGGCAGAAGAACGTGAGTCGGAAATGAGAAACCACGTTTGTGTTACAGCGTCTTCATCTGCAGCAGTGTGCAAGCAGGCCCTCGGTATCAGGAACAGGAAGCTGCTGGATTAAACCTAATGTAGTTCACATCGAATATAGCAGCTTCACAAACCACAGTGGAGATGTCTAAATCAGGAACCTTACTGTCAGAGATGCAGATTGAGTTATACACAGTGGAGCTTTCTAAATGCCAAATCAGGTGCTGTAGTTACACACATGCAGATTGAGTTGTACACAGTGGAGCCATCTAACTGCCAAATCAGAGACATATTAATGTAAATGCAGATAGAGTTTTACACAGTGGAGCTTTCTAACTGTTAAATCAGAGACTTATGAATGCAGATAGAGTTGTACACAGTGTCCTGATTGTGACCCGTCTGTGTGACCTCAGGCTTATACAGACTACAGCGACTCTGTCTCCAGGAGAATGGGATTCATCCCTCTTCCTCTGGCTTTGCTGGTGAGTTCAGCTGTTCTTCAGCACACCTTCAGTCACCTGCTTCTCCTTTCCTTAGTCATACTTACTTACTGTGTCCTGTATAGGACCCAAGTGATTTATGATATCCATTTTTAAAACTGGTGATACATTATTTGGTTGTTTGATGCATACATTTTATGATGCCTATTATAAATGTGTTTTTTAGCCATTATTTGTGTCTCTGGAGGAGTGTGTGGATCAGTGTAGAAGCTAATGGGGAATGTGTGGATCAGTGTAGTTTCTGATTGGAGAGTGTGTGGATCAGTGTAGTTCCTGATTGGAGAGTGCGTGGATCAGTGTAATCACTGATGTGTTGTGATTGTTGTGCGGCAGCTGATCCGAGTGGTGACCAGCTCAGTGAGGATACAGGGGTCGCTGGTCCTGGTCTGTCTGCTGCTCTTCTACCTGGGGTGAGATTCATTTCCCAGTCCAACATTTTACACTTCACTGGTGCAGGGCTTCTGTGTGGTCTTCAGGTCCATGCTTTAGTCCCTCTGTCATTTACATGGCTGTAGTCCTTCTGCCATTTACACTGCTGTAGTCCCTCAAATTAGCACTGCTGTAGATACAGTCTAGCTTGTGAAGTGTGTGTAGACCTGATTTGTGAGCTCACTTTATGACCTGATTTGGGAGCTCCAGCCCTCAACCATGTATCTGTACTTAAGTGGCACTCAAGTGTATTTCTCAAAGATCAAAGCATGTCACTGTTGGATTGAACGGATGTGCCTGACCTACAGTGACCCTCTACACACTGTCTTTCCCCAGGATGATAACACTCAAAGTGTTGAACAGCATTGTCCTGCTGGGAAAGTCTTGTTTATATATTAAGGAGGCCAACATGGAGGAGAAGCTGTTCCAGACCCCCCCCACTGCGGCCCCGGGGAGGGCCTCCAGCAAGACCAACAGGAGCAGATTCACGGCCCCCCCAGGTAAGAACCCAGACTGTTTCCCCCAGGTTAGACACCTTGACTGGACCGATTCTGCAGGTTAGAGACCTACACTAGACCGGTTTTGCAGATTAGAGACCTACACTGGATCGGTTCTGCAGGTTTGAGACCTACACTGGACCGGTTCTGCAGGTTAGAGACCTACACTGGACCGGTTCTGCAGGTTAGAGACCTACACTGGACCGGTTCTGCAGGTTAGAGACCTACACTGGACTGGTTCTGCAGGTTAGAGACCTACACTGGACTGTTTCTGCAGGTTAGAGACCTACACTGGACTGTTTCTGCAGGTTAGAGACCTACACGGGCCATGGTCTAACACTGCATGTGAGAGACCCTGCAGCTGTGTGTTCTCTGTGGTGTCCTGTGCCCTTTGACCTGCCCTCCCTGCACATGCCCAGTAAGGGGCTGCTGCTCTGTCTGTCTGTCCAGCTTGCTCTGTCCTGCAGTCCTGCTGATCCAGCCCCAGAGCACAGCTGCCTGCTTTTGCAAGGGCTGTCCTGTTCTACTGCCCGTCTCCCAGCAGGGCACACTCTGTCAGTCAAGGGCACACACTGCCAGCTAAGGGTACACTCTACCAGCTAAGGGTGCACTGCCAGCTAAGGGCACACATTGCCAGCTAAGGGTACACTCTACCAGCTAAGGACACACACTGCCAGCTAAGGGCACACTCTACCAGCTAAGGGTGCACTACCAGCTAAGGGCACACATTGCCAGCTAAGGGCACACTCTGCCAGCTAAGGACACACTCTGCCAGCTAAGGGCACACTCTGCCAGCTAAGGACACACACTGCCAGCTAAGGGCACACTGTGCCAGCTAAGGGTGCACTACCAGCTAAGGACACACACTACCAGCTAAGGACACACTCTACCAGCTAAGGGTTCACTGTGCCAGCTAAGGGCACACACTGCCCGCTAAGGGCATACTCAACCAGCTGAGGGCACACTTTGCCAGCTAAGGGCACACACTTTGTTCAGGGTGCACTATGTTCAGGCTAGGGTGCTCTGTGTTCAGGCTAAGCGCTCTCCTCCCTTGCTCAGCACCTGCATTGGCCTCTGCTCTTGTCTCCCTCTCTCTGCCCCAGGGCCGGGGGGGCTTGTCTCCCCTCTGCTTACCGCGACAGACCCGTGTGCAGCCGCCTGTCCCAAACCCTCCTCCCTGCTCCCCCCACCCCTCGCTGGCTTCCTGTTTCCCCAAACCCCAGGTAGGGCCCAGTCAGCACCCCAGAACCCTCCTGCTCTAACCCCCCTCATTGCAGAAAGCCTCTGTTCCAACTCTCCGCTAGCAGCCTGCTTTCGCTGGAGCACACACGGCATGCTGGGTACTGGAGTACACAGGGAGGAATCACTCTGCCTGCCACATGGCATGCTGAGAATTGGATTGCGCAGGAAGGAGTAATTGCCAGCCACATGGCTTGCTGGGAATTGGAGTGCACAGGGAGGAGTCACTCTACCAGCCACATTGCATGCTGGGTATTCACAATGCCTCTTTCAGTTCCAATTCTGTCCAGAGCTCAAATCTTACAACGAAGGACCATGATTCTTTGTGAACAGATTTCTTACTTCAGTGTGAATAGGTTCCCAAGCTTCGCTGACTTTGATTGGAATGTTTGCTTCCACCTTGAAGGCTTTTTAATACTCTTCCTGGAAGCAGTAACGGAAATATGTATGTACTTATAAAGTCAGGTTACGCAGGTGGTGTTGATAAACGTTTTACGTTCAGGAAGCCTTCTTTTACGTAGTTATTTGGCATTTTATACATTGTTCCTTGCAATTAATTACAGGTTTTTTAGTGAATATCACTCCAGGGCTATGGATGTATAATCCAGGGCTATGAAGGTGTATCCAGGGCTACAAATTTATAATCCAGGGATATGAATGTATAATCCAGGCCTATGAAGGTGTATCCAGGGCTATGAATGTATAATCTGTGTTATTTTCACCGTCCCTAGCCCACGTTATCGGGCTTTACAGGGTGCATCCAGCTGAACTCGCTGCCTGTGTGTTTTTTTCCCCAGAGAAGGAGGGAGCTTTCCTGCAGCTGGCCTGTGTGTTATAATGCCCGTGCTTTGATCTGAACGTGTCAGAGCTAACACTAACAGAGCAGTGTTTTCACCCCCCCTCCCCCCAAACCCAGGCAATCCCGCAGACGAGGGCGTGTCCCCGTCCATCACCAGCCAGCCCGTCCAGCAGGCGGACAGCCCCGCCCCCGGCCCCGGCCCCGCCCCCGGCATCCCCACCAGCAGCTCGGACCAGTTCCTGACCACGCCCGACGAGAGCGAGGAGAAGGAGCTCGCGCCGGACGGGACCGAACTCAAGCACCGAACCCCCAAAAAGGACCTGCTGGAGATCGACCGTTTCACAATATGCGGGAACCGCATCGACTGACCCTCCCCTCCTGCAGAGGGCGCTGCAGCATGCGCCAAGTGCCACGGGACGGCGGGAGCCTTTCCTCGCCAAAGAGAGTGGCGCCCGAGTATTTATTGAAATGCACAGTGTAATTTATTGTTGACTGGAAGAATTAAATGTAGCTTTCTGCTTTTCCCTGGCCTCGTTCCTTGAAGTGGACATCTACTGGGAGAGGCCTGGGCGGAAGAACAACACCCACTCCCTCTCAACTCCGCCTTCTCCCTCTTAACCCCGCCCACTCCCTCTCAACTCCGCCTTCTCCCTCTTAACCCCGCCCACTTCATCTCAACTCCGCCTTCTCCCTCTCAACCCCGCCCACTTTCATTCAACCCCACCCACTCCTTTTCAACTCCACCCACTCCCTCTGAACTCCGCCCCCTCCCTCTCAACCCTGTCCTCTCCCTCTCAACTCCGCCTTCTCCCTCTCAACCCCGCCCACTCTCATTCAACTCCACCCACTCCCTCTGAACTCCGCCTTCTCCCTCTCAACCCCGCCCACTCTCATTCAACTCCGCCCACTCCCTCTGAACTCCGCCCTCTCCCTCTCAACCCTGTCCTCTCCCTCTCAACTCCGCCCTCTCCCCCTGACCCCACCCCTCTCCTCCTAATTAGGCATTTACTGGATGTGGCCAAGGGGATGAACAAGCCCTGACCCCGTACCCCCCTGCCCCGCTCGGCGATGGGACCCCCATCGCCATGGAAACGGGCGGCTCAGACGCAGTGGCGGCTGCAGTTCAGCAGCGAATCCCGCGAAAGGCCTTCAGTACAGGAAGACGTGCCTGGGACACTTCAGAGGAACTGACGCGCAGTTTCTATCGGAGAACAGTGCAGTGACACGGACACTGAACGAGGATGCGGGAAAATGCATCAGTTCACCCCGCCCCCTCCCCCACCGGTGTTACAGGTTATCAAAATAAAAGTCAAAATCATAACCCATCAGTAATCTGGTTTACTTTAAAGAGCACCAGACAGCGTGAATGGCGAGATAAGTGATTGTGCTGAAATGATGAGTTTGATTCAAATGCAGTCCGTGTAAAAAAAAAAATATATATCTGTTTGCAATTCTAACGGGTTTTGAAAATTTTATTTAAAGCTAAAAGCTGCAACAAAATGAAGAGATATTTTTGCAGCAAACACTAAACTTTTGTATGTCATCACATTGTAGGCTAAGATTTATCCTGCAGGAACTTAATGATCATTTTTATTCTCCAGTGCAATCAGTATTTTTGTTAGGCGAGTCAAGCAAACGTTACACACGTGTGTGAGAATATTTTACTGCAATTTTTTTTTTTCCAGGTTTGTATTTGCTGCTGTTCTGACGTTGGATTGTTTGAGTTTTGCTTTGGGTATTTTTTTTTATTTTTTATTTTGTTTTGCACTGAAGTACCATGCTGTCTTAAACGTCATGCTTTGCTACAGGGCCTACATTGCACTGTGGCATTTTAATGTTTGACTCACAACCTTGAACAAAGCATCATAGCTCTGTTTCCATGGTGAAATGACATGTTATTTACCACTGTAGGAAATTCTGATGTGGGTTTGAGAACGTAGCCTGCTTGTGTGAAAATGTGTTGGTACTCATGTACAAGCGCTTGCCCCATACAACTTATTTGGACAAAATTGCCAATTAATTGTTTTTTGGAGTGTGGGATTTTTTTTTTTTTGAAATGTGATGTTTTAAATGACTAATTTTGCAACCCTTCTGTGTAAAAATCTACAGGGGAGATTATGGATACATGTATATAAACATGTCTGAGTTAGCTGCCAACTTTTTAAAAGACCAATAAGGCATTTTATCCTGCAAGCAGTGTATGGGCGTGGCTCAAAAATGCTTAAGATTTTTACGGCTATCATTGACCAGTTATCAGAAGACTATGAAATCTACATGCCAGCATCAATCCCATTTTCACGTACAGAAACATTTGCCTTTATTGTACATCAATCATGAAATAGTTGAGACGCTTCAGTTTTGAGAGCTTAAATCATAGTCTTTTAGCAAGTTGGATGGTTTGTCAAATAGCATTTTGTTTTTGCATGGAACAGTTTTGGACACCTCAGAATTATCTTTGTCATGTGTTGTAAGCAATCTCAAAGAATTATGGTTTCACTAATTTTAATTTCTCATGTTTCAAAATAGCTGTACTTCTGTAGGAAGCACAGCCAATTGGGGGTGATAAATAAAAGATTTTGTAACTTTATTTGTTGCATTTTTTCCGTGGAAACATTTTGTGAAGGTAAAGTTCTATCTGACAGGTATCTATACATTACTGATCTATCATTGACAGAGAATACTGAAAATGATAGACCAGTAATGTATTGTATTGACTTCTGATTGTAGTTTTTTCCTGATTTTCCATTGTGCTGCAAAGTATTGTGGGTAATCCCCATCACCAAAGTGCCCAGAGATACTTTAGAGAAGGGCAATGTGGAGCCCTCTGACACTTGCATATGTATGGGACAGCTCCGAACCCTCGGTCACTCAAGCGAGATGGTGCATTGAAATGCATGAAGGCAGAATGGTAAACTTAGAGACGGGACGGTGGGCATGTCTTTGGACTTTCGTTGAATCGAGCCATGTGACCTCTCTTTTTTAGTTCCTTTATGTTGGCGGGACTACCATAAAAAGACCGTCTGAAATCTACCCACAGATCTTAACGGCATATAGTCGCATTACTTAAAAGAAGGTTGTATTCAGGGTAGAGCTTGAAGTCCCCTTCATGCCGTTCCCTCCTGCCCTCTAGTGGAAAAATATACATGCAACAGTGAAGCGGCTTTTCTCACGCCGTGAAGCGTTGTCGTTGACTGAGAGCTCTGATTAAGCACTGCCTCCTGTATCACTTATGAAAGTTCTTCCATATTTAGCAACTTAATTGGGTAAATTACACCAGTACAATTTGTCAAGTAATGTTTACAAACTGCATGGCCCACGTCTTCAAGCTAGCTAAAATTCCCAAACAATTGGTTAGAGAACCACATTGGGTTTATGCCAGTGAAGTCAGTACTAAGGGGAACTGCTGTAGAAAACACCAGAAGAATTTGTGGCCAAGCAACATTTCACTTGTTTTTCTTTTGCATACGTTGGGTCGGAATGGGTTATTATCACACATTGGTCCAATTGTAAAGATAACGGGTTTAGTGTTCTATTATCGATCGTTTTTTTTTTTTTTTGAAAAGGTTTAAGCAAAGCTGTCATTTTACAGACATGTTATATTCCAAGTCACGTCATACTGGTATTTTATTAACTAGTATTATTGTAGTTGTTGCCACTTGTGGCACGGAATGGTAATTCATTATTTTCGCAATGTGCGTGATATTTCAGTATAATAAATGTGAGGAGCAATTGTAGAGCTCGTCCCTGCAATAAATCATCGCTCCTTGTTTGTCACTGACAACCAGCTACCTGTTCTGAATTCACCGTCCCAATCGTGATTTGTCATATCGTGGACAGGTGAGATCTCTCTCTCTCTCTCTCTCTCTCTCTCTCTCATGCACGCACGTGCGCGCGCTGAGGTTCGCGCGCACTCCGCGATCACGGTGACGGTTCTGGCAGCACTGAGCAGCAGACAGCAACGCATCCGTCTTTACGCAGCGCACGAGCGATGAGCAGATAACCTGAGCGAGATGTCCACCCTGAACCGAGCCCGGGAGAGCAGAACTTAATCTAGGAGTTCTTATCTGGAACATTATTACATTTTTTTATGTAAAGATCTGATCTGACCAAAATATCTCCTTTTTTATACCCCTTGAATAACCCCTCTTCCCTTAGTTTCTTTCCTTTTATTATTGCCAGTTTGTTTTGAACAACTTTGGTCCTGCCATGCTGGGGAAAGTGGGGTTGCTTTTTCTCGCCTGCTGTTGGGGGGTGGCCACCACGGAGCCTCAGAAAGCTGCCAAACAATTCCAGCCAGGAACTTTGGATTTCGGTTTTGTTCCTTCTGGAGTTTACGAGACGCTCGCCTACTATGAGCCTGGAGCGATCGGGATTCTCTTTCACATGGTGCACGCTTTCCTGTACGTGGTGCAGCCTAACCCCTTCCCCAAAGGTGAGTTGCTTTTCTCTCACGCCAGTGCCTTCCCCAGGTGTGCCGGCAGGTAAAGTATGCGCATACGCATACATTTCTCCATCCCTGATTTTTGGGTTTGTGTCATTAAACACAGGTCATTTTACGCTCGGTCCAACGTCGGTCACTTTTGCCTGCAAATGCACCGAACTAAACCAATTAGTTTCCTTGATTAATTGGTTAATTGGCTCCCTGATAAGTTAGCAGTTAATCACAATAATTTGGACGTGCCACTCATTTAATGCAAGGAATCCAGAAGAGATAAATATTCACAGGACTGGTCCTGTTGTTGCTAAATTGCAGAAATTGGTGGACAGTAACACACACAAACACCTCCTACTTTGTTGTACACTCATATTTTGTTACAATGGCAAAACTGGGGGTTTGTCAGACAGCCAAATATTTGAAGGAGATTGATTGAACTGTATAGTATGATTACGTCTGATTGAGGAGTATGAAGCTACAGCACCTAATGTGTGGTGATAATATTGATTCTGACATACAGTAGGAATACATTTGAATCAAGGCTGTCTTTTCTGTGTGGTGGTGGTGGTTTGTTCCTCATTCAGGGAGCTGAGGTCATGATAGAAGGTAAAGTCCAATAGGATTGGTCTTAAGTCCTTACCATTTTCGGTGTTCGTAATCAATTTAGAAAATCTTGTGATTAGGCGTGGCTTTCTGAGTCACCTGCTTAATTAGGTAATCCTGTAATCTGGAGGGCCATATGTTGCTATGTGTTAGTTTCAGAGTCAGATGCTGTTTTCTCTGGATTAGAAAAATGGGGGCTTTTTACATTTTGAATAATGAATGCCAGGCATTACATAACTGAAGGGAACTGGATACATATTTAATCAAACACTCCGTAAGCATGGCTTCCATTTCTGCTTCTGAATAATGTTATTTGGATTTTAAACATTTGTGGTATCATACTGACCGACAGAGCACACATTTTTACATCCACTGCTCATTGTTAAAGCTGTTGTACAATATATTTACTGGATACTATTGATACTATTAATTCATCCAAGTTCTTTTTTTGCATCCCATGATATCTTTGCTCTGTAGACTGAATCCCAAGTCACTGTGCTCTGTATAAATATTTCTCTCTTTGGTTGTTAACCAGTGAGCAGGTAGATTGTGTAGCTCCAGTACTTTTAAATGCAACTCAGTGTTTTTATGATAAATGATATGATGAAAAGAATCGGATTTTACTATAGAGCTAATCAGATTAGCATGCACTTCTGTCACGTCACCCACCACCACTTTTCACTCCGCAGTCCCCCAGCTGAGCTGCGCAGTCACTCTGCAGCCCACCTGCTGAGCTGCCCAGTCACCCCGCAGTCCCCCTGCAGTCCCCCAGCTGAGCTGCGCAGTCACCCCGCAGTCCCCTAGCTGAGCTGCGCAGTCACCCCGCAGTCCCCTAGCTGAGCTGCGCAGCACCCCACCCCCTGGTGATACGTCTGCGCAGAGCAGTCTAGATTTGCTGCAGGCACCGCAGTCAGTGAGTTCCAATGCCCCATTTAACCCTCCTCGCAGACATGACACGGGGGGCTCTCAAGCGAACCCCCCCCCAACACTGACACGCCCCCCCCCCCACCCTAAAGTAACACATTATACATACTTTTTTAATAGAAGTTCTCATGTAGAGATGGCTCACATTCTCTCTCTGTCTGTTCAGTGCAATTGAGTGCAACACCACTCCCACTTTGCAGTGAGCCCAACTATGACGTCTGCATTGCTGTTCCGTACAGCGGGAGACAGTGAATCGCCGTTTAAACAAATAAAACGGCTATTCACGGTTATGAAGGCAGAATTGACCTTCGTTTATTCATTCATTTGACAAGCTTATTCATAAAATGTTGCTAGGATACCCTGGACTCTGAAACTGTCAGGTGCCTGGTGCCGTCCGGTGTTTGGTTATAAATTCCTGATCTGCGTGAAAGTCTCCATCGCCACTCGGCCTCCTGTGCAGATTACAGGATTAGGTCTTTTACCCAGCATGCAGTGCACATGTCATTGTTTCTCTGGTGGTCAGGTGCTGTGGCCACAAAAGTCCTCTCAGAAATGAGGTCAGCATTTGTAATTTGTCTCTGCATTTTAATTTAAGCTTCTTGTACAAAGTGAGCTTTTAAATTTTTGCCCGTTTTGTGTAATGGGTTTATCTGGCTTGAGGCAGGCTGTGCATCATATCTCAAATGTCATTTAGACTTTCCACCATTTGTTTTTCTCCAGAAATGTCTAAGACATGACTGAGACAACACCCGTCATCAGCTCAAAGCATGACGAGCTGATGAATCACTTGAATTTCAGCAAAAAAAAAATGTCATTGTTTCTCTGGCTCTGGATAGCTGTGAGCACTGCTGTAGATATTCAATCTTTTCATTTTTTATTCTTGTATCCTATAATATTCTATTATATTCTGTGGATTCTATAAAATGAGAATTTTAAAATGTTTTACAAACAATAGTTACATTGGCTAAGCCTACCTGGATTTATTTGGACTGGGAATATGACCTTCCAGTATCTGTTTGTTCTTCTCATGTGATATTTACATTTGTTTAATATGTGAATTTCAAACCTTTTGGAAAAGGATCATTGACATATACTATTATACTGTAATATAGGCTTGCATAAGGAAAACTGTACTCACAGGACAGACGTAAAGAATGTATCATTCTCTGGAGCAGTACAGTTGTACTACTGTGTCTTAGCTTTGCATAGAATTTCTTTAATTTACTATTGTTTGCCATTTGCTTGAAGTGAGAATAGTTTATTCAGTTTGCAAGCTACCTTGAGCTGAAATGATGGCTTGTCCAAAGGTGCTTTCATTCAAAGTCACATTCTGTGTGGTCTCCCCTGAAAGCCCACCAAACCTGTCTGATTTCTCATTTTGTAGCTGTATAAAATCAGGGCTTGGATATCAGTCTGGTACCCTTCCAGCACATTCCATGAGACTGAGGAAGACTGCTGTCAGCTCTTCCGGCTCCCCAAACACTACGGTGTCTTGGAGGAGGGGTGTCCTGGCTGGGGGAGGGGGAGTGTCCCTTTCCCCCGGTCAGGGGTACCAGGAGGTTTAAGGTCTTAAGTAGACCCCATGCTGGGGACAGGGTGACACAGAGGGGCTAGTTTACTGTCGAACCGAAGGACCACTTTAAGACGATTATCCATATGCTGGTGGGGCAGTGATCCAGCCTGAAATAGCCTCAGAGGATCAAAAAACAGCCCATCACTGCAGCCAGGAACCAGAGCTGATCCTTCATCTCTCCATCATTATATTCACCCTCCTGGTCTCTGTGTCTCCATCATTATATTCACCCTCCTGGTCTCTGTGTCCCCATCATTATATTCATCCTCCTGGTCTCTGTGTCCCCATCATTATATTCATCCTCCTGGTCTCTGTGTCCCCATCATTATATTCATCCTCCTGGTCTCTGTGTCCCCATCATTATATTCATCCTCCTGGTCTCTGTGTCCCCATCATTATATTCATCCTCCTGGTCTCTGTGTCCCCATCATTATATTCATCCTCCTGGTCTCTGTGTCCCCATCATTATATTCCCCCTCCTGGTCTCTGTGTCCCCATCATTATATTCCCCCTCCTGGTGTTGGTGTCCCGATCATTATACTCCCCTTCCTGGTCTCTGTGTCCCCATCATTATATTCCCCCTCCTGGTCTCTGTGTCCCAATCATTATATTCCCCCTCCTGGTCTCTGTGTCCCCATCATTATATTCCCCCTCCTGGTCTCTGTGACACCATCATTATATTCCACCTCTTGGTGTCTGTGTGTCCATCATTATATTCCCCATCCTGGTCTCTGTGACACCATCATTGTATTCCCCTCCTTGTCTCTGTGTCCCCATCATTATATTCCCCCTCCTGGTCTCTGTGACACCATCATTATATTCCCCCTCCTGGTTTCTGTGTCTCTGTCACTCTTGGGTTCATGCCTGGTGCTGCCAAATTTTCTTTTGTTTTTCCACTGTGAAGAGTCTGTGATAGTGTCTTTGTAAAAAGCGTGATACAAATAAAATTGAATTGATCTGAAGTGGACTAGGCAGGGAATAGGAGTCAGAGTCCAGTGCTTGGTTGGATGATGTTCTATAGCTGGGGTTTGATATATCGAACCAAGTGCTTTGCCTATGGGGTTATTTCAATAGCTGTTAATACTATAGTTACATTATAGTTAACATTGCAAGAATAATTATATTATTATTAATATTTTACTCTTTATTATTCTTTTTTTCCTGAAAGCTTTTTCACATTCCAATCACATATACATTTAAAATGGCATGGAATGCAAGAAAGCCTTTTGACACAATGACAGCGAACCCGAAAGATGTCTTGACAGGACAATGACAGCTCTCTGCAGCGTCTAGTTGCCGATTCACTCGATTTAAAAAAAAGACTCCACTGTTCTGAAACACAGGCTGTCGTTTTTTATCCTGTGATAACCTCTCAACTGCTTCAGGGGTAACATGGCCATGGCATGCTAATAGCTTGTCTTCAAAGAGTTCAGATGTGAGGATATTTTGAATGTGCGATTCGGTTTCACGCGTGTGGTGTCTTTTGTTGAGGATGTGATTTGGTTTAGCTCAAGAAAAAACCCTCCAATATTTGAATTAGAGTTTTGGCCATACAAAATAAGCGCTGGCATCGTAGCTATCCGAGAGAACATTTTGAATATTGTTCTGCGCACTTGTGACCCGGGGGCATACGCACTTCGTGACTCTGGTTTAAAAGCGGAGATTTTCACTTTGATGAAATATCATATATAACATTTGCATTGAAAATTCCGGAGCACTTTCCCTAGTGTCATGTATCAGTTCAAGGCTATCGGACAGAACACCTGCATATCGGATTTCTATTATTATTTCATACTTTTAGCCAAACTGGTTTCAGGTGTATGCTCTTCCATATTTACGTTCACATTTAAAACCCAGCTGACTTGGGAACAGAATAAATGGAGGTCTGTGGGGCCACTGGGCTTGTAATGGTCCTTCAATAGAGAGAGACTCATTTCTCTAGTGGGCTGCCAGTTCTATTTTACATGGGCATTCATGTACAGAATAAGAAAAGAGCACAGCACACTTAAGCTCTGCCGTTTTATTGCCAACATTTGACCTTGAAGTCTTCATCAGGGCAGAAGAAAACATGATGATGAAGACTAGAGTTCATGTTCAAGTACTTAAAATGTTGGTAATAACATTTCAGAGCTGAAATGTGCAGTGTCCTTGTCTTCTTTTATATAATCTCTGTGATCACCAGAACCTTATGACGTTAAAATTATGGAGTGCGTTTATTTTCCTTCCTTCCCCGACTTTTCACACAGATGTTGGTAACGTGCTAGACGTGCGCCATTTTCAGAAGCGATGAGCAGAACAGGAATGCATGCCTGCTCACGGATGGGTGTTTTTTGGAGCGCGCTCAGTGTGTTTCCACAGCGTGTTGACAGAGAGGCGAGGAGGCCAACGCTGGATTAGGCTGTTTGCATTCCGGTCCCAATGGGATCTGTGCGGAGACGACTGGATGGTTCTCTCTCAGGGGAGGCGCTGATTGGCTGAGGCAGGTGGCAGCACTTTTGTGGAAGAGGCGATTGGTCGAGGCAGGTGGGAGTAGTGCTTCTGTGGAAGAGCCGATTGGCTGAGGAAGGTGGAAGTGCTTCTGTGGAAGAGCTGGTTGGCTGAGGCAGACGGGAATGCTTCTGTGGAAGAGCTGATTGGCTGAGGCATGTGGCAGCAGTGTTGATCACGCTGTCGTGCTCTCTCAGAAGGCTGTTGATGCAGGAGAGCGTTGGTGGCAGGTGCGCTGTGTAAGCCCATTACCAGGCCGTAATCTCAGTGGCCGCATGTGACACGCTCGACACGCCAGCCCACCCTCACCTCCGTGACACACATACGCATGCAGTACTGACACACTGATATACTGACAGTACAGTACTGACGTACTGATACTGACATACTGATGGTACAGTACTGACCCACAGATGGTACAGTACTGACCCACTGGTACTGACAGTACAGTACTAATATACTGATACTGTCACACTGACAGTACAGTACGGACATACTGATACTGACAGACTGATAGTACAGTACTGACCCACTGGTACTGACAGTACAGTACTAATATACTGATACTGACACACTGACAGTGCAGTACTGATAGTGATATACTGACAATACAGTACTCGTACTGATAGTACAATACTAACACACCAATAGTGACATACTGACAGTACTGTACTGACATACTGACAATACAGTACTGATATGCTGACAGTATAGTACAGACATACTGATACTGACATACTGATAGTACAGTCTAAGTATGACTGTATTTTATGCAATATTATTGTCACCGACTTAATAATGCCAGACACTTTTCCTGACATCCTGACAGTTTTACAAGTATGTGGCACTTTTTTTAAACTAATACCCCAGTTCAGATTACAAGACATAACAGAGAAGATATTTTATTAAAAAAGAAATATGGGTATGAAGGTTATTTTTAATAAGTAGCATTGGAGTACTCTGTATGGTAGCAGTGGTTTGTAAGGCTGTTTATTCATACTTTGCTGCAGGCAATGCCAAAGCAGTGACATTTCACGTTTTTTATTACGTGAAATGTGAATTTTCTTCAAGGCAAAACTGTTCATAGTGACCTTGGTAGTGTCAGTCTGTCATGCAGTGTTTCATGACAAAATGCTGTGCTTGTTTTCCCCATGTCATTCCAGATCTCATCGTCAAAGTGGCCCTGCAAAGCATGGGAGAGCTCCAGACGGAATATAAGAAGGTATCTGTGCGTGCACGCGCGCGTGTGTGAGCGAGCGTGTGCACGCGTGTGCGAGAGAGTGTGTGCACGCATGCGTCTGACACAATATGCAGTGAATTTTCATAGCATTGCCAGAGGAGACGTGTGGTATGGAAACGTCTGTGGTGTCTCTGGCTGCTTTTTGCTGCTCAGATTATGCAGGTTGTGCGTCATTGTGTGGGATGAATGACTGCTTCATGTTAGCAATGAATTCCGCGATCTGCCCTGGAAGAGCTTATTTGTTCATTCAGTTACAGCAAAGATCTATTATTTGATTAAAGATGAATAAAATACGTTTTGATGTTACTCTTTTGTTAGAAGGATAGGAGGATATCTGCAATACATTAGGTCTATGACTGGCAGTTTAAAATGCTCAATATACCTGGTTTGTGTCGATTTTGAGTGTTTTGGTTTATTTGGTGCTGATTTAGAATCTTTGCGTGTGTTTTGTGTCAGTTTGAGTCCTGCTGTTTGTTTTGTGTCCGTTAGAGTCTTGCTGTTTGTTTTGAGTCGGTTTGAGTCTTGCTGTTTGATTTGAGTCAGCTGGAGTCTTTCTGTTTGTTTTGTGTCAGTTGGAGTCTGGCTGTTTGTTTTGTGTCCGTTAGAGTCTTGCTGTTTGTTTTGAGTCGGTTTGAGTCTTGCTGTTTGATTTGAGTCAGTTTGAGTCTTGCTGTTTGTTTTGTGTCAGTAGGAGTCATACTGTTTGTTTTGTGTCAGTTTGAGTCTTGCTGTTTGTTTTCAGTCAGCTGGAGTCTTTCTGTTTGTTTTGTGTCAGTTGGAGTCTGGCTGTTTGTTTTTTGTTGGTTGGAGTATTGCTGTTTGTTTTATTGGTATTGCCTTTGGATTCATCACTCTCACCGGTTGCTGTCACATTGTCTTCTGCATGCTGCTCTGTCTGTCTGCCTGCTGCCTGCTGCCTGCTGCCTGCTGCCTGTCTGCTTTGGCTACGCAGCCAGAGAACGTAGTTCTGTCACTTCAGGTAATGCACCCGCCCGCCCCCCCCACCCCCACCCCTATTCACACTACCCCACGCCTGCAACCTCTCTCTCGTAGGGTCTTTCTTAACCGTGGAATTATCACTGGATCCCAGTGTTACATACTGCATACCGCACTGCATTTAGGCCTGTAGTAGCTGGTGATGTAGTAATGTAATCAGGGTGTGCGTGCGTATGTGTGTGTGTGTGTGTGTGTGTGTGCGTGCGTATGTGTGTGTGTGTGTGTGTGATGGCTCTGCTCTCTCTGTTGCAGGCCATATATACTATGAGATTGGGTTTGTGGTGTGTGCGTGCATGTGTGTGTGCGTGCGTGCGTGTGTGTGTGTGTGAGTTCTGCTCTCTCTGTTGCAGGCCGTATACTATGAGATAGGGTTTGTGGTGTGTGCGTGCGTGTGTGTGTGTGTGTGCGTGCATGTGATGGTTCTGCTGTTTCTCTTGCAGGCCGTATACTATGAGATAGGGTTTGTGGTGTGTGCGTGTGTGTGTGTGTGTGTGTGTGCGCAGTGCGTGTTGTGTGTGTGTTGTGTGTTGATAGCTCTCCTCTCTCTGTGCAGGCCGTATACTTAATAGGTTTTGTGGTTGTGTGTTGTGTGTGTGGTGTGTATGATCGGGTGTGTGTGGTGTGTGTGTGTGTGTGTGTGTGTGTGTGTGTGGTGTGTGTGTGTGATAGCTCTGCTCTCTCTGTTGCAGGCCGTATACTATGAGATTGGGTTTGTGGTGTGTGCGTGCATGTGTGTGTGCGTGCGTGCGTGTGTGTGTGTGTGTGTGAGTTCTGCTCTCTCTGTTGCAGGCCGTATACTATGAGATAGGGTTTGTGGTGTGTGCGTGCGTGTGTGTGTGTGTGTGTGCGTGCATGTGATGGTTCTGCTGTTTCTCTTGCAGGCCGTATACTATGAGATAGGGTTTGTGGTGTGTGCGTGCGTGGGGGTGCTGTTTGTGCTGCTGACGCCGCTGGTGGGGCTGTGCTTCTGCATGTGCCGCTGCTGCGAGAACTGCGGCGGGGAGATGCACCAGCGCCAGCGCAAGAACGCGGACTGCCAGAGGGGCTTCTTCACCACCGTCCTCATCGCCACCTCCGTCATCATCACGTGAGTGAGCAGTCACCCCCACCGGCAAAGCAACGTGCCAGAGGGATTCTCAGCAGTTAACTTATTTACATGCTACAGCCTGCCCAGTATGCAGCCCTGCGAGAAAAGCTATCATTTAAGCACATGCACAGGCTGTGCAGGTGAACTGCGCTGAGATCCGATCTACCCACCAGTGTGGAACTGGACTGTGTACCACAAACACCCTGAGCAGCACTTTCATGTGAAGAGACAGAGGCTGAAGTAAAAGAGCACATATCTGTCTAATGAAATGTAGCTGTATTATGAGGGAAACATGGGATGGCACAGTCAGCCAGCGTTAGCGAGAAACTAGCAACCGCGCGGCAAATCCCTGATATGCTTCACCCCACCCCCCACCTCCACCCCTGCTCCTCTGCCATTGGCCAGGCTGGGGTGAGGGGTGGCGGCTAAAGTTGATTAGGGTAATTCCCCGTGTGTGGGGGGGACCATGATTAAAATAGCAACAAGGTCAAAGGTCAGCTGGCCTTCGTGCGGTCAGGGTGAACTTTGTAGGGCCTTTCTCTGCATGGTTCTCACAGGACAGCCGTACAGTAGGTGTCTTTTTTATAGGTTCAGTAAATCTCGAAAGAAAATCTGCATCTGCTGAATGTTATCTGCTCATCCCAAAAAATTCATTCAAAAATAATTATTACTTCTACATCAACAGCAGTTGCTTTTTTGCTTGAGATCAGTCATGAAAATTAATTTCTGGCAACATAAATCAGTGCTGTAAGGTTATGATCAGCCTGGTCATGTTCATAATACCATCATTTTATGAGCAGCCTGGTCTGGCTTGTAATACTGTACAGTTATGAGCAACCTGGTCTGGCTCATATTGCTGTAAGGTTATGAGCAGCCTGGTCTGGCTCATATTGCTGTAAGGTTATGAGCAGCCTGGTCTGGCTCATATTGCTGTAAGGTTATGAGCAGCCTGGTCTGGCTCATAGTGCTGTAAGGTTATGAGCAGCCTGGTCTGGCTCATAGTGCTGTAAGGTAATGAGCAGCCTGGTCAGGCTCACAGTACTGTAAGTCTGTAGCCTTGCCAAGCAAATCCCTCTCACCTCTTAGTAAGATGGCAGACGGTCATCAGCGTGGTGTCTTCCTCTTTCAGAGCTGGCGTGCTGTGCGCTTACGCTGCCAACCAGAACCTCACCAACCAGCTGAAGGGCACCAGGAGGCTGGTCAACGCCAACATTAAGGACCTCAAGTCCTTCGCCAACGAGACCCCCGCGGTAAGCAGCGTGGCTTTGTGATTGGCCATCCAGACGTATGAATTACGCCCGCCGCGTGTGTGAAAGGGGTAGAGATATAGCACAGTCCATGAAAAGAACAACAGGAAATCCTTTCAGACAAACTGCGACCGTAACATTTTTGTGTGTGTGTATGTGCGTGCGTGTGTGTGTGTACATATATGTATGCGTATGCGTACGTGAATGTTTGTGTGTGTAAATGTGTTAAGACAGCTCTGTCCTAGCCTAAACATACTGCAATGACTGTAAGGATGCCTCTGTCCTTAAGCTATTACATCTGCCACTAAACCCATGTCTTTTGGCTGATGACAATCTGTTTGTATTTCAGCAAATCGACTACCTTACTGCTCAGTACAACACCGCCAAGAACAAAGTCCTGTACGACCTGGACAGTAAGTGCAGCAGGAGCAGTGCATCATGGTTCCTATGGGACATGCACATAATGGTGCCATTCTGAAATATCTGTGATTATGTGTGTGTGCAGCACAGCAGGTATAGAATGGAGGTCTGATTTATTGTAGGCATGCTAATGCCATGGAGACTGCAAATGCTACATGCTAATGCTATAGACAGTATAGATGCTTCATGCTAATGCTATAGAGACATGAAATGCTACATGCTAATGCTATGGAGACTGCGGACAAATATATTTCTAAATATATATATATATTTCTACTAAGATGCAGTCTAGATTTTATCATGTACTTTATAATCAATCATATGAGTCCTGTTCATCACATTCATTCCCAGGCTTGCATTTGTCCTTTCAGATATTCACCAGCTGCTGGGAGTTAAAATTCAGGCTCAGCTTGGAAAAGAAGTTCTTCCTGCTCTCGATGCAGCCCTGAGCATGGCTTCAGGTATGGTATGGCCTCAGTACAGTGTGACCTCAGTACTGTGACCTCAGCACTGTGTGACCTCAGTACTGTGACCTCAGCAAGGTGTGACCTCAGTACTGTGACCTCAGCACAATGTGACCTCAGTACTGTGATCTCAGCACAGTGTGACCTCATTACAATGTGACCTCAGTACTGTGACCTCAGAATGGTGTGACCTCAGTATTGGAAAGTCAGTACAGTGTGACCTCAGTGAAGTGTGACCTCAGCACAATGTGTTCTCGGAATGTTGTGACCTCAGTTCTGTGTGTGAGCCACACAAAGCTTTTCTCAGAATGTAGCGTATTGTTATAGCACTCAACCAGATTAATTGAACGTTTGCTCGTCTTTGATTGGCTCTGTTGTTAAAAACATGAAATCCTACAGAGACTTGACCAGTATCTGGGGACTCATTCTAGAGATTTCTGTTCAGTTAATGACAGAATCCAGATAAACAGGGCTTTGGTGCCAAACGTCTACATGATGCATTTCTTATAATTATTCTCAGGGGCTTGTTTATATGTACAACCCAATTTGTACGACACAGCTGTATATCTGTGAACTGTTGTTGCATAATTAGCCACTGGGGGGAGTTTTGAGTTTACGATTTTGGAGGTTCCTGCAACATTTGTGTTCTGGTAAGTCTAGTTATCATTAGACAAGCAGGGTCTTTTAGCATCTTGCATTTTGTCTTGCATGCATTTCATGCTTAATAAAAAATATATATATTCTCATATTTCTATTGATTTTCCTTGACAGAATAATGTAGTTCAATTGTATTGTTCTGTTTTGTTTAGTAAATGTATTAATTAAATCCTGTCTGATTCTCCATAATTAGATTCACATTATTTACCTGCTCTCTTTATTTCTTATATGAGATTCTAAAGCTGTTTATTTCTCGGTATATTAGCCTTTGTACAAAGAACATGCCCATATTACCTATTAGTATTAATATTACATAACTGAGCTTGCTCTTCATTCTCATACTTTTGTTTTTTTTTCTTCTCAAAGTTAAAGTGGAGATGGCAATCAAAGGTAAGGAGCACTCTTCCCCCCAGTACATTGCTCTCACTCCTGTTTGGTTGCATGTGGACTGGTCAAAACCCATCATGGTGCTTCAAGATCTCAGTCTCCTGAGGTTCTGGACAAGGCTGGTGGAACTGGTGTGTAGAACAGAACATATCACAACAGGGAACACTGTGATTGGAGAGTCTCTCTTTCTGTCTGTTTGGTTATAGTGAAGGTGAAGGGCTCTAGATAATGGACACCATGCTGTTTAATTCTGCTTTGTGTTACGTTATGTTGAACTGCGGTGGTAGCTGAACTGGGATTCAAAGCCCACTGTGTTTTTATTTTTTTTTAAAACACTTTCTGTCCCCTTCTGTCTCCTTTATACTTCAGGAGAACTGAGCTGATTAAATAAACACGTTGATCTCTTTCTTCTGGTGCTACCCACCTCCTGTCTTCAGGAGGTTTCAGCCAATTACTGTGGGCAACACTGAGAGTCTTATCTGCCGTTGGGTCCCAGTATAGCTCTCAGGCTAATTCCATATGCATACTCTTACTCATGTGTTCAAGCAGCAGGTTTGTTTTTTTTTGTCAGCCTAAAACAGAGCAGTTGTAAATACTCTAGATGAAGTGTCCTTAGAGCACTGTGTGTGTAGTGAGTGATTTTGGAAGGAAAGTGATTTGATGAAGTGAACAGAAGGGGTTCTGCCTGGCTGAGTCATGGTGGGTTTTGGCCAGAACTGTCCACCTTTGGTGTGTGTGTATGTATGAGTGTGTGTGTGCTGTGTGTGTGTGTGTGTGTGTGTGTGTGTGAGGGCCTTTGACGCTGATGTGCTCTGTTGCTGTGAGCAGCGATGCGGGAGACTAAGGAGGCTCTGGAGAACGTGAGCGCTGCTCTGGACACCCTGCAGGGCGGCAGCACTGAGCTGCAGACCCTCCTGAGCAACGTCAGGTCCAGCCTGGGCAACACGCTCAACGACCCGGCCTGCTCCAACGGCGCCGTGTCCCACACCTGCAACACCATCCGCGGCACGCTCAGCCAGCTGGGCATCAACGCCGACTTCACTGGGGTGCGTGTCTTCCCTTAAACCCCCGCCCCCCAAACCTCAGTTTCGCCGGTCTGTTTAACAATGCTGTGATTAAAGCCCTCCACCCCGCCCAAACCTCAGTTGGGCCGGTTTGTTTAACAGTTCTGTGATTAAAGTTCTCCCACCCAGTCTGGCTGTTCTGTGTAACAGTGCTGTTATTAAAGCCCCCTCCCCCCCACCCCCCTCCTGATTGGCTGGTCTCTTTAACTGTGCTGTTATTAAAGCTCCCCCCTGTTAGGCTGGTGTGTTTAACAGGACCTTTATTAACGTTCTCTTGTGCTTCTCAGTTGCCTGAAGTGGGTCAGCAGCTGGAGAATGTGAACAATGTTCTAAAGACTGACCTCAGCAACATCGTTCAAAAGGTGACCAAGGACGCCATCGTCACACACACACACACACACACTCCTGATGGGATGCCCTGTGTCTTCATCTGCTATTCTCTGCTTGCTACCTTGGAAACCAGCTAGTAAACTGCACCAGATTACCTACGTATTTAAAAGAATTGAGTACTTTTGTGTCAGACATATATAGTCAAATACATACTCATGTTACTGAGAGTGTGTGTGCTTGTCTGAGTGTGTGTGTGTGTGTGCGTGTGTGCGTAATTGAGTGTGAGGGCATATTTTCACAGTGGAGCTCACTCTTTGTCCTGTGTTGTATGATTCCAGGGGTATTCCTCGTTTAACAACACTCCCAGCATGGTAAAAGAACAGACCAGGGGTGTGGTTCTAGGTGAGAGAAAATGCCATAATTGTCATTTAAAATATCTTTCGTTCTTGCAAAATATCTGCTACACATTTCACTGTCCAAGCAAATTTGACTGTTTGTTTGATTGGTTTATTTTTTTATTCATAACCATTCATCTCACCTGCTTTCTTGGGGGCTGACCAGCAAACTAAAAGGGGCAGACCAGCAAACCTCTGCCTGACATGCTATGCTAAAAACTTTTTATCCTTCACAATTTCCACAAATGTTTCCTCCCTTGACAATGTTTTACTTTCTGATCTTCAAGGTGGTGAGAGCCTGAGTAAAACGGTTTCTTACATGGATGCCAGTCATTATCTCTCTTTCAGCATCCAAATGAGAACTGAAATGCTTTGTCGTGTTTGGAGTTAATCGCTCAATGTGTTCCTTCTGTTTTTCTGCTACTGCTGTCTGTGTCTTTCACAGCCTTGCCTCGTAAGTGACGTCAAATTATGTAGTTTGACAGCCTGTGGCTGTGTGTGTGCGTGTGTGCATGTGCGTGTGTGTGTGTGTGTGTGTGTGTGTGTGCTAGCCCCTGGCTCTGTGTGTGTGTGATAGCCTGTGGCTCTGTGCGTGTGTGTGCATGTGTGTGTGTCTGTGCAGAGCTGTTCCTGTGTGTTGTGTATATAGTCATACAATGTTGTCCTACTCATAGAATTGAACACAGATCCCAGCTCCCTGCTGTCACCTCTAGCTCAGTCACACCCCAACATTGTTCTCGTTCTGCTGAATGTATACACCCCTCTCCCACACAGGGGTCAAAGGCGTGCTCGACACCATCGGGGGAAACATCACCGCCTTCGCCAAAATGTTCGCCATCCAGGACTCCCTGGCCAACTTCACCCTTTTCCTTACAGAGAAGCAGATGATGATGGAGGCCTTCTACCCACAGATCGACCAGATGGACTTTTACAGGTGCCCACCCCCCATACCACCATGCACTCATCAACCACAACTGTCCCGGGATCTCAATCTCAGTTCTGTGACATGAAAATGCAGCTCTTCCCTGGCTAAATCTGCACTGTGTTTCTACAGCAGTGTGGTTGTAGTAGTTTCTGTAAAGCACACCCTTTCCATGTGGCTTTTCAGTCATAAGAAGAGATGAGACCACTCTGAGAGATGGATGTTGACAGAGAGCAGACTAAGGGCATTCTGGTGGTACCATTAAAAGAAGCAGTCGCCTTTCTTCAAAAAGCTTCAGGATATTCCCTGTTCAGTCACGTCTGCAAATGTGTTTTTTCACGTTGGTGCTGAGAGTTGGCTCTCTGGTTCCCCCTGCAGGTGGGTCGGCTGTGTGGTGGTATGCTGTATGGTGGTGCTCATCCTTGCGTTCAACTTCCTGGGTATACTGTGCGGAAGCTGCGGTTACGACAAACACGCCACCCCCACCACCCGCGGCTGCCTGTCCAACACCGGCGGCATCCTCCTCATGGCGTGAGTGCCCTCAGCTCTCTGCCTGAACGCCGAAACACCCTGTCAATCACCAAAATGCCCTGCCAAAACATCAAAAACACATTTCTGAGTGTGTGGGATGTGACCCAACACTCTTCCTCGGAGGGTGTGGGATGTGATCTAACAACCTTCTTCTTGAGTGTGTGAGATGTGATCTAACACCCTTCCTATGTGTGTGTAATATGTGACCTAACATTATTTCTCTCTGAGTGTGTGGGATGTGACCTAACACCCTTCCTTTGAGTGTGTTGGATGTGATCTAGCACCTTCCTCTAAGTGTGTGGAATGTGACCTAACATTATTCCTCTCTGAGTGTGTGGGATGTGATCTAACACCCTTCCTCCTTTGCTGTCGGGATCAGTGGAGTTGGCTTCAGCTTCATCTTCTCCTGGGTGCTGATGGCCTTGGTCACTACCACCTTCGTCGTCGGGGGCAACGTGGAGAAGCTAGTCTGTGAGCCTTATGAGACCAGACAGCTTTTCAAGGCAAGTCGAGAGATAGGGGCCTAGTATTCACACTGTTACACAGAGCAGGGAATTACCCGGAGCAGGGCGTTACACAGAGCAGGGCGTTATACGGAGCAGAGTGTTACACGGAGCAGGGCGTTACACAGAGCAGGGCGTCACACGGACTAGGGCGTTACACAGAGCACGGTGTTACACACGACAGGGTGGTACACAGCACAGAGCAGGGCGTTATACGGAGCAGAGCGTTACACGGAGCAGAGCGTTACACGGAGCAGGGCGTTACAAGGAGCAGGGCGTTACACGGAGCAGGGCGTTACACGGAGCAGGGCGTTACACGGACTAGGGCGTTACACAGAGCACGGTGTTACACACGACAGGGTGGTACACAGCACAGAGCAGGGCGTTATACGGAGCAGAGCGTTACACGGAGCAGAGCGTTACACGGAGCAGGGCGTTACAAGGAGCAGAGTGTTACACGGAGCAGGGCGTTACACGGAGCAGAGCGTTACACAGAGCAGGGTGTCACACGGACTAGGGCGTTACACAGAGCACGGTGTTACACACGACAGGGTGGTACACAGCACAGAGCAGGGCGTTATACGGAGCAGAGTGTTACACGGAGCAGAGCGTTACACAGAGCAGGCCGTCACGCAAAACAGAGGAGCTGCACATCCACACTGCTGCCTTTAACACAAACCACGGCCTGTTCCCCAGTCTTGTGTGCTTTTTTTGCTCATTTCTGTCTGGATATTACCCCACAGTCTTCATTCATTCATGCATTCATTCAGTTTCTCTGGAGAACACTGCTCTGGATTTGTGTTCATTACCAGTGAGTATGACTCCCACCAGTAATAGGCACCCCTCCTCAAGAGCAGCATTGTTCTCTTGTACTTCAGCGATTTCACTGTTGCTATCATTCATGCCAACCGATGTTTTTCAAGGGAAACAGATTTGTAAAAAGTTATAAATTAGCCTGTAACAGAAGCCGTCCCATTCAACGCAATGAAAAACTGCATTTAAACTGAGAAACTTAAGGAGGGAGTTTTCGTTAAGAATCCACGCCACAGAGACTGCAGTGAAACACAGCCGACAAAAACTGTTTTATTGAAACGCTCGATAAAGTCCAATTGCTGAACAGGACACATTTGATGCTCGATGAAGTACGATTGCAGACCGGGACACATTCGATTCTTTTTGGGGTGTTAGGAAACGCATTTCAAGAGGATTTTTTTCGATCTTGTCTCATTGCCATAATCTTTGCTCGCTGTTGATGTTGGCATCCCGTAAATACTTATATAACGCTCTACACAGGGGCGGCTGTTGTTACTGTGGACTGGTGGAACACGTGCACATAAGTGTGCTCTGCACATTCACACTATGGACCGTGCACTCTAAACACTTAACGAATAGAACAGTTTTTGTATTATAAATGATGATGATGTTGATACTGTTTCCTTGTGCTCCTGACCAGCATGAAATATTGCCTTCAACAGGTCATGGACACTCCGTACATGGTGAACCCCAAAGCACGAAACATCCTCCCAACCATGCTTTTCGGCAAACCGGACCTGGACCTCACCATAGAGAGCGTTTACAGGTGAGCAAAATTTGATGTCAACCTCACCATAGACGGCATGTCCTTGTAAGCCAAACTAGATCTCAGCCTCTCTATAGACACTCTATTGAGTGTACCAGTTGGCAAAACTAGACCTTTGCCTTACCATATACAGAGTGTACCAGTAAACCAAAATAGATCCATTCCTCACCATACACTACCCCAGATGTGGACCTCACCATAGAGGGAATCAGGATGAAATAACAAAGACACAGAAGCATTTGTGTTTCACAGAGCAATTAAATGTTTTCTCTCTCCCTCTCACTCTCTCTATCTCTCTCTCTCAGGAGCTGCAAAGAAAACAGAGGCCTCTACTCTGCGCTGAAATTGGACAATCTCTTCAATGTGCACACGTTCTTGAATATCAGTGTGGTGAGTGAGAGTTAGTGTTAGGGTTCTCACTGTGTCCATGCTCTCAACCAACGCTGCAATTACACTGATATTTAATTTTCAGGAAGTAATACCTCTGGTAAAGGCCTCTTTTTATTTTCAGTACACCAAGGATCTGACTAAACTGTTCAACGAGGTGAAGGTGGACTTCCGGGGGATTGTGTTGCTGGAGGCCGCGGGGAGGGAGAACCTCATGCAGTTTGCCAACACAGGCGTCGGGGGCATCAACTACGCTGCTTACCTGGCTGAGGTGGGGTGGGCTCTGACACAAGTCCGCTCTCCTGTTCTCTCACATGCATTACATACACAGCTGTGCATAAGCCTGCTACGTGCAGCATGAACCTGACGACTCAAACTCATACGTATCATACGAAAGGCATTTGAGTTTATGTCTGTGCATATGCATGTGAGTTTACTTCTGTGGACTTTACAGGTAAACAAAGGTGTGACACTGGTGGACCTGCTGTCATTTGCCAATGAGTTGGAGGCTCAAGCAGACCAGCTGGTGAGCTCAAATAAAATCTAATCACGTAAAGTATCAGAATAGCGCTTCTGCATAGTGGCTAAACACCGGCTCCCAAATCCCCGCTTTAGTAGAGGTGTAGTGATTTTAGTAAAGCACTTGGCTAGATTTAGGCTTTGTTTTCGCTTTGTAAATAGATGCTTACTTTTTTCAAATCAAAGCTAGCAGTATGCAGCCCTGCTATGCACTTGAAGAGCTGACTAGGCCTGTGGAAAGCGGTGTTTTTTTTAATGTACCGCTTTACTGCGTTGCTCAGTTTCCTGAACAGACCCCCCATTCATCCGGGAAATGTTTCTTATAAAACAGCGAGAGCCCCTCGTGCCTGTGGGGGGAGCTGATGTGTCCAGTTTCTGCCCCCCTCTCCCTCCCTTTCTGCCCCCCTCCCTTACTGTCTGGCCCCCTCTCTGTATGTCTGTTCTGCCTGTTTCTGCCCCCCCTAACCTGTCTGCCACTCTCCCTTCCTCTTTCTGCCCTCCCCGCCAACCCGTCTTCCCCCTTCCTCCCTTTTCTGCCCCGTTCCCCTGCATGTCTGCCCCCCTCCATATATTTTTCTGCCTCCCCCCCGACACACGTCTGCCCCTGCCTGTCTTCTCCCCTCTGTCCGCCCCCGCCCCTGCGCTGTCCGTCGGGCTGACAGCCGCGAGGAGCGTTGGAGAACGCGCTGAAGGGACACGCCAGCAGCATCCGCCAGATCCACAGCCTGCAGGTGGTCCCCATGGAGCAGGCCATGGTAATTATGCTGCCCCGGTGCCTGCTGGGAAACGGCACCGGAGCACGTTAACGACCAAGGCCTCTGTTGCCTGCGGTCTTGTGGCCAGGAGCCAGGACCGCGTGAGCTCTCAGGAGAATGAAACCAGTCCGTGTGAAGCCTGGGTGGAATCGCCTGTCTCCCTGTAATGGGCTCAGTTTGAAACCCGGCAGTCTGTGCGCTTTGTGGCCAGCATTAAGTAAAATACATTACACAGGCAGGTAGAAATTAAGCTTATTTATGCACTGTAACTTAGATTAAATGGCCTGTTCAAAGCTGGTATGGCTACAGAAAGCTCTGGCATTAGGCACAGTTCTGAGTTTGAAAAGTAGTATTGTCCTTTAAATTATCCATAGAAAATATCACAGAGTAAGAGAAGTGCATGCTTTGTTTAGTTTGTAGGTTGCCATCCACTGCTGACTATCATAATGAAATATACCTGACTATGTCCTATAATCTTCAACACTCATTATAACAAAGTAAAATTGCAATGGTACATCTGTTGCAGTAGAGGTCACTGTTCTCCTTTCATTTATGACTTTCCCAATGCTATCAAATGGCCGTGAAGAAATTTGTTCGAGCGAGGGTAAGCATGTCTGCAGCGTCCCTGTGTTTCCCCCTGAGCTGCTGGTGCTGAGACCTGGTTATCTGCCTTTTCTCTGAATGGGACGTTCCTTAACTTTGACTTTCCGTCCAATGTGAATGCTTTGCGCTACTAGTAATATGCTGCAAATGGACGTGTTTCGCATGGGGCAGCTTGCATGGAGGCAGAGAACTTTTGGCTTCCCAGGTTCCTTTAAACACACCCACTTCCCTTTATATGATACAATATGCCAACTCCCCTTTTTAGAATAGGACACGCCCACTTTCATTTATATTGTAGGATACGCCCACTCCCCTTTATAAGGTAGGACATGTTGGATTCCCTTTATAAGACTCTGTCTTGCTGTGGTTATACGCACGTGTGTGTGCGCTGTGTCTGTAATGTTTAACTCCTCTTTACAGAGCACTCTGAATCAGAGCATTCGGCAGCTTCAGAGATCTGCTTCTACCCTGCCGGTGAGTATTCAGATCATAGGTTTACATGTACACCCCCCCACCCCCACCCTCATGATAAATCACAGCCTTATCTCCCATGATGAACCACAAACGTACCCCCCCCCCCCCTACCCCCACACATGATATACTGTAACCCTATCCCCCAACTCTTCATCGGAGCTGTAGAAGTTTATATTGCTGTTTAGCGATAGCATTATTGTGTGTGCAGGATCTCATCCATTTGTAAGGGTCAGAGGTTGTATGAAAAATAAAACCCAGAGAAAGTTTTTGCTTGGACACATCATCATGCCGCAGTTTTTCCACACAGTGCTGTTCCTCTTTTTTTCCCATGCTGCGCAGGACACGATCAACGATGTGCTGAGCGCCATCAACGCAGCGGAATACCTCATCAGCCAGAACGCATCGTTCGTGGTCCAGCAGGTACAGCAACTCAGTACTACGCAGTAACAAAGTAAAGCAACTCAGTACAGTTTAGTAATGAAGAATAGCAACTCAGTACAGCACAGTACTGAAGAACAGCAACTCAGTACAGAGCAGTAATGAATAATAGCAACTCAGTACAGCACAGTACTGAAGAACAGCAACGCAGTACAGCACAGTACTAAAGAACAGCAACGCAGTACAGCACAGCAATGAAGGAGAGCAACTCAGTACAGCACAGTACTACAGAACAGAAACTCAGTACAGCACAATAATGAAGTAGAGCAACTCTATGCAGCTGTATACTGTGCAGTAATTCTCATGGAATGGTAATCACTGCTGATCCCTTCAGAATCACAGGAAGCCAAGAATCAAGTGGTGTATAAATGTACAGCAGATGTAGTCGCGCTGAACACACACGGTGTTTATGTTCTCTCCTGGTACAGGAAACCCTGAAGTACATGCAGAACGTCGGGGGGTACTTCAGACAGTACATGGACTGGGTCAAAACCTCAGTAAGCTTTCAGCTCTTCTGCTGCATACACATCCTGTTTCCACATCCTTTTATCCATGGGACATATCAAGTTTTAGCATGCATCTAAGCTGATAACGTGTGGCAGCGTATGCAAGACGCTAATGTGTAGTATTGTGTGTAAGAATTTAACGTGCCATTGTATGTAAGATGTTAATGCATGGTATTGTGTGTAAGATTTTAACATGTGTGGCACTATAAATAACGTTTTAATATGTGTGGCATTCTATACCAGGTTTGTTGTGTTGTTGGATTTGTATGTATGATTTTAACATACACGTTACATGATATTATCTCTGCAGCTGGATATGGAAGTTGCACCCTGCAAGCCCCTCAGTAACATTCTGGACAGCATGGAGATTGTGGCCTGCAGCTTCATAGTGGACTCATTGGTGAGACACAAAGCCCCCTTTTGAGACCGTTCTGGAACCCCCCGGGGGTACAGCATTCGCATGTACGGGCACAGTGTGCCCCCCCCCCCAGACACACACACAGACACACACACGCCCGTACACCCCGGCCCCCCGATTAGAGGCGCAGGATGGGGGGGGGGGTTCGAACACTCACTCAGTGTTCGCTGTGGGGTCCCAAGCACCCCAGAGCCCGGAACATGGCTGTTTGTGGAGGCGGAGACTGAGACTGCCAGAGGTCGTAGGTCACGCACATGGTGCCATGGTTAATGTTCTAATGTGTATGAAGTTGTGGGTCACACACATGGTACTATGGTTTATGTGTATGAAGAATGGGCCATGGAGGGCAGCTAGGGTTTTGGGTGGGGAGATATAAGGGGTTCAGGTCCTTAACCTGCAGGTTTTACCGATGATTTATTAACAATTGGAACTATAAGTACCCAGAGGCTTAAAGGGGTTTTTGGTGTTTTAGATGCTAATTTAAACAACGTGGTTCATGTAAGCACTAATGCACAAAACCAGGATAACATAGCGCAGTTAAAAAGAATGTCCTGATGAACTTAGCGCAGCTAATAGAGCGAATGTCCTGACTCAAGGGGTGCAGTCAGTATAGCAGATGTCCTGATGAACTTGGCACAGGGAATGTAGTGTATGTCCTGATGAACACAGCGTAGGGAATGTAACCCCCCCCCCCTCCCCCACCCCTCCTTCCCGGCTTTAAAAAAAGCAGCTATATTGTTACTGCTGGACGTTTCCGCACTTACAGCCTGGAGCAGCTGTTGGATGACAAGCTGGACAGGTCTGCTGGCTGTAGTGCTGTGTGGGGGGATGTGTTAGATTAAAATGTTCCAGCTCCTGGAAGCGATCCAGATAACAGGATCTGCACACAGCTGCGGGCGAGACAGAATTCTGTGTGCAGCTCAGCGTGGTTTGTACAGTATGTTACGTCCCAAATCCACCCATACAATAACAAGGAAAACACGAAGTGGAATACAACATAAAGTCCCTTGTGCCCAAAACAAAAGTGCAAAAGAAATTTCCCCCAATATAATATAAACAAACATACTCATTATAAAAACTCTAAAACTAAACCCAGAAACCCAGAAATAACCCTAGTCTGCAACAAATATTCATCTCTAATAGTCATCAAATAGTCATCCTACTCTGACCTAAAACCTAACAAAAAACTAAAAGGAAAAGAACATTACTTGTCCAAACACCATACAAAAAGACAAGAAACCAAACAAAGCCACAAGTCTGTGACATACGGTAGTGACAGTCCAGCCACAAAAGCTTCTCCATCCTTCAGCTGCAGCAGGCTTTTTGTAGGGCCACTGGCAGGTGAAGCCAATCAGGTAATCAGTAGCATGTTAATTTAGGAAAGAAGCACAGATCGCCTGCAGGGGGTTCCTTTAAAATCACCAGCATATAACACAGGAACACTGTGGAAGTGTCCCTGAGCGTGTCCACTTCCACTCACATTAAACAGGGTTTGAGAGGGTCTCTCTTTCCACAGACCTTAGCATTTGCACTGTGCATTAGTGTGAAAGGGCTACTTAACAAACAGTGTGCAGGCAGGATTAATTAAACAGCTAACTGAAAAACTCTGTAGGAAGATGTATTTCTACTGTAACTCACATCCTGCATTTGGTCTAGCGATGGTTTGGTTTTGCAAGTGTTCTGTTTAACGATCATTTGATTTAGAAATCATTTGATATATAGTGAGTGTTTGGTTTAGCAGTAGTGTAATTTGGCCAGTACTCGGTTTAACGATTGTTTGATTTAGCAATCGTTTGATCTGGCGAGTGTTTGGTTTAGCGACTGTTTGATTTAGCGGCCCTTTGATTTAATTAGATTTTGCTTTAGTGGGTGTTTGATTTAGTGAGTGTTTGGTTTTAGTGGGAGTTTGATTTAGTGAGCGTTCGGCGTAACCTCATCCACTCTTGAACTTTCTTCCTGTCCAGAACACCTTCTGGTTTGGCCTCGGCTGCTGTGCGATTTTCCTCGTCCCCAGTATAATATTCTCGGTGAAGCTGGCGAAATTCTACCGCAGGATGGACACGGAGGACGTTTACGATGAGTGAGTATGGCAAGCGAGGCCCTTTCCTGACAGCATTCAAAGCCACTGAAAGCCATGATTTTTAATCCTGTTATTAATCTTTAGAATGTCTGTGAACGGGTTTATGAATGTGTATGAATGGTTATGAATGCCACTGTGCACATTAATGAAATGCTTGTTCGGCACGTCTGTGTAACATCAGTGTATCATATTGTGTTCCTGTGCTACCTGACCTGAATAGAGATACCCCTGATTTAAACGATTTAGCATTAGCTCTGCCTCTCACTTCCTGCTTCAGTTCCTTGTTCCCCCTGTAGTAATCAGCATCTCTTTTCTGACTTTCAGTTCCTCTGTCTCAGAGACCTGGCACTTTACTTTGTGATGATCATTCTTACCGTTTCCACCATCTCTCTCCCGCTCCTAAATTCTCTTTATGCACTTTGCACTTTATGAAAAGCTTAAAAAGCACCACTGCCCTCATACAATACCCTTACCCCCCATACAGCACCCCTACCCCCATACACACCCTTACCCCAGCCTACAACACCCTACCCCATACAGCACCTTACACCCCATACAGCACCCTTACCCACCATACAGCACCCTTACCCACCATACAGCACCCTTACCCCCATACAGCACCCCTACCCCCATACAGCACCTTTACACCCCATACAGCACCCCTACCACCATTACAGACACACCACCCATACAGCACCTCTACCCCATACAGCACCTCTACCCCCATTACACACCCCTACCCCCATACAACACCCTTACCCCCCATACAGCACCCCTACCCCCCATTACACACCCCTACCCCCACACAGCACCTTTACCCCCATACAGCACCTCTACCCCCATTACACACCCCTACCCCCATACAGCACCCTTACCCCCATACAGCACCTCTACCCCCCATTACACACCCCTACCCCCATACAGCACCCTTACACCCCATACAGCACCTCTACCCCCATTACACACCCTACCTCCATACAGCACCCTTACCCCCCATACAGCACCTCTACCCCCCATACACCACCCTTACCCCAGCCATACAACACCCCTACCCCCATACAGCACCTTTACACCCCATACAGCACCCTTACCCACCATACAGCACCCTTACCCACCATACAGCACCCCTACCCCCATACAGCACCCTTACCCACCATACAGCACCCCTACCCCCATACAGCACCTCTACCCCCATTACACACCCCTACCCCCATATAGCACCCTTACACCCCATACAGCACCCTTCCCCCCATATACCACCCTTACCCCAGCCATACAACACCCCTACTCTTCATATACCACCCCAACCCCCCCGTACACACCTCTACCCCTATACAGCATCACCAATTGACATTTAATATCTATTTTTTAAGTATCACTGTAAGCACACCAAGATTTTTGTGTTATGATGACATTTGTACGTGCAACATTTTGTACCGGTATGGAAACAGGTAATAATGGTTATCATAATGGACATCTACGAGGTATTCACAGTGCTGTAATGGTGAGGTGAAAGTGACACATTATTGTTGCATGTTTCTCAGTAGTGGTAGCTTGGATGCCACTGGTGGCTTACTTAAATGTTATAATGTCTGGGGCAAAGCATGATGGGAAGTACTGGAAAAAGGCTGCTGGTTGGCTCTTATCTACCCTCTTGCATGATGCTGGCCAGAGGGGTGTTAGCTGTATTTGCATTCCTGTGTAAACTGAGCTGCTCTCTAAATGTAAAACAATGAAACCATTTCAGCTCTGGTTAAAAAATAACAGAGAGATTGAATGTTGGCCTCAGGCAGAGCCCAGCATTTTATAAAAACCTTAAGGTTTAACGTTGGTATTTTAGTTTTTTTAAACAGCATTTTTATGTGCTTAAACAGCAGCTTTTGCAGAGAACAAGTTTAACACCCCTGTGTTCTGTGAGCTTCACTGAGCACAGTGTTTCACTGGAAGCACTGCTAACACCCTGATGCTCCGTACACAATGCCCTGGGCTGCCACCATTTTGTGTGCTCATTTTGCATGGATACAGATGCACGTCTGCATGCGAGTCTTAAGCAATGCACCAGTCATCTCACTGCACGGGCTCCTTAAGGAGTTACAGAGCTGAAAAGCTAAGGACAACACCCCCCACCCCCCAAAGCAGCTGTGGGACTTATACGGCTATATCTCACCATATGACGCCCCCTTCATGGCTATAACCCTGTTGTGTGAGATTTAAAATATCTCAGCAGTGCTGGTGCTGGTGTGGTAGGTAAACAAAAAATTTGGACAGGCCATATGCATTTTAATCCTCACGGAACATTCTGTAACAGTGATAGCTCGTCAAATGCACAGCTTGTAGCCCTGCTGTATATTTTTCTTGGATGCTTTTGGCTTTTAATTTCACAAAATACATTTAACAGCGAAAGCTCTGCGTGGAATGATAGCACTAACAGCAAAAGCTATGTGTGGAATGACAGTACTAACAGTGAACCCTCAGTATGGAATGACATCACTAATAGTGAGCGCTCCGTATAGAATGACATTACTAATAGTGAGGGCTCACTATGGAATGACATCACTAATAGTGAGTGCTCAGTATGGAATGACATCACTAATAGTGAGTGCTCAGTGTGGAATGACATCACTACAGTGACAGCGCTAACCGCTCTTTGGTGTTGGTGAAGAGACAGAGAAGGAAGAGTCACAGACTGGTGAGACACAGGGCGGCTTTACCTGACCCAGGAAGGTACTGGCTGCCACATCCCCCATCTGTTCCAGCATGATTCTCATCTGCTCTCCTCCACCTGCCTGTCTGTCCATTTCTTTGAGACTGCACCTACCGACCTGTCCGTCACTGTGGGACTCCACCCACCTGTACATCACTGTGGGGCTTCTCCATTTCCCATCACAGAGTGCAGACAAACACACGCTCTCCTCTGAAGCACATGGTGTTGCCAACTGCTTCTTTTCACACTGTGGCCCACAAGCCAAGCTGCACAGACATGAGTCGGAGGCAGACACTTCATGTGCAAGCACGCCGTGGACACCCCATATGACCAGCAGAGGTCACTGGAGAGGCGCAGATCCTGGCCGACGGAAACCTTCCTAAACCTGGCTACTGCCAATTACTGCCAGCATAGTCGGATATGGCCGTGTCAGGATTTGATCCAAAACTGATTCGATTCTCGAACCGTAGGGCCCATCCACAGTGCCTCACTACCCAGTAGCCAAAAGCTAAGGATCTGGGGTACCAGGTCTGTTTGACACTTGGCTTTTTAACAGCTATGGGGTGCCAAGTCTGTCAGACACTTGGCTTTTTAATAGTTATTTTCATCCAATTCATTTCAACAGCATTTCAGTCATCATGTCTTATGATCGTTTCTGAAACTGATTTGTTTGTGCAAAACATACCAGCAGGGAAGTAGAGCAGGAAAAACAAAAATATTTTCATGCATTTCTGTCCACATGGCCAAATTTAATATTTCTGTGTCTAAATTAAGCATGCATTTTGGTTCAGAGATGTGGCTAAGCCTGTGTTCTCTCAGCCAAAGCATGGCTGCGACTGTTACTCCTATTTTGAGCCTGACAGAGCTAGCTCAAATAAATCCTGTTCCCTGTCCCCCTGCCACATACTGCCCCCCTCCACCCACCCACCCACACACACACACACACCCCTCCCCACACACAACCTCTCACACACACACACACACACAACACCACTCTCCCCACCCAGACACATCACACACACACCCCTCTCCACCACACACACTACACACACCTACCCCTCCCCACAGACACACTCACACCCCCCACACCCCCCCTACACACACACACACTACACCCCCCTCCCCACAGACACACTCACACCCCCCCACACACCACACACACACACACACTACACCCCCTCCCCACAGACACTCACACCCCCCCCCCCCACACACACACACACACACACACACTACACCCCAGCACTTTCGTTCCCGCTCATTTCGTGTGCACAAACACAACGCCGGGGTGACTCTGTTATATGGCTCCCCTGTGTGACGGTAGTACCCCCTGGGCCTAATCCCTGTCTTCCTGCTTACAGTGGCACGGAGAACTGGAGCTGAAGCGCAGCCGATGATGGTAAGGCTCTAGAATGTGTTTCACTGACATCCGGCTTGTTATTCATCATAATAAATCTACATTCACATTAATATTCTTAATGCGTCTCCTTGTCAGAATATCTGGAAGCTTCCAGAATTTGGACCAAAGAAGCTCCTGCTCTTATTCAGCCTGCAGAACAGTCCGCACGTTCCTGGAACTTCACCTCCACCTGGTTAACTCATCACGTCCACCTGGCTAACATCATCTTCACCTGGTCCAAATACAGCAGCTCCGCCACCCAAATCTCAGCCGTTTTTTACTTCACTTCTCATGCAAAATCATTTGTTTTTTTTTTTAACGGAGTCGTTTTTTCTAGATGTGTGATGTTTGGGTAAAGAAACTTGAAACTTATTATAATAGCACTCTCCTTGGCAACATGATACATGATACATCTCAAATCGTAATTGTCTATGAAACCTCATTTCTCAAATATAAGTTACATATGCAGGTCAGCTATTATGTACATTTTATATGCTTTCAAAACTTTGGAAGTTTTATATATTTTTTGTGAATATTTGTTTTATAAACCATGTTGTTAGTTTTTTCTTCCTTGCGCATGTGTTGGGGACTCAGTCACTGGCTTTTACAGGAATAGAGGTGAATTTTTGTTTTTACGGGTGAAAATTCACTACATGGGAATAGATAATTTCCCCTCTTATGCAGCTACAAAAATGAATGTTCTGGCTGTGTTGGAATGGGCATATACAGTTAAATGCAGTTAGCCAATCAAACTGTCGTAGGCTCAGGAGTGATGCCGTCTGTGGGTGGTGCCAATTTGGGGAGGCTGTGTGTAAATTGTGCTTATATTACACTGGTTAATAATACTACACCAAATAATATTACACTGGATATTATTACACTGGGTAATATTACTACACTAAATAATATTACACTGGTTATTATTACACTGGGTAATATTAAAGTGGACAATATTATGCTGGGTAGTAATACACTGGGTGATAGTACTCTTGGTAATATTACACTTGGTTATATTACCCTGGGTATTATTACACTGGGTAATATTACATATACAGACTCCCTGAAGATACCATGGCATCCGTATGCTTCTGCAGGTGTTCTGTGTCCGCAGTTATAACCTGTCCCTTTGACTGTTAAAGACCTCAGCTAATGTTTTTTACACCAGTGTAAAAAAAATAGGCTTTTGTTATAAAGTTGGACGCGTGTAGGAATGCCCAGCTTGTGAAATAGCTCTTTACGAGGTGTGGTGTTAGCTTACACTGGGGAAGTGTACCATTGGACAACTCGAGGTGTAAAAATTGTGAATTAAAAAAAGTCAAAATTTTCCAGTTCCGTGCGGTGTCTTATGGCGTTCATTTTCATGTCACCTGTGAAATGAAGGACAGTCAGTCATTCCAGGTTTCTGTTCGTAGATGAATATGAAATACCATGTATGTCTATCCACAGTGAAATCCTGAGCTTGTTGGTTCACAGAATGTGTGGAACAGTGAAGGTAGATTTCACAGCCATGACCTGGACTACACAGTACCTGGAGGAAAGGCTGCACCATTCACTCACACACACTCATACCTCTGGGCAATTTAGGGTCTCCAATTACCCTAGAAAGTATTTATGAGAAATAATATTAATACAATTATCTAAAACAATAATTATTTTGCAGAATCATTCAAGGCAGAACTTCCTGTTCGGCTGAAGAGAAACTTACAATCTGCGATAATGCATATCTTTCTCTTATGACCACAGCTATAAAAAAAAAAAAACACGCATTTTGGGGAAAATGAGACTGGGGAGAAAAGAAAATAATGACGTCCCTCTTGTGTAAGATTTCAAGTCCTGGTGCCATCGTTGCAATGTAAACAACATAACTGGACACCCACACACTCCCTGGGGCTTCAGAGATATGGGGTTTTGGTGTAGACTTGTGTAAAGTTCCCTGTGGTATGGGGAGGGGGGGGGCATCAGACTGAATAGTCCACATTCAAAAAAAAAAAGCCTCCTTCAGTCTCTTTGTTTCATGTGAAAAAATTTAAGCTCAACCATTCATCCTGCAGCTCCTCACCCCTTGAGTCATGTCTGTCTGTCAGACGTTTCCTGTCGAGCCTGAGCCTCCACGAAACAGACAACTGAAAGAAACGCCGCTTCTCCAGACGAATCGATTCTGCAAGGCGGCGAGGCGCGATGTTTCGGCGTCCTATAAGCCCCGCGCCAATTAAAATGCTTTTTTTTTTTTTCTTCTTCTCCTCCATGAATGGTACAGCCTGCAGCGCCTTCCACTTGGCCGAGATCCACAAGCCCGTCCCGCTAGCCTTTGATTCGGCCCGAACGGAGCAAGCCGGCTTCCCGTGTTTACGTTACCGACTCCGTGTCACTCACAAGGAGCTCTTTCTCCGCTCCGCTGGATTGATTGCTAAAAAAACAGAGGTCCTGAGGGGTCTGTGGTCTCCGGTCACTCATATTTCTCCCTCAATCTCGCTCTGCTCCGTGGTACATACTGTATGTGGAATATTTCCAACTAAGCAGTTCCATAATCTCAAAGCATAGTCTGTTTTGCTATGTATTTTTTTTAAATGCATCTTTACCTAGTAGACAGGCCACTGTGCGATGCACTAAATCGGCTGCTTAAAGCTCACAACTGTTCATGCTTGTGCATCATTCTTTAGATTCGCCATTTTAACACAGTTGACATTATTATAGCCTACTGCAGACCATACACCAGTAAACTGACGTTCTGGAATAAATGAAATATCTTGCTGGACGTTGGTGGGAAGACCAGCCTGTACCAGGTGAATTGCTTTCTTTGACTTTTTTCTTTCTTTTTTTTTTACACAAGACCAGTCCTGGCATCAATAGTCAATGGAGCGCTTATGTGTTGGGGCGAGCTTATATAATGTCTGGTGAAGGTTTAAACGTTTTAGCTCAGGATGTATACAGCACCTTTACTCCCCACCCCCCCCCCACCCCCTCCCCCGCCCATCAGGATGTCCCACAGCAGAAGGGCGGGTCTCCTCGGCCCCGCCCAGAGGGCCCTGCTCGCCCCCCTCAATGCCCTCTTTGTAGCGGGGAGCCCATAAGTAAGGGGACGGCGCACAGACCCCGGCCCCGTACAGGCAGAGACGCACCCTCGGCCGCTACCCTCACCGTAACCATGGCGCCCCCGCTCAGCATCCCGCTGCTCCTCGCCTGCTGCCTGTGGGCCGCGCTGGCCCAGAGCGACAGCGCCAAGAAGAGCATCTGGGACGACCCCATCAAGTTCAACTCCAAGGCCAAGGACGCCTGCCTCATGCACGTTTCGGGCCAGGGGGACTACACCAAGCTGAGGATCTCCTGCAGGAACAAGGCCAGCTCCTACTACTGCGACTACCAGGGCAAGCCCAACTTCTGCCGCGCCTACAGCAACAACCCCCGCCACTACTTCACCCAGATCATGTGGGACCTGCGCAAGCAGACCAACGCCTGCCAGGGGCCCAAGGTGCTCCGGGCCCTCATGTGCAAGAAGGCCCCCGACGAGGCGCAGATGACCTTCGTCAGCTCCTGGCCCAAGCCGGCCGCCCCCAAGCAGACGGCGAAGATCACCTACGAGAGGAAGCCCGCCACCCAGAAACCCGCCGCCAACAAGCCGCCGCAGCCCGCCCCCGCCAGACCGGGAGCCAGAGCCCCCCAGCCCAAAAAGCCCACGCCGAAGACCACCAGGGGCCAGACCACGCCCAGGCCCACAGAGCACGGCGGAGAGAGCCGCGCCGTCAAGCTGGCCCAGGAGTACTGCTGGAAGTCCCTGCAGGGCGTCTGCGCCTACTTCATCAGCTGGTTCCACCGCAACTAGACAGGTGAGCTAGCCCTTCTACAATTAGACAGGTGAGCTAGCCCTTCCGCAATTAAACAGGTGAGCTAGCCTTCTGCAATTATTCCGGTGAGCTAGCCTTCTGCACTAAAACAAATGAGCTAGCCTTCTGCACTTAGACAGGTGAGCTAGCCTTCTGCACTAAAACAACTGAGCTAGCCTTCTGCAATTGAACAGGTCAGCTAGCCTTCTGCAATTAAACAGGTGAGCTAGCCATTTGCACTTAGACAGGTGAGCTAGCCTTCTGCACTAAAAAAATGAGCTAGCCTTCTGCAATTAGACAGGTGAGCTAGCCTTCTGCAATTAAACAGGGGAGCTAGCCTTCTGCGCTTAAACAGGTCAGATAGCCTTCCACCCACATCCACAAGTCAACACTGATCAAAAGCCAGGAAAACATGCACAACTTTAGGGCAGCCAAGTGTAGCTCCACGATGGCAGTCGTGTATTATATGGCAGTGAAAAAAATTGTGCATTTTTAAACAGTCTATTGTATGTCATTAAAATTCTGCTTTGTGTTATGAAATTCTTTGCAATTCAGTGTGAATTATCGTTTAGTTGTTATCATTGATTAACCCTACTCGTTGAATTCTTTGTGGTTTTCGATTGAACAATCATTTTTGATGCTGAAGTCACTGTTTTCTGTTTTGTAGGTTTAAATTCCCACAAAGAAGACTTTATAAGTCACAGTTGTGGTCAGTACCTTATATATGAGGAGGAAAGGATCCACAGACCATCTGTCAGTAGTTTCAGCTTTTTGGCTTTGCTGTCAATAAACAGACTGTCCTTTTCAACAGTTTTTATATGATGTTGTTATACATTTCATTTCACCATTTGTCAGAAATTCTGTTTTTTTATATATGTATAGTGTGTAAATTAAGATATCAGCTTTTGAGTAAATGGTATTTGAAAAGCTACATTGCAGACACGATGCGGTGGGGGTTACTGGAACAAAAACCTTTTAGGTTTAAATTTGCCTGGCTTGTTTTGGACAGCTAGATATTTTAATGTTTTGGAGTAATGCTCACTCCATAGGCAGGTCTGACCCCTGTACATTACAACAGTAACATTGTCCATATAATGCCAGTTTGTATATGCTGTGGTTTCCACAAATCATCTTAACCGAAGAGAACAAAAGTGTGTGGTTATGTCTTCAAACGGCAAAGGTGACGAGCAGATTTTACCACTGGTTCACTTTCTGGTGTAACATTTAAATAATAAAACCCATCTGGTGTGTACATGCACATGTAATAAATATAGATGGTTATTAAACCCTTTCATTGCAGTTTCCTTCCTGTTTAGTCCTTTGAGGAACGGCAGAAGCTTTGGCTGAAAATGTGTACCAAGTGGTGCAAAAATAGTCTAAAAATAGTCTTAGTCATAAACAGTCCTAAGGCAGTCATAAACAATCATAAAAGTAGCCAAAAATTGTTATAAACAAACAGATGTATTTTAAGTTGTCTCGCAGCATCAATGGGCTTCTTCAAAATGATGTTGTTTCATTAAAACCTTGAAAATGTTTACAGAATTTAGTAAACTGAGCCATGAACTGCAGGGAAGATGTGGACATTTGCTAAATGCATAGGGGTGGGGGTCGGGGTGGGGGTGGGGGGGGGGGATTAAGGGTGGGGTGATGTACACTGCATCACCCTCACTTTCAGCCAAAATGACACGCATTCGGTTATACAATGCATTTGTTCCAAGTGTGATTTACATAGCTTACAACTGGCATATTGCCATTAAAATATCCATTTAAAAAAAAAAATTATTAGTACATTACTGGAGCCAATCTTCAGCCCCACACCACACAGCTGTACAAACTGTACAAAATGTAAAACAAGCATCAGAGCATAAGGAACAGGACAACCTTCATAGAACAAAGTGTTTTCAGAGCCCAGGAAAAAAAAAGTGTGCATTGTGTTGGTCTCCCTGTTTCTTTCTGTTGCCTCTTTCCATCTACAGCTCTGTTCTCCCACATAACAACATAACACCCCCCCCCCATACACACCTTGTGCATATGATTATGATCCAGTCGTAGTTGTCAGCAGTTACCTGGGTTTTTATTTTGGAAATTTGCACGATGCATCGCTAACTATTCTCAGTACATTCGAGAGAGCTTGCTGTAAAAAAAAAAAATTGAACTTGTCCGCCAAAAAGATGACAACTAAAATATATAACATATCAACGTCAGTGAATGTGTATGTTAAGAGAGCGATTGAGGTGAACTGCGAATGCATAAAGGACTGCCTGTCCTTGACAAATCTCACATCTGTCTGGATACACAAAGGCATCCAATGAAAGCCTGCATCCAGCTGTTGATTGCATCGGTGCCAGCAGGTGCCGCTGCTCTACAGGAGGAATCTGACGGATTGTTCCCCTAGAGCACGGATACTCCGATCTGGCCCTCAAGGTCAGTAGTACTGTTGGTTATCATTCTTCCCCTCTAATCAGAACTGATTTAAACCTGGGACACCAGATAGGCTAAATATCTTTCCCCAATCACTGGCATTAATTGATCAATTCATTTTTCACATAGAAAACAAAACCAGCAGTACTACTGGCCTGAAGGGACAAATTTGAGTATCCCTGGCCTACAGTTGCCTGTGTGGAATCAAATATATGCACTGTGTTGAAAATGTTCTGTAATGTTCAGTCTTCTGAGAAATTATGTAAATTAGCATTGATTGTGAATTTACCTCACAACCTTCTTTGAGGTGGCAGAAATTAATTAACCTAAGGGCAGACAGTTAAAAATATGTTTTGATCTTTTTTTTTTTATTTTACCATAACAACTGTGGCTCTTTCAATTGATCTCACACATCAGCATCCAATAAGCAGCTATGTTGCACACTAAGTTCATTCATCAGCATCCAATAAGCAGCAGCTGTGTTGCACATCAATCTCAAATCAGCATCCAATAAGCAGCCGTATTGCACAAAATTGCAACAAAGCAGGCCTTACAGGCTCCTATTGCAAATCCCTCTGAGTGTACACCGCCCCCCCCCCCCCCTTTCCCCCCATCCTCCTCCTCACAGTGCTTTACCTGACTTGTAATCCTTTCAATACTTTTTATAAACAGCTGTTCTCTTTTTTTTTCTTAAACAACACTTGAAGCATAGAGGCCAAAGGCAATTCACTAGAGAGACATGCTAAGATTGATTTGCTAAGATTCCCACTAATCATTCAAGTACTGCTCTGCAGCTATTCTGTCAGACCTGTAAAAAGTAACCATTTAAAGCATGTGCACAGGAGCAAGTTGGACATTAAGAAATAGTTGTTAAAATAGTTTAAATGTTTTTGAAAAAAAGCTTCAAGATAATCCCGTCATTACTGAGCGGGACAATTTTGCCAACAAACACAAGGTTGGGGGGTAGGTGGTAGGGGAGACCTCCAATGCCTCTGCGTTACCCTCTCTCTCGCACACACATACACGCAGATTTTATGATCACTCTCGGTCACAAACCGTGAAAGAACACACAGAGTGTTCTGGGGTCTCAGCACCACATCGGTGTCATTTCGCCAGGACTGAGGTGCTGAGATGAAAAGCTGAATGGTTTTCTGCTCTCGGTAAACTCAGTAAACAAGCTTTTCAGCAGAAGCACTGCCAACGACAACAATATGCCCTTTAATGCCCACTCAAAGGGCACATGCCTGCGTTCTATAGGCTATTTTAAAGGAAGCCATAATATCTGTGGTCTTCGTCTCATTCGTCCACTTAAAATGTCAAAGCCACTTGTATTTAATCAAATGTCACTCATCTAAAAAAAAGCCCTCTCTACTGCAGTAGTCTGCACTCTGCAATTCGTCACGGCTCAGCTGAAACGATAATGAAAAATACCAGCATAGTATCCATCGCGCGATGCTAAATGCGAAGAATGAAAACCCCGTAAATGTCAAGGAAATTGACCATGAAAGTAGCTTAGCTTACTACCACGGAAATACGGGTAAATACAGGTAATGGTGTTCCCTTCCCAAACCATAAAGGAAGCCGACAATTTTGTAGTCACGCATCAGATAAATTAATTGAAGGGGAGGAGCTCAAGTCAGGAAAACAACGTCCTCTGCTACCGAACCTCCACTTCGTTTCTCTGTGAGCGCCCACAATAAGACACTATGAAATATTGAACAATGCGATCACGTGGGAGAACTCAAGTGTCGCTCCACGGGTTATTCTCTACGTCCTGGAAGGTCCTGCAGTTCATTATGCATCGGTGTTTTTTTTCCTCCCTACATTCCTTAGGTTGCCATGGTGAGCGCTCAACTAGTATGCCAGTCTGCTACAGGACCCGTTAATGCAGATTCGCACCAGTTGCAATAACATTGATTTACAAATGTGCTACAGGGCAGATCTCATAGTAAAACATATCGAACTGGCACTAATATACGGTGCTAGATTCCTTCCAGTTGAATCGTAAAATCTCAAGTTTTAAAATTAAATGATATTCATATTTTATTGCCACTTATCAGTAACTTTAAATCAAGTTCACCTTACTTTTATTCTATATTTTTTGTGTCTCGCATTTTTTATTTTCTCATATTTTACCTTCTTTTACCTATATTTTACCTTGTATTGTTAGCACTACAAGTTAATAGGCTACTCTATTGTTCGGAGAAGCGCTTGCGATGCATCCTATGTAGGCCTACAAAAGGAGCTATAATGAGAATAATTTGTGTTTGGGACTTCTGTGTTTCTGTACTTATATATCAATTCGAAAATAAACGAGGAGAAATAAACTCGAGACACACGAGCATGGCTGGAGAACGGCACGTTTTCAATGCAGCTGACACAATGGGGTGCTGAAGCTCCTTGGCAGAGGGGTCTTATAGGCTACAGTGCAGGGTAAAAGCTATATGACAACATACTTTTACGATAAAGCCGTTTCGGCATGTCATATCAGGTTACCTTGGCTTCTCTTTGTCCGCCCCCTTAACATTCCTCCAGTTGATTCATCGGTGTTTAGGTCTCCCGCATCACAGCCTTCACAGCGTAGCGCGGACGTGTTCGCCTATGCATTGTGTTTAAAAAAAACTGGCGATCGGGCGGGAGGTGGGCGTGTCAAAAGAAGTATATATTGCACATGCAAGTACTTCAGGTGTTCATGAGCGCGAGTATCTCAGTTCCTCACGTGCGCACTTGGTCATTGGTAAGTAGCCTACAAATTATTAACTTGGAATCTTTTGAATCATAAAGATGAATGACAATATGTGGTCATCATTCTATTTATATGACTGCCATGAGAGTATTTAAATAAGTTAACTATTCGTTGTTAGGCCTGTTTACAATTTCATGACTGAGTCTGTTAGACTTGTCGGCTTATTATTATTATTATTATTATCATTATTATTATTATTATTAATTTAAACCATGGAACTACAAACCATCAACAGAAAATGTAGAACGTTTAGCTTGTCTCAAGTATAAAGCGATACAAAATAAATGAAGAAGTTTACATTTAAACCAATGCTTTTAATCCACAGGTTTCCTTGCTCCTTTTGGAAACGCACGCAACCGGGGAGGACATGGTGATCCTAAACCACTTTGCACTGCTGCTGCTTCTCGCCTGCGTCGCCCAGCACTTCCTTGTAATTGACTGTCAGAAGGGCCAGGGAAGAACGGGGAGAAGAGATGGGAGAGGAAGAGAAAGTGGAGGTGAAGACCGTCTACCAGAGAAGCCTCTGGCCGACGGCAACGGCAAGACTCAAAGCGGAAAGGCTTTCTTGAAGGGGAAGTTCTCTACCAAAGACAAAACTCAATGCACGTGGTTAGCCGACGAAGAGGACACCGTTACCCTTGGCGTTGTCTGCCAGAAAGGCGGGGTTGGTTTCAACTGTGAGTACTCCGCCAGACCTGCTACCTGTGCGCCGTACGCGTCCAACGTCAAGCAGTACTGGAAACAAATCGCTCGCGCGCTAAAGAAGCAGAAGAACATCTGCCAGGACGCCGCGGCGCTGGTCAAAGCTGGCATGTGCAAGAAAGCCCCCAGGGACGCCCATTTCAAACTGAGAATCAGCGAGGCACCACCTCCGGTTGTACAGCCCGAAAACACGAGGCAGTCTTCATCGGACAATAAATCGTGTTCAGATAAAGTTGATCAAAAGAAACTAGCTGAAGAATACTGCAGTGGCTCCTGGGTCGCCTTGTGTAATTTCTTTTTTACAATGGTACAAAGCGAGGACTGCTAAGTGACTAACAATCTGTTGTAAGTAGTCGATCCCCCGTGCTGAAATGCTTTGCTCAGTGCGATTGTGTCTCCTGAACTTTCTCATGCCGCACGCGTAAGGGGCAGTCGAATATTTCTCAATTACGGATTGTAAATACTATGTTTTTTACAAGCAGATATCAGGCATAATGTTAACTATATGAAACTGCACTGTTTGAAATTAGTTTTGCCACGTTTATTTTTACACTCTCTACCTTATCTGTCCTTAAACTACACTTCTGTATTTATGTTGTAAAAAATACTAAATAAATATTTTTTATTGAATCACTTTTTATTGTGCATTGTGTGCTGTCTGATGGGGAAAATTGTATATGTATTCTCTCTCTCTCTCTCTTTCTAAAATGTTCAGTGTTAAATCAACTCTTACAGAGTACATATATTCACTATTGGACTCATGTAGTCTTTTAGGGTTGAACTAAAACTGCTTAATTTAGTGTGTGTGTAAGTGTGGTGACTCTCCTGCACTGAATTTGGCACCAAACACTAATGGAAATTGTAAACACTCGTTCCCATGGTTACTGGATCTTTTAAGGGGAGACATTTCTTCTGGTGAATTTGGCAACCATTGTGGAGAGATGTGGACATTGGCTGGGAAGGTTTTCTGCCCATCGCTGACATGAGCAGTGCCTCCCATTGCTCAATCTCTTGCCATTGTCTGCATGTCTATGCGTCTCTGTGTTGGGGGATGACAGACGCTGGAAGCTTTACTACCCACATGCGCAGGCTGCTGGAAGCGGAGATTACACAACCTGGACACATTATGGGAAAGTAAATACTTGGGCTGTCTCACTCTGTGTGGGTTTGTCCATGTTAAACAGATGTATCCCACTTGAATAAAGTTGCTGTGTGCAGCAGGGAGTGTTGCCTGGGGCAGGGGTTGCCCATGGGTGAGTACATTCAAGGAACAAATACATTTCCTGTCCATTTCCCCCCCCCACCCTTTTAATCATTGTATTGTCCGTGAAAGTCACAGCATGTTTGAATGACATGAATGTCTGTAGAAAGGGTGTGCCATATTCCTCAAACATATCCCACAGTGCCCCTCTCGCAGCCCACCAGCAGGTCCCAACACAGTTTGAGGCAGTTCCTTTGTGACCAGAGAGTATGTATTTTATCACACGTGCCGATTGCCTCTTAAACTATTTTTCTTTGTCAAATGAAGGGGTGAGCGTACAAACTCCTTCAGTCAAAATTAACCCATTATCTTTTGCGCTTCTCAATCTGTGAATCCAAATGAACGTTTTGTAGAGCGAGACTTGAAGGATTTCACAGGCGTGAAGCTGCAGGTGCGGACTAGCTCTCCGCAGGTGGATATTGGAGCTGAACCTGTCTACCTGAGCTCACACACTCCACGTGTACGAGGGCTTTAAATAATTAGAGCTGCCATTGCACTGGCATTGACTACAGGCTCAGCAGTGCAGATAAGGAGACAGATAGCAAACATCACCCTGAATAACTCAACAGGTGTATGTGTGTGTGTCTGTGTGTGTGTGTGTGTGTGTGCGCTTGCGTGAGAGTGTGTGTGTATGTGTGACTGTTCGGGCCACACACACTGTTGGAAAGGGGAAAACTTGGCACATCCTTGTCAGAGTAATCATATGAAGTTCCTGGATTGAAACGGGCAGCATTGGTCGTTATGCTGGGGGCTCCTCTCTGACTATTGCAGAGATTTATGAGCTCACGCTGTACAGTATGTTCTAACAGGAAAGCATGATCCGATCTGTTATGATTTTACATGATCCTATCAGAAGGAACACGTGCCTACACACACACACACATGCACATACACACATCTGCATACAAATACACACACATACACACACATACACATACAGATGCACATACACAGACTTATGTGCATATACACACAACTTCACATGCCTACATTTTAGGCATCTGTAGTTGTGGTTTTTCTTTTCTTTTAAAAAGTTAAGCCTAATGACAGTGTTCCCTAAGACATTCCTGCAGATTCCATTACTTTCAAATTAGAAACAAATTACAAAGCGCTTCTGCCTCTCTTCGCCGCAGCGCTGCCCGGCACCACCGTGTAAAAAAAAAAAAAGCTCCCTAAATTATCTGGTAGTAAATTTCCCCCCTCACATTCCAATCCCTTTCATCTCCAGCTGCACCCCCCCCCAAACCTCCCCCCACGGTCCGTCTGTCTGTCTCAGACAAGCCTGCACATGATCTGTGATTGTTTCACGTGAAAACGTTCCTCTCTAATCCTTTCTGCGAGTCAGAAGGATCATGGCAAATGTACAGAGTGAGTAAATCAGACGGGGGTAACAGGAACACGCAGAAACATCTACTTTCAGCAGATCGGACTCTTAGCAAGGCCTTATTAGAGATCTTGTAGATGGGTAACATGTGGTAGGACTGAATTCTTCTCTCAGCTGAAGCTTGTTCATACAGTAATGTGACGTTGGCCTCTCCATATTCGCCTGCTTAATTTAGTTTCTGATGAAGAGTACTTTACACAACTTAATTCGCCCACGCACAATTAACAATGTAAAAACAATTAATATAATACTAGAAGATGGCACTCAGTGGGACACATAGCTCTGCCAACACTGTAATTATGAAGATATGCCAGTTCCATGTGTCAGATGTTGACAAATAGTTAGTGCCCCTGATCAACCTTGCCGCAAAAGTTGTGTGGTGCTGCATAAACCCATTCGGAAGTCATTATGCATCCTCCGTAAAGGGATTCTTTCTATCGCTGCGCAGTGCATCAGTCACTGTAATGGAATTCTGTGCACACAGTACAATACCTGATGTTATGCACTGCAGTCAGACAAACCCGGCAAAGATAATATTTGGAAAAGGAGCTCCAGAGAAAAATACATTATATTTGACCTCAGAGGGACCCAATGTTCTTCTGTCTTCTGCTTTAACCAATCAAAAGGCAGCGTGAAATAGCAGGGGGAAGCTGCCTGACCTTTGACCCCGGCGTGCTCAGGCAGACTGCTGGTGTTCCCCGGGGCCCGTAACCTGTAGTGGCTGCTTGAGTGAATGTGCAGCTGTGTAAATGGCGGCGGAGAAACTCCAGGCCTGCGTAAGCCCGTGTGAGACCAGGAAGTCTGCCAGCCCAATACATAACGTTATGCAATGTCCTCTGGTCCCACAGCACTTATAACAGTCAGTCAGACCTGGGGAGGGGAAGGGAGGGGAGAGGAGGTGGGGTGGGCAGTCCACATCCCTTCTCCGTGCTCTCATGGGCAGTGGCTGCCAGCTGACCGGGAAATATTGGAAAACCCCCAAACCCACCCTCACCCAACCCCCAACCCCCAACCCAACACTGATGTAGAACCACTCCAGGAACTGGCTGTTCTTACACCACCTGTGGTAGACACAGAAGCCCTGGTATAAATGCATTCGGACACTTCTGATTGGTATACTGCATTTCTGGAATGACTAACTCAGCGAGCAACACAGTATCAAGATCATTACAGAGTACACAATGAATTCTGGGTAAACTGAATATAACACTGATCTTCAGCAGCATTCGGTACAGGCTGCACTCCATATGAGTGGGTTCTAGAGGCAAAGCATGTTCCCTCATCACACACTTTGTAGCATTAACACTGGACAAGTTCTAACAATGGTACCGGTAGACATGACATCTGCCAAAATGTAGCCGCATTACACAGAACCCAACAGTGCAGCTGGCAGGTTTGTCTCATGGAGGTCAAATCAGAGATACACGTTACTGTGCAATCCTACCTGAAATGTCAAAGGTTGCACACCTCTCTGTGTGACGCAAATGTGGCCTTGCCTAGAAATCTGATGGTCTCCTTACCGACAGGATCTGGCATGAGTTATGAGTCACCCTTTCATTCAGTTTCTTCCCCTCTGGGACACACCCCCTATTCAGGAACTGCAGGAGGGCTGCGCTTCACCCCCATACTAATCACGGCATCTGAAAATATACTTAACCCTGGTCCTGGAGGGCCAAAGGCCTGCCAGGCTACTTAACCCTGGTCCTGGAGGGCCAGACTGCCTGCAGGGCTAAGCAACCGGGGACCCAAGGGGCATCAGTCCCTACAAAACCATTTCATTTACAAAACCTGGTCTCCAGGAGGCATCTGTTAAGCATTTGTGTCTGCCAGGAACTTCACCAACTGATAAATAACATGGAGGGAACCTCAAGGGAAGATTTTCTCTTGAGGGATCCCATTTTTCTTCTTTCCGCTGTCTTTGCTGTCATTGCGGTAGGAGAAGTAAAGGAGCAGCTAATTGGCTCTGTGCTGCAGTGGAGAGGTAAAGGACCAGCTGATTGGTTCTGGGCTGCAATGGAGAGGTAAAGGAGCAGCTGATTGGCTCTGCAATGTAGGGGAGAGGTAAAGGAGCAGCTGACTCTGTGCTGTCTGTGTAATTTGTAGGTAGGTAAATACAAACATCTATGTATGTTTTTATTGTAAAGATCTGGATCTTTGCGTTCAATCCATGTTCTAGATTTGGGAGGGTTCCAGGTTTTACTTTAGTGCAGTTATCCAGCTAACTCTATAATTCTGCTTTGTGAAAGAGGGTCCTGTTCTATATATCATCGGTGTTGCCCAATCACAGCTGTACAGTGCTTCCCACGTTATGTTTTAGCACAGAAGGAACCCCAAATGACTCATCCAGCTGTTGCTCCAAACATGAAGCGTGGCACTTGTACAAAATGCTTACAGTTAACTCACATAACCTTATTTTTGGTTCTGAATCAGAGAAGGATTTTAAAGTGAAAACCAAAACCTGAAAATTGTCTTGACCACTGACTTTGACATTTCTTCAAAGGTGCTCTTGTAGCTGTGGTGACTCCTGTTCCTGTTCGTGCGTTCCAGTTTTTCCATCTCTCCCAGCATGCTTCTCTGTCTTGATTTAGGACAAGTGTTCTCACCTGAATGGAGCTTCCAGCGTAGATGAATGTGAGCACTCAGCAGCACCTGCTGATGGATGCCATGCTGCACTGTTTTTTCCACCACTTCTGTGGCTTTCAAACCTTCTTTACTTACTGATCAAGCTAGTGGGAAGTGGCTGTTAGAGCTCTTTTTCAGGTTTTCACGGTTATGTTCCTGTTAGTCTTAGTTAGGCCTTTGGTTTAACATCCTACCGTAGGGTGGCCCAAACTCCCTCCTTTTTTAACCTCTTCTTTTGCGTCCCATTGTCTGAGGCATTGCTGCATGAGTTTTTTTTTTTTTTTTGGTTAAGTCTGTTAATAACCTCCAACCCAAACTCCCCCTGGTCTGAGAGGCGAAACCTGAGCAACTGACGTCCTGTCATCACCGGATCCCTTTTGGGTGGTCCTGGGGCAGGAAGTGGGCGGGACCCGGACTTGTGGGAGCACAAAGGGGAAAACAAAAACAAGCGAAGGCACAACAGGACGGTTTCCTGTCCACATTTCATTCTTTTTCAAGGTTCAACACAAAAACATTCACCGTGTTATTCTTGATGTTTAGGGTCCTAGTCCCCCCCCCCCCCCACCCAAGACTCTGTGTCATGTGTCTTGGCTCGTCCACAGTATGTGCCCCGGTGAAATATTTGACGTTTTACGGACTGTGGTGATGCGTGACGAACAGTATGATGGCGTTTGATAGTCATGCCTTCAACCTTTTTTCGGCAGCAACAGTTGTATTATTCAGGAGGGATTGAATTCTGGCGCTGGTGCCAAGTGGAGTCGATGGTATCGGGCAGTCACAGACACCAGCGGTTTACTCATGCATGCAAGGCTCCCAGAACATGATCTTTTGTTCATATACATGAGGAAGGACAGTTTGATTACCATAAGAAATTGTGATTGGAGGAAAGAGGAAATCAGGTCATTCGCAAGCCAGTGATATTCAAAAACTCAGTCTCCTCATACTGGTAACCGCCTTTCTTTACGAGCAATTAAATACTTGGGTGCCACAAAGTATTCTATTTCTCGAGCTGTGGGTGGTTCTGTCTGTAATTTGCACCCGGTTTGTGGCACAGTGTGCATTACTCTGCCTGTGTATTAACTCTGATCATGCTGTAGAATGGTTGCAGTATGTACGGAGTATTCACTTGATTGTGTTGGTTGTGTCCTGGTGGGGAAAAAATAAAGCTCTCTCTGTTTGTCTGTGTGTGTGCACGTGTGTGTATGTGTGAGTATGAGTGTGGATGTGGGTGGGTGAGGAAAATTTTGCTTCACTAAAGTCACCATGTTAATTCCCCATATGTACTGTATTTTGTTATACTGCAGCTCGGATAGTCTGCCAGTAACCGTATCGCCGGATTGGATGTTTATGATGTCATTGCTGCTTGGTAACCAAAGTATCATGATCCCAGAGGGTACATCGAACGAATCACTGTGTGAACGAATCTCAGATGGCCTCAATGGTGAATCTAGCGAGCAAACTGTAGAATAAGCTTCTGCTGCTGCATAATTTGCTTCCATTTTGTATGATACAACAGTGTCTGTTTGATTTCTAAGCACTGACTTTAAAATGGCGGCACGGTTCAGTGTTTAACTTACAGTCGTGCACCAGCTGAACAATAATCAAACATTAGTTACCAGGGTAACTGGCTTTGAATTTATACAATACTGACCCCAATTCCTTAAAGACTCACACCACCGTCAGATCTGAGCACTTTAATATGATTGGAATTTGTGGATTAAACAATCACTGTACAACTGTCGTATTTAAGTTAAACAGAGTTAACAATATGAGAAATATGCATGCATCATGGTAAATGAAAATATGATGTTCCTAGTCATTTACCAAGGAATGGCTCTTTTTGAATGGATAGTCGTCGGAACATGTTAGAAATACTGTTGTCAGCTGCCTAATAATCTTACTCTTTAAGGTGCAGTTCTTGTGTAGAGGTTTATTATTTGAGAATAATTTCTCTTAGTCACGGTTAAGCATCCCAAACGTGTGGTAATGTACTAATACTTTGGAGGAGAGCAGAGACAATGTTTTGCTTCCTCAAAGGCTCTCTGCTTTTTGCTGAGTATTCCCAGCTCACATTCCTGTGCAATAAAGCTGTCCGTGTTTGAATAACTGTGGATACACTGGGAATAAACTGGGCATAGTTCACGCGGTACTGCAAAAGAATGGAGCTCTGTAGCACTGGAACCAGTAGAAGCTTTCTCTATCATCCCAGTACATCACCCAGGTAACAGAACACACAATGCTATCACAGTCCTTTAGTATCCCATTCATGATCTTCAGAAACATCCCTCTGTAAAATAATAATAATAATGATACTAAAAAAAAACTCACTATTTTCCATTTACTAACGAGCATGATGGATTTATGATTTAGAGTTCTGAACAAACTGTTTGAGTTATGAAACTCTGACAGTATTTGCAGCCATGTGTTAATTGATATGGGGATATGAGGCTTATGCACAATCCCGATGATATGTTATACGATTACCTCACCATTCTGTGTTCACTGTCGAAACCCTAAATCCTTCGGGTGTGGTTGTTTAAACAGGAAATGTCCCATTTCACTGCCATTGTCTTTACATTACATTACATTACATTACAGGCATTTAGTAAACTCTCTTATCCAGAGCAACTTACACATTTCGTCCATTTATACAGCTGGATGTATACTGAAGTAATGCAGATTAAGTACCTTGCTCAAGAGTACAACAGCAGTGTCCCAACCGAGAATCAAACTGGAGACCTTTAGGTTACAAGACCAGTGCCTTCCTCATTATGATACACTGTCGCCCTTTAGTCTGAATATTTTCACATACAGAGCAGGGAACCATGGGATACTTTAGGAAGGTGCCAAATAATCAGAGCAAATGAGAAGCTGTCACATGCACAGTGTTGTGGATCTGGTACACCTTAATGAAACAGTCTCATCAGCAAAGTACAGTAATTATCACATTACAGGTGGCTTTCTATAACTCAACAGCAATGGATGAGTTAATGGAGAGCTACAGAGAGCTATGGGGGTAGACTCTTTCTCTAAGGACTGTCCCAGGATCCCTTACTTTCCTCACTGACACAGACCCCGTGTTATCCAGGGTGGTCTGTATGTCACGCTTTTCCACAGTCTGAGTCCGTCTCTCATACGTCTGTGTAAGTCACTCTCTCCAGTCTGAGCTCGTCTCTCATACTTTCCCTGTGAGCTGTCTTTGTTTCCTATGATGTGAGAAATAAAGTAGATTTTCTGCAGTTTGAAAAAGAAGATGTAGAATTATCTTTCATTTGTTTTATGATTGGATTGGCTGGGGGAAGCTGCTTCATGGAAGTCTGTTTGGCGATCCTTTCTCGAGAACGTGATCTGGCGTGTGGAATGACACGCTCGAGGCCAGTAAAAGTATCTGCCCTGCGTGTGTATTGATTTTCACGCACAGAATCGAATTTAAATGTGTTCCGTTTCAGCAGACCAGACCCAGACATCAGCCACGTCTTCACGGATCCTGCAATTCCTGAGATTTCTGCACAGCAAGCTTTAAAACATGTACATTCCACATCATATTGTTTTTTTTCCCCCCCAGTTCTCTGATTGGCTGGTTTTCCCATAGCACATGGACTGATATATGATCAGAGTCTTCAGAGCCTAAGTCCCTAACAGCCTGGCGATATCTCTCTTAGTACTGCAGCACTCAGAAAGGACAACTCAAATGGGCTGGAGGAAGGGCTCTTTCAAGGCAGCATCACATCTATCCAGAGGTGGGTAACTCGGCTTCAAAGAGTAAAAAGACTGACCGTGTATTTGCTCCATCACCATGCGCTAAACCAGCTGATTCTAATTAGCATAACTCTTCAGCATGATGGGAGAACTTATTATTGTAATCAGTTGGTTTAGTGCATGTTGGTGGAGCAAATACATGTTCATGTCTTTTTACTCTTTGAAGCCGGGTTACCCACCTCTGCATCTATCTCTGTGTGACAGAGCAGGCCAGTCCTGGCAGTCTTTGGTGACTAATGCCTCCTAACATGGCTTTAATGATACTGAGGACTAATCCCTCCAAGATATGCATAAATAATACTGAGGACTAATCCCTTCCAGATATGCTTAAATAATACTGAGGACTAATACCTCCCAGATATACATAAATAATACTGAGGGTTAATCCCTTCCAGATATGCTTCAATGATACGGAGAACTAATCCCTCTGAGATGACTTAGATCAGTGGTAACCAATCATGTTCCTGTTAGATCTACTGTCCTGTAGGTTTTCACTCCAGCCCTAAAAAAACACATCTCATTCAACAGCTAGAGATCTTGTTGAGCTGGCTATTGATTGAGTTAGGTGTGACAAATTAGAGTTGAAATGAAAACCTACAAGGCGGAAGATTTCCAAGAACAGGGTGATTTACCATTGATTTAGATATATAGTCACAGCTCACAGAACAAAGAGGAGTAAAAATTGGATGCAACTTTTTTATCGTTACCAATCTCATTTTCCATGGCAAATTTTCATTCATAAAATCAAGTTCAGACTTGAATATTTACATCCCTCTTGGCTGTGGTTGCAAAGGCTTATAATTCAGCTTAAGATCAAACAAGTTTTAAAAAATGTCTTCAGGGGTGCATCCTGGAGTGAAACTACTTTAATCATTTAGGTTTTAATCCAACAACAACAACCTACATATTATACAACATATATGGACTTGTGCTGCGTGTGACAGTTGGTATGAAGAAAGAGGATTTGCTGATGATCATCTATGGAAAGGTCAGCCTTTCAAAGAGGAGTCTTAGATGTCAAAACCTTACATAGAACCATAAGCCTAATTTAATTTACTATATTTACTTAAGGCCAAACTGTGCAGTTGCCACAATCTTGCGCAACCTTGTTGCACTGTAAATTTGTGTGAAAGTTGTACTGCATATAAGCTAATAACTTTAACAGTGTGAAGTCATAATATACTGGACATATTAATAAATATATCAAATTGCACAAAGGGAATTTCTACATATTTGCGGTAAATATATATTCACCAGGTCGTTTTCCAAATTTAAAAAAAATAAATGCGTTAATATCTACATGAAGGAAGCCCAGCAGCCTATTTTTAAAGATATTCAGAAAATCTTTATTTAAGATTTGATACTTTAACACTATAACATTACTTGTTAGTTGTGAGAGGAGGAATGCAGCAGTGAAATGAAAGCTCTTTTCCCACAGTGGAGCCCTGAGTGAACACCCACACGCTGTGTGCTGTTTACTGAGATAACACTGACCACACACCATGTAGCCCATGTGTTTCAGACATACACACAGGCACACACACGTACACACACACACACGCACACATACACACACATACACACACACACACACACACACACGTACATACACACATACACATACACACGTGTACACACATGCACACACACAGGCATACATGAGAATACCTTATGTGAATTCTGCACATGATAAGGAAGGCTCTGTCCTTGAAAAGTTCAGATGTATATATTCACAGGGGTTTTGGTCCTGACTCTAAAACGATTGGACTACATTCATGTGCACCAGGAACCCGAGTTATATTTTCCTCCCTGTTTTATATATGAGAGCGTGTGAGGGTGTATGTAGCCGTGGAGAGGGCGCGGCTCAACATGTGCTCACTGTCGAGTTATCTGGCCAGGCACCACTTCACCATCCTGCGCTCCTTAAATGAGCCGGGTCACATGGGAGCGCTCGGGCCAGGGAACATCCTCGGCCGCGAGCGCTGACTTGCGCAGCAGCAGACTGAGTTTGCGTTGACCTTTGACCCTGAGACTGTGCCCCCCAGCTGGGAGAAAATGGGAAAACAGGAAGATGCTTATTCATTCAGAAACTGTGCAGGGAACCCCACCGAGCCCAATTACTCATACCCCCCTCCCCATTACCAACACCCCCCCCTCCTCAGCACTCACATCCGACACCACTTGCACCAGTGCACTCTCTCACGTGAGCGTTGGCCTGGAATGCGGAGTGAGTGTTTCTGGGGTGGAGCTGAAGTCTTTGTTTCTCCAGACGCACAGGTGACCTGGCATTGGCTCAGGGCCTCTCTGTGCTGCCACTGGCTGCTAAAATAGTGCCAACGTCAATAGGGATGCTCTCTAACCCTCTCCCTGCCCTGTGGAGGGAGGAGGTGCAGATTATAACATTCCCCCTTCCCTGTGGAGGAGGTGCAGGTTATGACCCTCTCTTTGCCCTGTAGAGGAGGTGCAGATTATGCCCCTCTCTTTGCCCTGTGGAGGAGGTGCAGATTATACACCTCTTCCTGCCCTCCTCCATGGCTCCCAAAATGGATGAAAACAAACATGTGAATATGATAGTAGCTACTCAAAAAAGGAAGGTCACTTTAGCAAAGGTTTTGCACTTAGCGTTGACTGAATGGGTTCAGAAATAAAAGTGGCTGCAGTCAGCTCTTTTTCCATCTTGTTCTTTGAACAGCCACACAGGTATTTACTGTTTGGGTGCTAGCGAGTGTGCACTGAGGTGCTCCCTACTACACAGTATTTTATCCCCACTGATTTACACTGCTATTATATAGTACCTCAGGAGTACCTCCCATTAGCCAGGATATGCTGAAATGCAGTAAAAAAAAAGCTGTGCAGTAAAATACAACCCCCTGCAGCTCAGCTCAGATTGAAGAACTGGAGGAGATGAAATCTCTGCTTTGCTTAGTATGTTACTAATACTAACATATGCCATATGTTACTAATTTCATTTACATGGTAAAAAAAAACACCACACACATTCAGCATATGTACACAGAGAATTATGCACACAGCAGAAATGCATGCTGCAACATGAAAACGGAAATCATTCACGCATTCCCTTCAACCACAATCAGCTTATTGTGTCAGTGGAACCAGCCGAAGTTTACGGGTGATTTTTTGAGTGTTACGCGGTTTTAAACTTCCATTGTACTTTGGCGCCCCCGTGTGGTAATTCACCACTGCAGGACGCATTATGCACAGCACTGTTGGTAATACTTAGCGCCAGTCATTCTGACACATGACCCCTGACCCTTGCTGGGCAGCTGGATGGGAAATGACACTGGTAGCACAGAGACAATACTGAAAATTAAAAAAAAAATTATTTACAGGAAACCACTGCCCCGATCTTCATAAACACGTCTTATTATTGTCTGGGCTCATAACTGTAGGTTGTGGGCTCCATTCCCATCTGGGGTGCAGCTGTTGTACCCTTGAGCAAAGCGCTTAACATGTACTGCTTCAGTAAAAAAAATATCCTACTGTATAAATGGTCTGTATGTTAATATATAATCTGTGTAAATTTGTCTAGATAATAGTATCTAATAAATGTCTAGAATGTAAATGTGGGAGAACCCAACTGGGAGACTTTTCAGCCAAATATGGCACAATGACGCCCCCTAGTGGGTAAACTCATCCAGTGTTGAAAGCAGGAGGACTGAACAAACACAGCCAGGGCTGCAGTGCATTCTTTATTGCATTTCCACATTGCCTACATTTCAAATTCCAAAGCACCATGATACACGTGCATCTGCGTAACAGACAGGGTTGATGGGCGGGGTCTACAGGGTTTGTGGGCGGGGTCAGCAAAAAACAAATGCGTGGTGTTTGAACTAATGAGGAGGCTGAGGTGTCATCTTTCATAAAGAAACCATTCCACGTGTTTTTCCGAGGGGAACCCAGGATGTCCACATTCTCCCAAATCGGCAAAGATTCACATATGAACGAAGCTGTGTTTGTAAACAGTTTGACCTTCCAATTCAGGGTGGGCACTGGATGTGCTAAACTTCATGTTGGGTGTCAATATTTTTAAAAAAAGAAACAATTGCAAACACACTGAGCACCTATTTGTTAACGGTAGCATTAAAAAAAACTGACATGCTATGATGCTGGCAACACATAACTGGCATATTAATAAGAGTTTTAAACAACATGACTAAATGAAGTTTGCAGAACAAATATAGGTAATACACTTGTGTCATGCCAGCACATGACAGGCAGTACACTTGAGAGCAGTTATACTCATGGATTATCAGCGCATGCTGATCACATGCTGGTGTCAGGCCACGCCCCACTGCGTGATGTCATCACTTATCATCGCCTCCGCACAGGATCAGGAGGGTCTTCCTGTAGTCCCCCGATGTGTCTTGCTGAAACACAGACCCCCCCCCAAAAAAAGCCCATCAACACAAGCAACTGACACCCTACCCAAGAAACAGACACCGTGCGGATGCACTCAACATGCACGCAAACACCAATACTGACAATCCAACGGTCAGTGAGAAGAGACATTCCATTAAGAACATATGAATACATACTGAGAACAGGCCATTCAGCCCATCTAAGCTCGCCAGTTACCTACAAACTAGTGAGTATGCAGTCTGGCACCAAGCCAATCTCGCTAATCCTTTTATTTCACAAAGGGATTAGCATGCAGGTAACTACAAAAGAGTTTCCAGGTCAAATTTTTACAAAAGAACAATGGGAAGAGGTGGAGATTAGCTAAAGGTAAATTCCACAGGAATCGAGAAATCTTCCCTGATGTTCCTGATGTGTTTTTGCCTGACTGTTTCTGGTTGGGAGCAGAAGGCTTCTGTGTGTGTACAGCTGGTGTGATGGCTTACCTGAATGGAGGTGTGAAGAGACTTGGCAAACAGCTTCCTGTACTGAGCCCTGATCTCCAGCATGTCCACCTCACTCCTGGACACCATGATGCGAATCAGGGTGTTGTCATCAGTACCACTTCCCTGATGGTGACATCACATCACCCAGCTGTCAGTGCAAGGGTTAAACTACACACTGCTCAATCAAAGCAATGGTTTAAACTACACACTGCTCTCTCAAAGCTACACACTGCTCTAAATCAGTGTTATCTCACAAGGGTTAAACTACACACTGCTCCCACAAAGCAACACACTGTTCTAATTCACTGTGCTGTCTCACAAGAGCTAAACTACATAGTATTTCACACTATTGCAATCTGTATGACAATGGATCCACTGAAAACTATTGTGAAAAATGGAGGGAAAGAAAAAAAACAATCTCTAGTCCAGCATAAACATATGTAGCTCAACAGTTATTTCAGAAATGCATTACATGATTATGTTTGGCTGAATAATTAGTTAACAATAGCAGGAATACTTCCCCCTTTCCATTTTTGAAAATGTACAAAAAGTACAGATTGATACCTTCATTGAGTTATACAGGCTTTCTGCAAAATAGGCTGGAATACTTCTTGCAGATTTCACTGTGGGAAGACAACATTTTAAATCTCAAGCTTTTCTCATTTACTGCAACATAAACAACAGGAATTAATCTATAGAGTGAGCCTTTATCCCCACACAATTATTTAAATACAGGTAAAAAAATATATAAATGTAAATGATTGCAGACCTTATGTAAGGAATATAACCAGGTATCTATCCTCATGCAGGTTATCTAATCAATTTGTAATAATGTGAAAGAGTCCAAATGTTCCTAAAGATCAGCTCTTACCCACAGCCAGAAGCATATCCTCCAAGCTTCCAGATGTTTCTCTCTTAATGGTCTCCTCAATTTCAAATCCAGAGAGCTTCATGTACTCAGCAAACACTGAGGGTCACACAAATACTGGGTCTTACACACAAATATGTACTGTACTGTATTACCCATTAAACATTTCTGAAAACAAAAATGTTATTTTTTAACAATCAGAAGACAATTCTGTGTTCTACAAAAATATAAGAAAACATTTTCCTGTCCCAACTAACTAAGACAATCCTACAATACAAAAGAGGAACAATGTAGAGAAAATGAATCTAGATAATTTTTATGAATGTAAATTTTGTGTATTTACTTAAGTTTGAGATGGTCTGAAGATCAGAACTGGCATGAGGAGCAGCAGGGGTAGCAGGAGGAGCGAGAAGACCAGGAGGAACAAGTAGACCACGAGGAGCAGGAGGACCAGGAGGAACAAGTAGACCAGTTGGACCAGGAGGAACAAGTAGAGCAGTTGGACAAGGAGGACCAGGAGGAATAAGTAGTCCAGGAGGAGCAGGAGGAACAAGTGGACCAGGAGGACCAGGAGGAACAAGTAGACCAGGAGGAGCAGGAGGAACAAGTAGACCAGGAGGAGGAGCGGGAGCAAGAGGAGCACACACCTCTCCTCAGGTGAGCAGCACTCCGATTGCCCAGGATGGTGATGAACGTTTCCTCATCAGTGCCAAACTTCTTCTCTCCAGCAGCAAACAGCGCCTGTGGTGCATCACAGTGATCACTAGAGGGAGCTCTCCCAATATATCCATTACAGGACATTCAGCGTACATAGGAACTGGAGAGGGTAGGAGGGGCTAAGCGGTGAGGCCTAGGAAGTTACGGGAAACAGCCTCTCCTACACATGATGAGTGCAAAAGAGCTTTCTGCCCATTGAATCCACAGTAAAAAATCTAAGTGGTTTAACAACTAAAAACTTCATCGGTAAATTTTTTGTGATCACAAATTTAACTGTGAGTAGCAGTATTTTTTTTTAACAATGGTTGCTTTGGTCCATAGGTTTAGGTAAAACATTTCTTAAAATTGACATATTTAATTACATATCACGTATTTTCAAACTCTGCTTTTCATATGAAGCGTAACAATTTGAGGAATGTCATTTTGCCTTCAAAAATATTTCCCTTTCATTTTAATGGGAGCTCCAATGTTTTGCACTCAACATGCACAGTGCACCCTTACTTCTGGGACTTAACAAGCTTAGGTTAGCTGAAAGTGTGCTTGCCTGTCTAGCTAAATATATGTGTCTATGCATCCACCCACAGGACAGTAATACCCGTACATGCATGCATGCGTGCATGGGCGCGTGTGTAAGTGTGCGGGTTGTGTTGTATGCATTGCATTGTGTGTGTGGTGTCATCACAGACTGACCTCAGCGTCACTGTTCACTTTGCTTTCATCAACCCCCTGCTGCCTACTGGCCTGAGGAAAGAATGAATCAAAAACAGCAGTTTAGCTTTTACCTTCCTGTGTGCCACCAGCTCCTGCATTACACCGGGTTTGTTGTTCCAATGACCATAATATGCACTTTTGTACGTCGCTTTGGATAAAAGCGTCTGCTAAATAAATGTAATGTGTTCCACAGTCCCCACAGGGTTTAGTGTTTAGGGTTAACCCCCTGCGTGCACGCCTCTTCCTGTCTTACTGGAGTCCCCACAATCCGGCACTCTGACACACACACCTGCAGGAGCACCACCATCATCCTTTTGAAGTGTCCGGAGGTGTCTCCAGTAATGTCCTCCTCAAGGTCATGATTGTACTCTGAAACACAGCAGTGTGTTAGTAACACACACACACACACACACACACACACACACACACACACACACACACTCACACTCACACAGGATTTCTCACCTTCTTTATAGGCCTTGATGATGTCTTTGATCTGCTGCGCACTCCGAGTCGCCAAGATCTCAATCAGCACCTTCTCATCAGTGCCTGCACCCTGGAGAACATCCACAGTGAAGAACACTACTGCAACCACATCCACCGACAGTGAAGAAGACTACTGTACCAACATCCACCCACAGTGAAGACTACTGCCTCCACATCCACCCACAGTGAAGAAGACTACTGCACCAACATCCACCCACAGTGAAGAAGACTACTGTACCAACATCCATCCACAGTGAAGGAGACTACTGTACCAACATCCATCCACAGTGAAGGAGACTACTGCACCTACATTCCAGCAGGTGTATAAATTCTATTTTTCTAAAGGCCAGGTCTCCCTAAATCTCCCTAGCAATGAATGCAAGGAAGGAAAGCACAGACATCATTACTGACCTGCTGTCGTGACATCATCAGGAATAAGAAAACACGCACCACTATAAAGCGGGGACTATGTCTGGCAGGAGACTGTGATTTACCTTTATTGCGTTCCTCAGCTGCGTGGCATCATATTCGATGGGTGGAGTCATAAGACCTACAATCAGAGTTTCAAACTTTCCCCCCAGTTCAGATTTTAAATCATTCACCAGGTCCTGAGGAAAAACAGGAAAAAAGAAAAGCATTCAAACCGTGTTTGCCTGGGGATTCAGCTGAGAGAGAACACTGGAACATTGTGATATTTACTGATAAGATTATCACTTAAACACTGTGCCAGCATTGCACAAACAGATCAACAGCAAGCACAGGTCTTTTCATCCAACTCTACTGATATGCCTTCACTTACTCAATACAATACCATCCCAGGCAGAACACTGTGAACAAAGACATTTACCAAAACCATCAGATTAGCTATTGGGTTTCACTATTATTAACCTGGCTTTTCTTTAAGGGGTTTGACATCATAGATTGCCATTTCTATAGTGCCATGTCCAGGGTGGCTACAGGTCTACACGTCACCATGGAAACGTGCCACAGTGGCTCTCGCTGACCTCACCTTTCCGTGCAGGGTCTTATAAGCTGCTTTGATCTGCTGCCGCTGCGCGTTGCTACGGGCAGTCAGGAGCTGCAGGATGGCGGCTTCATCAGTGCCTAGAAAACACGAGCCACCGAAACGCTATTACTGGAGAACAGGAGCTAAAGTCACAACTGCACCTGAAGCAGCAAGGACAGTCAGCAAGCTCCCCTTTCAGAAACAGCAGACCCCAGAGAGAAAAGTTACCTTTAGACTAGCAAGAGAGAGACTAGAATCCCTTCAGACTAGCAATAGAGAGACTAGGAGATCTTGTTTGATGCCTTAAGAGATATATTGGGTTTACAGGGCATCAGTGATTCTGCTGTCAGGAGTTAAACCACGTAGCGTATTAAAAGCGATCGATAAAATCAGAAAATCTTTTCCAAACAGAGGTCAGGATTGGGGTAGTGTGCAATGTACATTCACGGCCAAAGTCACCACCAAACAAGATGGCGGGAGAATACGAAATGAGAGCTGCATCGGCTAAAGCTGTTCACCCCGTAATTACAGACCGCTGCGGATGCGCTGCATAAACAGGAGTCATAAATCGTCACATCAGATGACAGCATTCAACTGGAAGAGCTGAAGAGAAGCTCAGTGTCAGGAGGACAGGTCCCGGACAGATTGGTTTGGTGTGACCGCACGGAATGCCAGTAAACAAGCACGGCTTCCAAAAGTGGAGATGGGCACTCATTATAAATATCTGAAATGCAACAAAAACTTTCCAACTGTCCCCACAGGACTTCAGTAAACATATTTCAGTCTTGTAAAAAAAGAACGGACCGACTTGTTCATGCATGCTGTGAATTCAACTGGAAAATGTCCTTACTATAACAAAATACTGTACAGAGTGTCCATGCCCAACTTGAGAAGGGATCTTGTGACTGGTTTACTTGATTTGCACACTGTTTTACGTTATGAGGGAGATTATGACCTATGACCCAACAAAACACTGTAATGAACTGTAATGAACAAACATGTGGGCAAAGAAATGTGCAAGCAACTGTCCTTGGTTTAGATTTTGAAAATGGGCTGTAATACCATGGACCATAATACCATTTTCAGAATGACATCATCACAGAGAGGTGCAGAACTGGAGACTGATGGCAGGCGCTGTGTGCCGCTCACTCACCCAGCCCTTTCATTGCCTTGAACAGGACCTCAGCGTCGCCATTGGCATTGAAATTACCGCTTGCTTTCACAGTGGCCTGCCGAAAAAGAGACACACACACACACACACACAGTACATCACATTACAATCACTTAGCAGACTCGAGCAGAGCAACATCTTATCCAGAGCAGCACAAAAAAAACACACGCATGCAAACACACGCACGCACGCACGCACGCACACACACAAACACAGTACTTATGTAAGTCATGGGCTGTGTGTGTTTACAGTGCGTCCACACTGGCGCATACTGCTGGGTCTCAGGTCTCAAGCACACACGGGGATAATAAACAGGATGTGGGAAACAGGAAATGTCGCTGGCTCCATTCCTCGCAGATAAAATAAAGGGGTCTTTCATTTTGGTAAAATATATTCTGTACAGTAACCAGGTGTCATAGAACAGTTTTTGGAGGCTGGTGTGCCCTTTGAGCACCCGCCCCTCTAAAGGTCTCTGCAAGGCCCTTCTCAGCATGGTCTGGAATGAAAGCAATGAGTTGGCTAACATCAGGTCAGAGCTGATTAATATGGATGCTTTTAAATGAGATATTGAACTTGCAAAAGCTCTAAAGTTTGTCAGTTTTGATGAATGGCATTTCAATGTGGAGTTAGACGGACTATAACGTGTGTCCTAAAGTCTTCAGCATGTGAACTTTGTGGAAACACGCATTAGTAATACTGGTGCCAAAAAGAAGCGGCCCTAAGGTTCTTAATGACTTGAGATCAGCTGCCCTTATTGTATATCCCTGATAATGAAGTCCTTTGAAAACTAGCGAGCGCAGAGCTTTTGAAGAGAACTGAGCACGCTTTTTCCTCCAAGCAGATCGCTCATAGACTAAACAGCGGACTTAAACACATTGCCAACATTCGGCTTCACTTCTTCCATAAACATTTAGTAGTAGTCATATAGTTTCCTTTAGCGTGTGTTTTCATTTTTCGCTTAGTTTGAGAGATTTCTTTGACTCAGCACTTGATTACAGGGCTATGTGGGTGAGCTGTTGATCAGGGTCTTGGAGACTGGCAGTTAATTAGTCATTGAGGGTGTGATGACGGCCTTCCTCTTGGTATTAGAGGCAGGAAATGGTGTATCCTGCCTCAGTTTTTTTTTTTTTATACTTGATGTTCTATTTTAAAACACACCCATGATGGGTCATCTGTGCTAGGGGACCAGCAGATGTAGACTTTGCTAACCATTTCAAGTCTACACCAGTCTAAATTATTGTTTAGCTCTGTAGGCTTTATTTGTGTTGTTTAATTCAAGTTTAGCTCTGAAAGCCCTTCTATCAACACAATTGCTTTTGTTATTCAATAGGAAGGAATGTAACTTGGCAAGACTTATATTTATTGTTTTTCCCCATCTCCTTTAAACACTATTCAATCACATATTAACAATGAGACTGGACAACTCTAAACTGAACTTTAATTTGGTTGGATGGACTTTTGAGTTTGAGTAGCAGGAGCCAGAAGGAGAAAGTAAATGGAGATAACAGCTGATTTTCTCAGCTCCTCTACTTTTTCTCCCCAGGGTTGAATTCTTTCACCCTCTATTGTACGCTGGTATGTGCTGCAGTAAACCTGGAAACAGGGTCAGTTAAGTCTGCAGATGATTCAGTTACTGTCAGACTGCTCCTGGAATACGAGTCTGATCATGGTCCAGTAATTGTCCCGACTTTGTTTCTTGGTGGGATTAATCTTTTCTGCACCTGAATATCTCGGACAGGAGACATGATTATAGATTTTATAGGTCCCATGCTGCAACCCACAGGGTTACAACCATGAAAGTCTAGGTTGTAGAACAAGTGGAGAACTACCAGTTCTTGGGGACAGGTATTGACTCTAAACTGTGATGGCAGGATGGGAAAAGGGGCAAGATTGTTCTCCCAGGAAACTGTCCCTTTTCCATGTTCATATAACCACAATGTTTCCTTTCTGCCATGTTTTATTGAATGAATTTAGTCTTTCTTTTGCATCATGGTTTGGAAATCTGTCTCTTAACAACAGGACTGCTTTAAATCAGCAAGACGTCACAAGGAAGTTAAGTAAATCTACAGCTGACTAGCAGTCATTATTTAAATACATACTAAAAAGATAAGACCACTCCTTTAGACCTCACTATGTTTATTAATGAGCGTTGTTAAGGGCGCCGTTGCCTCGCCTACCTGCGTATTCTGAGAAAGCAATATTCTGAGACAGCACAATACGCAGCCACACCCATGTAACCGACCGAGACATAAAGCGTGAAATACAAGCGCGTGTAATTACTCCCAGCATCCTTAGCGTTCCACGTGGAAATAACTAGGGTACAGTACACGGCGCCTCCCTAGTCCCTAAATGGCAAGCAGCCAGCGCGTGAGTCACACAGACTAGTCTTCATCCTCAAGTATTATTTACTGAACCGAAGAAATGGTGGAGTACTGCGGGTTTTCCTAAGAGTGTCTAATCTCCTCTTGCGCCTTGGTGTTCAGCTCCACGCCACGACACCTCCTGGGCTGTGATCCCATCTCTATCTGTAACGCTGTCTGCTCCTCCGTAACTCCGTCTGAATAAGTGAATCCATACGTGAAGGCGGACTGCCTTCTCACTTCAAAAAGTCTAAGAAAATGGCATTTATCCTGTCAGGTTTTCCTTCCTCTCATCTTAAATCGGGCTTAGACTATATAAAAAAATAACCGTGCTTTTTCCCTTAAACTCCGGGAAGCCGAAAAAAATGGATTTCCTGTCTATGCGAAAATCTCAATAATAAAAAAAATAACACGCCATTCTCTTTCACTGATTTTAAAGTCTCAACTGTACCGTTCTCATACAAAATTCAGTCTAAAATGTGTGTAAAGTTTTGCAATAAAATAATTACTCAGAAAGCATCCCATTCGCATAAACTGGGGCTTTTCGCTAGTTAATAGTTCATTTGCGCAATATTTAAGAATAACTGAGAAATAGAGTGGGCGGTGTCTTTGTACAACTAGGGATACCAATGTGGCCGCACTGGTTTCGCATTTAAACATACAACCTATTAGACTAAGAGAACGTGATCAACTTACCATTTTCGATGTTTATTTCAGGGGAGACTGATGCTGCTTGCAAGATAATCACAAAGACAAGACAAAAAATAAAACATTAACATTGACACATCACATATATTTAATCGGTTCATTCATGAGTTATAAGTACTGCAGTGATGTCAAAATACACCTTTTCAACAAATACCGCTATTCATGGGTGCACAAGTATATGATCGCCTGTTGAAACGTACATAATTTGAGTTCGTTTCACTACTTGCTAAAGTCTAGGAAACCTACCTAATAGCGTCTGCGATGTATTCCAACCCAAGTCACAGGACACAGTAAGCTGCCAGAAGGGAAAGGAAAGTTTTCTGTATTTCGTTCTACGCTTTGCCACACCCAGCTGAGTTAATACCGTGCGCAAAACAGAAATGAAGTCTGGGAGATGTCGTTTTAATTGACAGTTTGACTTTATTTTTGGAAATTTTTACGCTTCCCGTTCGTGATAGCAATGCAAAAAAATACAACGATATGGCGATAGGCGAGAAGTTTGTAACTGTATACCAGAGGTAATATTTACTTTAACTAAAAGAAACGTGTGTGATTGAAGCTATGGGGGAAGTTTGATAGCTTGGCATAGAGTTTAAACAAGAAGGTTTATATCCTTTGTTTAAAGTAGCTCAGGTTAAATGCATGGCATTTGTCGATGCTGCCAGCCTCAGTTTTTTTAAGGCAAATTATTTCTCTTATTACTTTGAGAAACATTTTGCACAAATTACTAAACTTTGGCCGTCCAGTGAAATATAAATACGCTGAATGGCAGACCATTCCTCACATGACAATGTATGTACTGTTGAGAAACATTGCAATATTGTTGCATGACAGTGGCATAACTGATTCATGGATTTCACTTCCTTTTTTGTTCAGGGTCTCTCCCTCGTTTGTACATGGATCTCTCTCTCTCTCTCTCTCTCTCTCTCTCTCCCTACTCATTCTCTCTCTCTCTCTCTCTCTCTCTCTTCTACTCATTCTCACTTATTCTCAGAAACAACGGACCTTTACAAACAGCCAAACTGATCAAGGAAATTCAGTTCACTATGAAATTAAAAATGCTATAAAATAATTAGCTCTGTACAATTTTATTATCAGTTATTAAAGCACGCTTTTTGTAAAAACAATTCTCTGGTTCTTGCCTTCCACAGTTAACAGTACTCCCAGGTTTGTCTCTTCCCCTTCCTTTAGGAGAACTTCTTGTTTTACACTGATGGAACAGTGAATGAACGCCACCTGTTAATAATTACCCAAAGGCAAATCTCAGTATCGCCGGGAAGAAAGCCAAGAACAGTACTCGTGCGTTTGCATAGCAACAGCTTGATCTATTTGCTTCAGACCTTGACTTGGTTTAATAAAAGCTGCATCTCCAACATAAAACACTATGTTAGGCCAAAAAAAGATCGAACTACTGTTGTCAACAGAGTTGCTTTCCTAGGCTGTCGGTGATGTCTTCAGAGGGTCAGTGGAGTAATGAATTTAATGTCAGCGATTTCGGATGATTAGCCAATGGCATGTCAGAGCCTGTAGTCACAGCCTCTCAGCCATTTTAGCTACATTTGTGAAAATGGTGATGAAATATATTTTAAAATGAAGAAGTAAATCTGTTTTTGTGTAAATGACAGTATAACAGATATAAATGATATAGGTACAAAGAAATACAGATTTATAATCATATAATGTATAAAATACATATATAATTTTTATATTTGAGAAAGTGATTTTCAGTATTTTCAATAACAGATCTCATATGCTTATGTTGGATCCATGTCGGTAAAACGTCATTTAAGGCGCCGCCATCAGATATTGCTTTCGTCATCAATGTACGACGCTCAGTGCATGCCGTAAGAGGGAGTGAAATAGCACGTTCCATTGGCTACATATACTATTAATTTATATAGTAAAATGAGGGAAACACCGTTATCAAACTGCGAGCGGCAATTTCTGTTGAAAGCCATCGAAGAAAAAAAGGTAAATTAAAATGACGGCACAAGCTGTACGGAATTCAAGCGAACAAACGTGAATGAACTAACGTTAACTTGGGTATAGTTAGATAGCTAGGCAATTTTCCCAAAACATAGCTATGACATATTGGGATGTTTGCTAACGGTTGCTAATACGTGTTTTGTTAACCAAGGCGTAGTTCGCTGTGATAACTCGGGTTCACTGCATTTTAATGGATTACTGCTGGAGAATAGTCAGTGTAGCATATCCAGTTGTCAGTGGAACTATTGATGTTTACTAGGGACGTTGGCAGTATTACCACCGTGACTGAGTTAATCTGGGTTTGAGTCTGTTCCATTTCAGTTAAGGAAATTAACAAATTTGCATACATCTCTTGGATCGTAACACTGTAGTCGCTAATCTAAGAGGACTCCTTCAAGTCGCAGGCTAATTAACTTTAATTAGGCTACATCGATAAGCAGTCTGAAATGCGGTTTTTGATATACCTATTTCTAATCATTATTTACAACTGACTCGCAATAAAGACACTGTTCCTTTCAATAGAGGCGTAAGTAACAGCCTGTTTCCTTATTTATTTGTACTGCAGCATTGGTTAGTGTTATTAATGTGTAGTGCAGCGCTGGGTGTTGTTATTCATGTGTACTGCAACACTTGGTGTTATCATTATTAATGTGTACTGCAGAGCTGCTTTGTGTTATTGTTATTAATGTTTACTGTATCACTAGTTACTGCTATTATTATTTATGTCTACTGCAGCGCTTGGATGGAAGACAGACTTATGACTACAGAAATATAAAGATCACATTTGGAACGGACTATGGGTGCTGCATTGTTGACCTTGGAAAGACCAGGTGAGCCATTCACTGAACAGTTCACATTCTCTCTTTTTTTTGGAAATTAAGAAGAAGAAAAAAATGCTGCAAAATGTATTCTCACTTTCCATCGCAAGAACCAGTAGTCAGTCAGTTTTAATCTCATCTTTTCTCTTGTCTGGATTTCTCTGTCTCTCGTACACCCGATTGTGATCACTCCTCCATAACAGGTTATTTATGTGTTTTTGCTTGTCAGGGTTCTGGCCCAGGTGTCTTGTGAGCTGGTAGCACCCAAAGAGAACAGACCGACGGAGGGCATCCTGTTCCTCTCCCTGGAACTCTCCCCCATGGCGTCCCCCATCTTTGAGGCGGGCAGGTTGGGTTTCCGTTGTTCTCGTATCACTTTGGTTCCCAGAAATGCATCCTGGATTATCATGAATCATGAATGAGAAATTTTAACCTGTCATCCTGACTTTCTGTGAGTAACTTCCTAAGAAATATAGTGCCTTCAGAAGGTTCTCCTCCCACATTGTTTTCCTGCAGCCAATTTTTGGAATAGCCTAGTTTTCTTAATATTTTCATTAAATATTTATTGCAACTGTAAGTCCTGTGTAAAAAGTGTTCTAGGTGTTCATGGAGTATTGTATGAGGACAACCCTTTATCACCAGATAAACCTTATTTTCAGCTCAGGTGTATGTTTCATTTTAAGTTTTTCTTCTTTGTTCGTTTCTTTGTTTCAGGCAGTCTGATTTACTTGTGAAGTTAAACCGACTGCTAGAAAGATGCCTTCGGAACTCCAAATGCATAGACACAGAGTCTCTGTGTGTGGTTTCCGGTGAAAAGGTAAATTAGAATATCAACGCTGTCGCACCAGACACAGTAAACTGAACATGCGTTTCCTCAGCCGATGCTGAGAACATATAAACATGACTGTATTTAATGAGTCACTGATTCTGGTCGGTATCTTTATCGTCCTCCGACTCGTTTTTGCAGGTGTGGCAGATCAGAGTGGACGTGCACGTGCTGAACCACGAGGGAAACCTCATGGACGCGGCTAGCATAGCGGCCATCGCTGGGCTGTGCCACTTCAGACGGCCAGGCGTGGGCATCCAGGGGGACGAGGTTACTGTGGTCATTGTCTGATTAGTTTGGCTTCCATTGGTACCAAGCAGCATGCTGCTGTGCCACTCAGACGCGGATTGGGCATCCGGTGACATGTTACTGGGTCATACCTGATAGTTGGTTCCATTGGCACCCAGCGCCATCGCTGGGCTGGCACTCAGACGCCAGGTGGCATCCAGGGGGACGAGGTTACTGTGGTCATTGTCTGATTAGTTTGGCTTCCATAGGCACCTGGAGATCACAGTTGGGCTTGCCGAGTCATACTGTTGTGCACTGTTGTTAGTGTTGTGTTGTGAGGCCCACTGTCCAGGTGTATACATTAAAAATCTGCATTGCGGTCTCTTATAAGATACTCTAATCCAGAGTGAAGTACAGAAATGATGTACAGATGTTTATCCAATGTATTACTGTGATTGGTGTTATTCCTACTACATTTTTTCTACATGTATTACAATTCCCTGAACAGTTTGTATTGACATAGCCAAACTATGGCACATTCACATCAAGTATGTTTCATACAAACAATTATTTTTCAGTTTAGTTTTACTAAACCCAGTTTACACCCAGTTTTGACTGCTGCTTTGCTCCTAAAATAAATCCAGTCCTGATACTATGATTAAATCCAGTCCTGGCACCATGAATAAATCCAGTCCTGGCACCACAAAAAAATCCAGGTTGGATGTTTGTGTAGGACTGACTGATTATATCAACTGGGTGTGGAAGTTAGTGGGATGATCTTTATCTTAATTCTAATTAATCTTAAATCTCATACCTGCATTTTATTGGATAGAGGTTGAATTTTGGGGCTGTAGCAAAGCACAGCTGATAGGGGGAGAAGTTACACACTCAGGTGTGACAGGTTCCATGCTCAGGTGTAACAGGTTCCATGCTCAGGTGTGAAAGGTTAAATGGTCAGGTGACAGGTTAGCGCTCAGGTGTGAAAAAAAATGTCATGTGTGACTGTGTGACAGGTTCATGCTCAGGTGAGATATATGCTCAGGTGTGACAGGTTCATGCTCAGGTTAGACTTATGCTCAGGTGTGACAGGTTCATGCTCAGGTGAGATATATGCTCAGGTGTGACAGGTTCATGCTCAGGTGAGATATATGCTCAGGTGTGACAGGTTCATGCTCAGGTGCAGGACGTGTGCTTTCTGATGGTCATGTGCGCCTCTCTCCACAGTACGGCCCAGAGGAACGGGACCCTGTTCCCCTGAGCATTTATCACATGCCCATCTGCGTCAGCTTCGCCTTCTTCCTGGAAGGGTGAGTCACTGTGGGTGAGTCACTGCACTCAGGAAGTGCCGGTCACCCCACCCAAAACTCTAACCTTATCTGACCCTGTTCTATCTGCAGAAAGATCCCAACCCTGACCTTTCTGCAGAAAGATCCCAACCCCAACCCCAACCCCATCCTTTCTGCAGTGGGGTATTTAATGTCCGCAGTGAGTCTTGGCCTTGATTTAAGCCCTGGTATGAAAGTCTTCTTTCTCTCTCTCTCTCCGCTGCGCAGAACATACCTGCTGGTGGACCCCAGCGAAAGGGAGGAGAGAGTGATGGACGGTCTGCTGGTCATTGCCATGAACAAACACAGAGAGATCTGCTCCATTCAGTCCAGTGGAGGAATCATGCTCCTGAAGGACCAGGTGAGCTCAATCCAGCCATGACTGATCTAGGGTCAGATCTTTCTAATCATAATCACCGCACACTCTGAGCACTGTGACTGATCCGAGATCAGCTCTCTCTAATCATAATCGCAGCATACTCTGAGCACCGTGGCCGGTCCAGGTTCAGATTTCTCTCTGATCATAATAAATTGTTTCCCCGTTTCTGATCTGCGTTTCCATCAAGGTCTTACGATGCAGCAAGATCGCAAGCGTGAAAGTGTCCGAGATAACGGACCTCATCAACAGAGCTCTGGAGAATGACAGGAAAGCCAGGTGTGTAGCAGGTGCAGCTTAATGATTTAATGATCTTTTTCCTGCCTGAATCCTCTTGACTCTTCCTCCCAAATATAACCGCTGCCCCCTTGTGGCAGCCCCATGTTAACGCTGAATGTGTACTGTGAGTCCAGGAAAGAGGGAGGCAAATTTGGCTTTGCGGAGCTGATGGCCGTGCAGCGAATCACAGCGCTGAAGAGCGATGAAGTTTCCATAGAGATGAGTGACGGGGACACGGGAGCCCCCAGCGATGCCATCACGACAGAGTCTCCACCTGAGGTGTATCCTTTGCTGAAAGGACCAGTATTTGTGGAAAAAAGAGAAAATCCAGAAATGTTTCTTATTAAAATATTGAACACACATATATACACACACACACACACACACACACACAAAGAGTGTGTACCTGTTTAGCTAAGTAGTTTGGGGTGAAGAGTGCGGCTAGGTGTGTAATGTGTGTGGGGGGACGGGGCTGCTAGATGTGTTCGGGTGCTTGGAGTGTGTACCTCCTTAGCTAATGGGTATGGGGTGTGTGTGTGTTGGGGGGGGGGTGCTGCTAGGTGTGATCTGGTGCTTGGAGTGTGTACCTCCTTAGCTAAGGGGTGGGGGGGGGGATGTTGGGGGGAGGGGGATGCTGTTGCTAGGTGTGTTCTGGTGCTTGGAGCGGGAACCTCCTTAGCTAAGGGGTATGGGGGGGTGGGGTGCTGCTGCTAGGCGTGTTCTGGTGCTTGGAGCGGGAACCTCCTTAGCTAAGGGGTATGGGTGGGGGGGTGGGGGGGTGCTGCTAGGTGTGATCTGGTGCTTGGAGCGGGAACCTCCTTAGCTAAGGGATATGGGTAGGGGGGTGGGGGGGTGCTGCTAGGTGTGATCTGGTGCTTGGAGTGTGTACCTCCTTAGCTAAGGGCCGGTAGCGGGAGGGTGCCGTCGCCGGTGGTTCGAGCGCCAGGGGCCGGCCAGGTGGGAGAGAGCCTGGAGAACGCCTGGGGCCTGGAGCAGCTGGAGGAAGAGGAAGACCAGCCTGGCGATGAAGTCATGGATGAAGGCCTGGAGATAAAAGAGGAGAACCAGAGACAGGAGAAAAGCAAAGGTGTGTAATTCAGTGCACGTGTCTGTGTCTGTATGCTGGGATGTTGCGCATTTCAATAAGAATGCTTAAGTTGCATGCTTCATGTATAGGAACTGATAAATACACCAGGTAACAAAACAAATTCCCTCAACTAATTTTTCACATCCAGGTGAAGTTGTCGTCATCTCAGACAGTGAAGAGGAAGAAGTTGTCATTTTAAATCCGAAAACACAAGTCAAAGAATCGACGTGAGTTCATAACTGTGGAGTCATTTCACGTACAGAGATGTTGCTGAAGGAATTTACTGTAATACAGAACAACACACCAACGCAATGTTGTTTTGCAGGGTTACAGAATAGAAGGGTGTGCTTTGCAGATTATATAATCATCATTGGCATAAGTCAGAATGTGTCATTTAAAGAATTAACATGATTTTAGGATAATAGCAGATTCAGGATGCAACGTTAAAAATGAATAATTACTGCTGGTTCCATCTTTCGATTATGTACATTGTGAAATCCACTAAATATTTTGGATGCCATTTACACACAGATGAATTATGTAGCAACGTAATTCAACATACAAAGATAACTGTTTACAGGTTTAAATGTATAATCAATAAATGGAAGTTATTTAAGATTTCTGGATTACACGTGACTTGTAATCACATGACCCGTTTCATTGGGTTTATATTTACAAGTATTGTATATTTTAACAGGCTACATGCAAGTCAGTCACAGCCACAAAGCACAGGTGCTGCCAAGAAGAAGAAGAAGCAGCAGAAGAAGAAGCCTGTTCACTGAAGGACCTGTTACCGTGGTTACAGATCATTTCCCCTGCAGTTTTGAGATCTTCTGTCTTTGACCACAACCCTTAAATTGTTTTTTCTTCTTGTCTTTACAATGAATGTTTAAAATGGGTTAATTCACCCACAACTCTTCACGATTAAAAGCAAATCTTTTTGTACAACTTTATTAAATCTACCACTTAATCATGTTGTCCCTAAAAACCAACCTCTCCCAAGTTGCAAACACATTTAACCATTTAAGGAGAGGTGGGAGCAGTTATACACAACCTGTTTCAGGAGAGGTGACGTGAAAGCATTTGTTGCAATGAAATAAAAGTAAAATATGGAATTACAATGAATAAAGGTTACAATACAGTCCACCAAGCTTTAAAAACAGTCCTCATGCAATTACTTTTACAATTACAACAATTACAATTGTTAAAACAAATGCCTTCGAGTGCTGTCAAAATAAATTCCCAGTACTCTTCAGCCAATCAATGACTTAAATGGGCCACAGGTGTCGAGCCACCCCAAAAACCATGACCAATGGCCCTCCGGGACTGGAGTCTGACATCTGTTCCTGAAAACAGCTCTCAAGGCAAGATCCGGTATTTCAATTATTGAAATATTGTTTAATTTGTTTAAATCATGCAAGAACTTGCAAAAAACAAGTTTAGTTTGAATTACAAATCACCCCCTGGGTGCACGGAGTAGTGGGTCAGGTCAACCAACGGCCAACTGAAAGGTAGCCTACATAGGAACAGACTTGTAGCGAGGAAGAGGAGGAAAGCATGTACTGCAAAACGATGTATTAAAAGTAGTCGCTTTTAAGGACGTAGATTTCGTGATCCCTTTACAGCAATGGAGGAACCGTGCCGCATTGGCGGGGATCCTGCTACTTCTCGCATGCTAAGCGACAGATCACTGCACGCCAGCCTAATTCCCCTTCTCACTGAACGTGGCCGTTTTATGACATCAATGACTATTGCGCGTTCATAAATATCTGAACATTGTTGTCAAGACCAATCTTGTTTTTCCACTCTGGGATAGTGTTTTGTATGGTATTTACATAGGCGAATGCTACAGACTTCTGCGTAGCGGATAAATTCGACAGTGATCACATACAAAGATGGAGGCAGATATGATTAATGGAAACGTTGATTCAAGTCAATATAGAAGGCTGTCTGCAAAACTCAATCGGATTGTTGTCCCTCGTGGAATTTAGTGGAGCTGCGGTGAGAATGGACAACACGTAACGTAAACAGAATAATGGTCTTTTGTATTATTTATGAATAATGAGGTACGTTCATATATGTGTATTACTAAGTAAAATGCCGTGGCCGGTTAGCTCAGTTGGTTAGAGCGTGGTGCTAATAACGCCAAGGTCGCGGGTTCGATCCCCGTACGGGCCAAACCTTTTCTTTCTTTTTTTTGGCAAGTCCACACGTTAGTTGAATAATTACAGTAAGCCCTAAGAGCTCTCCAAGGGTTTGTGTCTACTGACGACACTGATGGGAAATATATTGTAATATTTATGATTACAGGTAAGAAGAATATATAAATGTTTCGACACCCCGACCTGTTGTTTTTACCTCTTTTGGAGGGGTCCAAGTCTTAATTAGGGGGGTCAGACCCCCCCAATCCCCCCAGTTCCTCTCGTAATTCGAACACTTAACATGCGTCGTAAAATACCCCACTTTGTTATTTGAATCAGACAATGCAATGGATCTCTGTCGAGTTGGCGTTTTTGAGCCTTGTAATGAATTGAGTGGGCCATAAGAGGTCGCGCTTTCACAATTAAATCAGTTTAATTTATCTCTCACTGTCTTATGGAAATGACTTTTTTCCCTGTGCTGTAATAATTAGTTAGATTGCATCGTGAGTATAAATGTTCACAGTCGCGTTAAAAACACAGTAATAAACATATTAGCAAATTAATTTTGTGAGTTTGGTCGGAAGCAGGGCGATGCGTTCATGGAATAGTGCCACGCTGTTGGTTGTCTAAAATGCTGGAAATGTTGCATATAACATTACATGGGTAGGAGGTGGTTATACAATCTTTTCAACTATCAGTTAGTAGCAGTAGTCAAATTATAAGGATATTCTAATGATAATTGTAATTATGATGACGATGCTGCTGTTGCCATTGTTGGCTAATATAGGTTGTCTAATAAGATACAGTTACAATTCTCCCAGAACGATGATTTATCTTAATAGGACATAACGGTTTTAACACATTATTCACAGCTGGTGTAGGTCTGTTTAAGTGTCTATCTACTTTAAAATGAGACAACCGACCAGTCCCGCTCCCGAATAACCGATGTTAAGAGCAATTGCTCTTACTTTCAGCAGATGGCGCCATATGGCACATTACAGTGACAAAGCTCCCTTATCACCTTAATCGAGCCAGGCAGCGGCAGAGAGTAATTAGTTTATTAGATCATACAGATAGCATTCTCTAAAAGATATTATATCTTTAATGTTTGTGAAAATATGTATGTTTAGGTGATTGGCAGAGAGCAGTATAATGCATTTTAAATTGTTTTAGCATCAACCGAAAATGCAGCCAGTGCAATGTTAAATCTAATTTTTCTGCGCAAAAACCTAATTAGGCATTTAAAAAGGTTAACGCCAGCGCCTGAGACGGTTTTTGTTTAATAATCCTATTACTGACGGCTCATCATGTATAAAATGGTGCAGAACGATGCAAAGTTTCCACTGCTTTAAGTGTATCTCTGAGAAATAGGTCAGACAAGTATTCTGTTAGGGAAGACCATGCGGATATAGGCTACAGTAGTCAAGTTGAATTCATATTATCTGTAAGTACACGCTGTCATTGTAATCGGTTATATTCTTGTCTTTGTAGATTTTGCGGTCTTTTAAAATAACGGTTCTTTCTTGTACGTCGAAGTCTGTGTCTTTTCAGTTTGATGATTTGTGCACAACGGCCGTTGTTGCCCGAATCACCTTGGAGACTGCAAGGCTCAGAACTGCTGTGATCATAGCTGCACTTCGGGGATATGCCATAGTTGCGCGTGCTTATTGAAATTATCACCTCCCTGGCTGGAGGAAAATCTCAGAGGTAAAACAAAAAATGTCAATTACAAAACAATTTTCTGCCTGTTTTTATTGTTTATTCTTCCCCGAAGGTCTTTGTGATTTGTGGGGGTCTAAATATTTTCAAAGTCGTAATATTTTACTGGAATGACCCGTGACAAATGCAGTCGACTGGATTATTATTTTTTCACGCTATAAAAAATTTCAATGCTTGTAGGCTATGCACAATAGGCGGGGCTTCTCATTGTAGTAGTATTGGGTTGATCTCTGTTTTTATATGATATAGTATACATTTATATATTAAAATAAAACAAAAAAAAAACTATATATACCTATATATAGTGCATACATATACAAAACCTATTTTGACCTTCCGTTACATTTAAGTCAATATTTAAGAAAACTATAAAAACTATATTAGCAGTGTTTTTTGTCTACATATATCGTTTCGAACTAAAGCTCAAGCAGAGTTTTTGAGAACGTTCAGAGGCAATATTTATTTTTATTGTGGTCAAACTATTTCATCGAAATAATAATAATAATAATAATAATAATAATAATAATAATAATAATAATAATAATAATAATAATAACAATAAGCAGTAGTAGGCTACTACAAATATTTCATTTAATAATTGTTAGGTTTGTCATATATTTGTTCATGTGTTTGTTTTTGGTAAGCAATATGGATTTTTATTTTATTTTTAATTGTCTTTAATTATGAATTATTTTGAGAAGTATTATTTTCACATTTTAAACATATTTGTCTATATAAGGTTATACATCCCTAAGAATAAAACCAGAATAGCCATATAATGTTTTAGTCGCGCAAAAGGACAATTGTTTGCTCAATACATAACTGTCAGAAGACAGTTGCTAGACCATAAGACAGAAAAATCACTAATAGGCAACAATAAAGAGAGGGCGTGCATAATTTGGTTCAGTTAGCCTATTATTTTTAACACAATTATTTAAAATATTTGTTTCTATCAAGTCGGTCAACCCAAAGCTTAACCCTTCGTTGCTTTTAGGCTCCAAATGATCTCAATTTTCACAAGCAAAAGAACTTAGTCATCTCGATTTCAAAGCTACGAAAACGGCAGTTACATTCGCTCTCCTTTTGCGCAATTTCCCTCTGTTCTTGCACCCTGTTTTAAAACTGATCCATCAGCGGTCGTGTTTGGGAAGAATTCTGGTTTAGAAAATGCGACAAAAGACAGCGATTGACAGGTCAAGTCAAAGACGCCTAAAAAGAGAGAAATCAAAGCCTGAAAAGGAATTTGGTCCAAACCCGAAAAGAAGCCGTAGTCTTTCACCCGCTGTAGCGGAATAAAAAGAACTAAAACAAATAGGGTGTGGAAAGGGGATGAACCAGTTGCTCGCTAACGAAAAAAACAAGCGTTAGAAAGTTTTAAAACGAAGGGAAAGAGCAGGGTGATGAATAGATTAATGTTGTCCAAAGTAGCCTTTAGTGACCGAGTGAACGATCACGAGTTGTCTTTATCTCACATAAATACAATGTGTAAATACCATCGCCGCGGTGAAAATAACAGATTTTTATACGCTGAAGTGATAAATAAGGTCGCCCGTAAATTGCAGCAATTAAAACACGCGCTTCACCCTTTCAAGACGGTGCGAATGCGGATGAAATAGCCTACTCGGTGTAGGCTAATCCTACAACCCAATTTTTATACTAAACCCTACCGAGGAGAGTGGCCGCTGGTCATGTTAATAGTCATAAGAAATGAATAGGCCTAATCGTTTCGCACTGAACAACAACTATTAAAACACTTTACGGTGTGGTCATTTTGTCGGCTGTGAGTGTGCATTTGGGTACTAGGTGCGCGTTTCAAGAAGGTGTTGATGATGTACCCTACCTGTAGACTAGGCTGCCTTTTACGTTTCATAGGCTTACTGGTACAAATTTTGTGATATTTTTTTAAGAGTTCATAAAATGTTATTATATCAAACGGATCAAATGATCCCATAGATTAAAAAAATAAAAACCATATAATAAATTGTCTGGAAGAAAGCAGGACATACAATATGCTATTGAGTAAAAAAGAATACGTATATGTATGGCGCAAACTCATTTGTAATCTCATTCTATCGCAAATCGAAGAACATCGGTGCGATTGCCACCGGCTCGGTCTTTCTTGTGTGATATTTTCAGTGATTCAGTGATTTCAAGGTGATCACGCGTGCAGGTGCAGTATTAAATGTGGGTTTGTTTCCACGCACTTCTCCGGTGTGGAGCTGCAATTATGTGCGATTGCACGAGTCTATGTGGGTCCCACACTATCATCGCATTTTCAAATGAATATAATGGGAGAACGCAGAATTTTTAGGGCAAGATCTGTTGCCGTGTGGAATTATAAGCCCTGTGGAATCCGCAGTCTCCGCGTGACCGCTGTGTGTGTCCTCTGTGTTGGTGACAGATTATTAGTACAGGGTGGAGTTTCACAGTTTGATGAAGCGTTAAGCCACTCTCCGACCAGCCATCTCCACTGCAACATTCATCATGTTCCAATTCAAGTTTCAAATATGCATTCATCTTTGTCGTCTCTAAGTTCCAACGCTTCAGATCGAATATCCCTCCCATTTCTATTTTTCCTGTAGGCTTGTCGTATTGTTTCTTTGCATTTATGCCATTAGACATCAGCATTAAGGCCTATAATCCATATTTCGTTGTTTATAAAAAGAGGTAGGGCTGAACCACTTAAAGCGTAGTCTATCCTAGGTTGTATTCTACAACATGCAATAGGCTATTTTTTATTATCGCCTGTATGTTTGTAGTGGATTGCTATGGGGTACCTAAACCGTTTGTTGGAGATCAAATCGGATACCTGAACAACAATAAACATGCATAGTTCATCGACACAATGACATTATTGTCTACAACAACCTAGAAATGTAACGTTCTGATTAATCGGTTTTAATTTAAACGGACAGCCTAACGTTCTAAAACGAGACTTGAAATTAATTACATTAAATTAATAATTAAGAAGGTTTAAACAACTTAGTCATCTCGATTTCAAAAGGCGGACTGTGTGATTGTCCCCTTAAGAGTAAATGTCATCCTTATTGCTTTATCAAACTCAGTCGGGAAATAAATTAATCAACACACAAGTGGAGCTAGCACGCGGATCATTTGCAAGTAACGGATGGATATTAAGATTTGCCGATATTATTTTCTGTCATTCAAAGTAACAAAGTGAACATTTATTGCATATATATTAAAAATTATACACAGATCGAGTAAGGTTGATGTCTATTTTATTGAGGCGCAGTGGAAGGTGAGGTCTCCACGGATTCATTTTTCGGGGTGTAATTCTCAGAGGAGAAACGTTTCAAAAATTGCTTTAAGTGACCGCTAAATTGAGTTGTTTCGCGAAAGAATTCATAACATAGACATGGCAGTGAGCTCGTTTTTAGCCTATTATTTGAAGCAGGATACGTGAATGCGTGCACATGTGTGTGCATTATTTTCTCCTAGGATATTCCACTTTACAATTCAGCAAAAATAAATACATTCACGTGCATGCTTATAGTTTCCAAATCAATGCTTTCATTATATACACATCTCGAAAAAGAACTGGGCCTCAGTTCCCCTATAAGGATGGAAGGTAAGCCTGTACTGCGGTTTTTAAGATGCATCGTTATTAACATGCGTAACTTCAGCCATTTTCCCCAAACACCACCTCCAATAAATCGTTGGAAGGGAGAGTTAAGTGCATGCAACGTCATGCAGACGTTGCATTCTGAAAACGACCAATTAAAATCGATCCATACAGCTACGTTTCAGCATTAACGTGATAGGATTACATAATATTTGAATATATTTCTTGAAACGAGAGAATCTGAACTAGTAGTCTATGTCAAATCTGTAGGTAATTTAAAAACTATTATTATAGGAAATAATTTCACTTTTAGTGCATGGTTTGGACTGTGTGGTATAAAGGTTATTTTTGATACTTACAGAAGTTTTACAGAACTTTAGAAAACTCCAGAAAATACCCCAAACACCTCAAATATTAAAGATGATTCACTAAGGTCTACTTACAAATCTCCTGCACTGCCAAGTTCTGGTAGAGACGTTGTTTGTTGTCTTCAGAGGTGAAAACATCCAGGTTCAGAAAGTCCACCCTGGTATTTTCTTCCCATCTCCTCGATCTGCTAATCAGCCAGGAGGTAGAACTAATTAGTGAAATCAGCTGGCTGAGTTCATGGGTGGAAGAAACACATGGCAGAACATTTACTTTCTGGCCCCGGGACTTTCCACCTCTGGTTATCATCCCCTTGAGAGTGTATGCCACCCTTAATGAGAGACTTCACTCTATGGTATCACACAAGGCTTACATTTATTTGTTATCACACACAAAAAAATGGGCCCAGTATGACCTTAGATACTCTGTTTTTGGACCTCTGAAGTTTAACTTGCGCTAGTAGTTGGCTAAAAATAGGAAGGATTTCCCTAGTAACCGTGAATTAAGATTTGTTGGACTGAATGCTGCTGTAGACGGATGTTTACCCAATGAGGATTCGGAAGGCTGAGAGTATTTGCTACTGAGAAACTTGCAAAAGGTCAGATGGAGTTCTGATGTCTAAGATCCTCTGCACGTGCTCTGTAGGACACTTCTGGGAGCCCGTACCCATGGAACAGGACACTCTATTTCTGCATTGTGCATTTACAATGGAACGCAAAAGGGCCCTTTTCATACCCAAATGGGGACAAAACAAAGTGTGTCTATATTGCTTAATTCGGTTTACGAATCAAGGGCTTTCGATAAAATGGGCCCGCTTAATCGGCGAAGCCCAGCACAGAGAGGATGAAGGACGTTTGAATCTTGTGTACATTATCACTCCGACGCCGCGTAAAAGGCTAAACTGAGGATGGGACCTGCAACACGGTTTGCGCAGTGGGATAATTAGATAGAGATTGATGAATGGCGGTTAAGTGAATGGCATTCACTGGGACCTGGGGCGATGTGTGTCGCTCAGCACAGGAACATCGGCAACCCTGGACTGCAGGGGCTTGCTCCTCAAATGAGATAATCTCCACTTTGATATAATGCTACTCTCTGTGATGACCGGTCTGACCTTAGAGTGCAGCGAGATTGCTCCTAATTTGATGGTCATTAAAATTGACCCGTATTGTCTGAAGTAAAATGTATTTCAGGAAAAGTGCTGAAGTTTTTTGAGGACACTTAAATGAAATCCATTAAAAATAATGTAGAACCATATAAAAGTTTTATATATACGTGTGTGTCTGTGTCTGTGTGTGTGAGTGTCTCAAAAGTCGACATTAGTCAAAAAACCCACCCCAAATAGGAACAAAGCAACTTATGTTGCAGAGGTGTAAATATTGTCTTCCTTTTCATCTTGTCATACAAGTTTTTTTTTTTAATTTTTAATCCATTTATTTTTGAACACAAGGATAGCTTTGCTGTGGGCTGCAAAGATGCCCTTCTAGTTTGCACGACTTATATTCTTATATTCTCTTGTTAACATTTGTGTTAAATGTTAACAGCTTGGAACAATCCATTGTGTCGCCGTTAACAAATCGGTGTTGACTTGACCACTCTTCCCCTTTGTGTCCTTTATGTCGCTGCCCTCACGTGAAGATTTATGCATTTTTAATATTAAATTCCTTCTGTCGCAAAGATTGTTCCCTTGTTGACTCTTCCTGACGCCTTGACCCCTTCCCTAAACTTTCCCATATTTAATGCAGAATTTTTTTTTCTTCTTCTTCTTCTTTTTGGTCAGCATCATTTGACTCGTTTAGCTCTGCGGCTGACTGCATGCCGTCCCCGTTCTTTGCGAGCATGCGTTGTTTGCGCTGCTCTTGAGCGCGGTCGCCTCTGCCATGCCCCTGTCCCCTTCCCTCTGAACCCTGAATATCTTCCTCAGAAAAGTGCCGCCTTGTCCTACAAGCCTCCCCCTGCCCGCACAGCTTGGTAATTAGTTAAACAAACACCTTTTCTAATGATTCCCCGTGACTCCCCATCTTCGGGGGTTTTTTTTGTTTGCCGCGGTGGCCGCTGCCGGAGATTTTTTGCTTGTCCCGCTGGAAGCTTGGCCTCGCTGACCTGCAGCACCGCCAGGGCACCAAACCCCGCGGACAGGCCTGTCCGAAAGTAGCCCCCCCCCCAGCCCACCCCCCCGCGGACAGGCCTGTCCGAATATGGCCCCCTCCCTCCCCACAGATCAAAGGCCAGGCCCAGGAGAACCCTGGATACCACCAGCTGCTTCCTGTGACACCAGTCACAAAGGCATTTATATATATATATATATATATGGCTATTTTGCATGTGTATTTCTATGCTCTATATAATGAAAAAACAAAACAAACAAAAAAAACTAGTTTATAGGGAAAAGCCGAGGAGTGTAGGAAATTGCTCATAAAGTGCTGTATTCTGCGGAGAACGACATCTGTTTCGTGCGGTTTCGGCTGCCGCATTGCCTGCACCATTGTGTTCCGCAGTATAAGATCTGGGCGTGCGTTCGCCGAGCGTTGCCGCTTGCTCTGTCCCCTGCTTACCCAACCCTGCTCCCTGGAGATCCCGACAGAAATTGATACTAATTGAGGTGACTGTACACTGCTGGCTGCCGAACTGCCTGAGGCCAGTGGAGGACCTGCTCGTCAGTGGCTAATTGACAAGAGCTTGTCTGTGTTTAGGAGCAGCTGGGCCTAAGCACTGGCACACAAGCGCAATCTTGACACAGCCTCCCCTTGCCTGAAGGAGTCTGAGGGCAAATGTAGTTAAAATGAAGAAAGATTTATGGAAACCCTATTTGGGTGACGTGACGGAGGACGAGCAAGGGAGATATTTCTCCTGGTGGAGTCTCTAGGCTATTTGGCTTGTCCCGGTTGTAGTGGCGTGTTCCAGTGGTTACGGATAATATAAGGGGCAATTAGAAAGAGGCAGTTAGCTCGGCTAAATTATTCTTCGATGCATCATTGTAAACTAGATGTGAAGCGTACAAACTAATGACTCTGTCAATAGCAATAGTGCTCACGTTGTAGACGGTGTAATTAACAATGCGCCATTTTAAAATGAGCAGCACCCGGATCATCACGAGACGCAACTGTTAAATATTTGTGATCTAGCGTCATGTCACGGCACTCCTTTGAAGGGCCTTATATGCGCCAAACATTTGTCTGTAGGCAATGACAAATGTAATATTTAAAATCCGATCTGTATATTATTATGGAATATAAAAGCACGTACAATAGCCTACCGTAAGTGGATAGATTCGAACTATTTTAAGCCCAGTAAAAATCAAATAAAGTCATGCAAAATGGGGCATTGTTCCGGCAGAGGTGGGGAGTTTAACTTTCCCACTCCCTGTACGTGAGAACACAAATAAAGAGCCGTGGAACTTAGTTGCTTTCGCCTTTAGACCGAAATAGCAAAGTTTTCGTGCGTTTTCTTTGCGTTTCCTCGCTTTATTTTTCAGTAACAATGACGACATTGAAGCACCCCGTCGGAGCGCCACAGTTGGGGATCTTTGGTAGTGTTTTAGGCATCTTTAGATTTCATCAATCAAAGTGACTGCAGTTTTCCATAAAAATGCTGAATTCGGGTCTGAAACTGGGAGAAGTTTATAAAAATACCCGGCTGTCCTGTGAAATGATAAATGGCTGTCCTTTTACATAGACAATAAGAAGAAAACTTGTTTGTGGTCCCATTTCCACGTATAGCTTGAGATAAACCGATATAACATGTTCTTTGTTCAACAAATGCACCTAAGTTACCGTAATACAGCATTATATTTATGTGGGAATCAACATCATTGAATGGTAAGCGGTAAGCATTTATGTTACAAGAAATGTCTTTTCCTAAAAAATAACATTAACTATTTTCTAATTATATAGACCTATGAATAATTTAATATATAAAATAAGAGAGGAAGCCGGGTTGTTTTCTAGGAAAGAATGACAAGAATACTCAGTTGTTTAATAAAGAAAAAGTTAAATCATGAAGAAATGACCTATTTTAAGTAAGTTGGAATACAATCATGCTGACATTTTTAATGATATTATTTATTTATTTATTTATTTTTCTCTGAATATTATAATGCCATTGTTATAATGATCATATTTAATTCCTTTTGAAGGGGAAGTAATGAATGTAGATTTATATTATTATATTTTTTATATTAATTATTATTGAGTACGGATGAGGAGTCGTATTTTTACGTTTTTCACGACGTTATTTACAAGACTGAACAGCAACAGAAAAACTGTACCAAATGAATTAGTTGAATTCATATCAATTTCCTCTGTATAAATATCACTAAACTGGAAAAGGAAGATTATGATTCAAAAGTGGACTGACTCCTTGATATTTGTATAGTGGTTTTGTCCAGTTGTATCATTTCAGTACATTAAATCAGAAAACGACCTAGTGACTGTCCTCAGAATGTTTACTTATAAATATGTCGCCGAGAAATCCAACAGATGCTCAAAAACAACAGTCTGACTGTACAGTAAGAAGCACAGCGAACGCGTTACCATATCTTAATGGATTTATAGTCCAAATCTCCTGCTTTTGAGAGGAAATAAAATACCTCCGAAGTCTAAGATGGCCGCTGTAACACATTCAGAGTTTTTTTTTTTTTTTTGTCTGCTTATCACAATTCATCAAGTGTGGCCCAATATATCTCAATGATCTCCCAGATATGACGACGTCCCGCATGCAAATGAGTGCGCGGGATCGCGCGGAGGAGGCTGTCGGTGCAGACGGGGAGGACGGGCCCTGGCCAGGCTACGGCGTGCCACTCACTCCGGCAGGGGGCTCGCGGCTCTCACCGGCTTTAGTCCCGTTTTTTCAAAGCCCTTTTCATCGTCTCTGCGGGCTCCTCGCCGAAAGAGACTGGGTCTAAATAAAGGAGCATTATGAAAATTGTAATATCAACCCCAAGAGCATGTCCGCCTTGGCAGTTTCGCAGCCTTCACGCATTGAACTGATGCATCAGCCAAGTCGATACCTAAAAGTCCATTTAAATGCATATACTGGGGTTGAATGAAACAACAGTACTTTCTTTATACGATATATCTTAATTCAACTTTTCAATTTCGTGACAGTTGGTTTTAGCTCGCCCCCTTCTTCACGCCGAATTCTTTTTAGTTGGTCTTTTAACTGGTCCTTTGTGGCTCTATCTGACACACTGTCTTACTTTAGTTTGTCATTGATGATAAATGATCCTTATCAGACCTTTACAATCTTTATTGTGATACATTTTCGGGCAAAAAGAGAATAAATATAAATGTAGTGAAAGCACCAAACAAATCTTCTGCTACCGAAAAACAACGGACTTCGGGGATCAAGTCCACAACACAAATAAGCCGGATTCCACAGACAACAGGTCTTCGTGCCAGTACAGAATAGTAGTCTGTACTAGCCTATGTATTTGGATATTTGGCCACTGAAAAGTTCGTAAATACGATCTGAAAGCCCACATCTTGGCCGGTTTAAAACGAGATGACTTTAGCCATACACCAACAATGTAGGCCTATGCTAAAGATTAAAATAGAATTACAGAGTATTCATCTTATTCTTTGCACCAATGGCTGTTTATGAGTGATAAACAGTGATCCCCAGCCACCAAATGCTAAACAAACTAAAACCCAGGTGATTATATCGATATTGTTGTGTAGGCTGTATGAGAAGGGGGAGTCGGGGGGTGGGGGGATATATAAATATTAATCGTCTGAGTGAAAAGAGTGTCTGACAGATATGATGTATGGCGGCAGATGAACTGAAGGAGGTATTCAAATGTACAGTATGTGGCTCATTGTGTTGTTAATTACCTTAAAGTGGGGGCGCACTTCATAATAATAAAGCTTTTATCATTAATAAACCAACCGGAGTTGATATAATTGCGCGTGATGAATGGCGTCGGTCCTGTTCTGCAGGTGCCGAAGACGCTGGTCACTCCGGGGAGGTGCTGTTCCCTCATTGTTGGAGGACACTAGGCGCGTATACAGACCGAGTACTAAGCGATATTTCTGCATGGATAAGCAGGTGCTTGTGTTGTGTACATGGAAATGGAAAAAAAAAAAAACAATAGGGGGGTTTTGCACTGGAGGTTAAGGCCATGAAAAATGGTGTAATTTTAGGACAGAGTGAAAGGTCTGACCTGAGCGGGGACTGTGGCATTTCCTGTGGTGAGCTCTGCATTGGCTGCTAATAGAGATCTAATTGATGGGCGAAGCCCCATTTCCTCGCGCCATCCGTTATTGCTCCATCCAGCCCGCTGCAAAATAGAACCATAATCGGATTGTGCAATTCCACCAGGATCGCAGCTAGAGCTAACGGCACAGAAAAATCGTTATTAAAAAAGTTAAAATGCTGGCTTGAAGTCGGCTTTCTGCCTTCTTTAAAGAGAAAACACGAAGAAAAGGATACCATCGAGGAACCTGACAGTAGCCTACCCTACCTCAGTCCTAAACTCCCAATGCCATATAAACATGCATAGGCTACTCATACATACATAGGCCACACACACACATGCACAAAAAGATTGTCTGTAAAATATACGTATGAAGTATTGAACATTGATTACTTAATACATATTAATAATAACGAAAACAATCATAATCAATTATATTTTGTGCACTCAATTTGTGGTTCCTACATTCAGATTTTTACCTCTATAAGATTCAGTACCTTGCTGCGCGGTGCCTTAACACTTCTTTCTTATATAAGACATTTTCATCCCAATGAGAAAATCTGTATAACATAACTGACAAATAAAAATAAATGGTGGACAATAGGTATAGTTCCTTTTTGTATTTTTTTGGCATCTAAACATCCTTTGAGGTAAAAATCAACATGCCTCTTTCTTGAGAAACTGCTCGCAAGACTTGCAATTGCACACATACTCATCTTCTTCCTCTGATAAAATGCTAAAACATCTTAAATATGAATTTCCCACATGCAGAATAGCTATATTGAATGTCATTGGCTGTGATTCTACCTATTTCTACAATCTGTTTCCATGTTCTTGATTCATGGCCCGAAGGAGAGATACCGGCATTGTTTCAGCCCAAAGGTGTTCCTCATTAGACAAACCCTGGCACATCCTGGGTAAATGCTGGATACTGACTCCAGGTCAGCAGCCAGGCGGTTAGAGAGGGTGTTTTGTTCTCCACCATTGCACTGCAATCTTACGGCTACCACAAGCAAAACTCCCTTCTGTGTTCTGAGTCCAAATTTCCAAAGGTCCAGGGGCACTGAGAGCTGAACAATAAAAACAGGATGTGCGTGATCCTCTGGTGCTCCACTGAAAATGTTCATTTTCCCTTTTTTTTTGAAAGGCAAACATGAGATGAAAGATGCTATAACAACTGTAATAAAGTAAAGCAGCCACAGCAAAACAGGTGTTTGCACTATATAGGAAAAGTGGTTTTATTTGTCAGTCACCATTTCAATTCTGAAGATGGCAAAAAACATTACTCTAACTGTTGAGCTGGATGACTCCAACTGCATGACTTTCAAAATCTCCCACAACAGTATTTGCATCACCTGTCTAATGCGTTTACATTCATCCCAAAAACAGCATGTCGTACCTCTGTGTATCTGTTTGACCTTATTAGGTACCTGGACACAATAAAGGCACTAAAGGACAAAATCAACATGCAATTCTGCATTTTATGTGGACGCTACAAAGTTGTGACATACAATGAAATAAAAAATGCAACTTGACAGAGAACACTTACAATTTGTGATTTTACATTTGTGTGACAGTGGGACCGAGAGATCATAGGAAGAAGGTGAAGAACATTCACAGTTCAACCAGAAGAGAGAGAGAGGAGAATGGACAGACTCCTTCCCAAAAAGGTTACATCCCTCACCCCCCCTCCCTCTCTCTCTCATTCTCTCTCTCCCTCTCTCTTTTACCCTCACTCACTTCCTCTCAATTCCCCTCTCTCTCTCCTTCTCATTCTCTCTTCCTCTCTTACCGTCTTTCACTCTCTTCTTCTCTTTACCCCTACTCTCTCTCTCTCTCTTCCTCTCGTTTTCTCTCTCCCTCTTTTTTACCCTCCTACTCCCTCTCTCACTCTCTCTCTCTCTCTCTCATTCTCCCTCTCTCCCCCTCCTCTCTCTCTCGCTCTCTCTCGCTCCCTCTCTCTTCCCCTTTTGCATCTCCCTTGAAGGGTGTAATGAGGCATGTCTTCACACAGAGGCAGGGCCCGGAGGGAGATGATTGATGAATCTGGGGGCAAAGCCAAGCCCCGCTGGGATAAAGGCCCATAGAGGCCCGCATAGAGCTGGGATAGTGGTTGGGATGGGCCAGCTCAATGGCCCGGGACCCCAGCGTATAGAGGCCAAACAGGGAGGGAAGGTGCTCTGTTGTTCCGTAATCCATTTAGCCATTGAGCCACCAGCCGTCTGATGCTGGATAAGTAGTGCAGAGGAAGTGAGGAGGGGATGGCGAGGGGCGGGGGGGTGGGGGGGGGCGGCTGGGGGGTTGGGTGGGGTGTTTAGGGATGGGGAGATGCACTCGTTGGGCCGCAGTGAGCAAGGAGAGCGGCAAAGGGCCCGGGGGGCCACGGGGGGCCCCGTGGAGTGGTGCTTGAGAACCCAGCAGGGGGGTGCAGCATTGCGAGCACCATCAGCCCCAGACACACCACAAAAACCTGCCGCCTAAAAAAAATGATGCGGCTGCTCCTCTGCCCGTTCGGGACAAGCTTTCAGTTCTGCGAAGGCCCTGTGCCGAAAGAACGACAGCCATTTTAACGTACGAATGGAAACAGAGCAAACGCTGACAGTTCTGCGAACTTAAACGAACACACAGAAACGACCAGCGACAGTACAGAATTACGTTAAAAAACATTAACAATAAGCAAGAGCTCCTCATTAACCGCTCCTCAGCTCTCTGCTATTGACTGCTGATTGTATTGTTTTGATATAAAGACCAAATATTTTGGTAAAGACCAAAAATCTGTTATACGACAGATTTCATTAAAATAATAAAATTTGTCAAATTTAGCTTTTTGAAGAAATTAGCTTGGTAAGCCCAGTAGTTATGTGTGTTTTTCTTTAAATGAAGAAGGTAAGTTAGACATGCGTAAATATCCACACGACAGGACACTTACTGATGTGGAGACCTTTGTTTATTCAACAGAACCAGGCTGCACGGTGTCATCGATGAGTCTGCAGTAAAACAGAGAGAGAGAGGGAATCTCAGAGAGGGCGAGACAGAGGAAGGGAGAGAGAGAGTGTGTGCGTGTGAGAGAGAGAGGGAATCTCAGAGAGAGTGAGACAGAGGAAAGGAGAGAGAGAGAGAGTGTGTGTGTGAGAGAGACAGAGAGAGAGAGAGTGTGTGCGTGTGAGAGAGAGAGGGAATCTCAGAGAGAGTGAGACAGAGGAGAGGAGAGAGATAGAGAGTGTGTGTGTGTGAGAGAGACAGAGAGAGAGAGAGAGCGTGTGTGTGTGTGAGAGAGACAGAGAGAGACAGAGAGAGAGAGAGAGCTTGTCTCTTTCTCTTCCCTTCATTACTGAAAGCTTGGCTCCCGTACCCTCTCTCCGCACGCGGCCGCGGCCCTTGTTGTTCCTCTTCTGACCATGGCTCTCGGCCAGCGAGTCTGGCGGCATTATGTCAGAGCCCGCCCGCCCGCCCACCCGCCCACCCGCCACGCTTCAAAAACTCCGGCAGCAACGGCCACCAATGAATCCATAATCTCCCCCCCTCCGGCCAGATATGGGGGTGGGGGGTCAGCGCTCAATGCAAACCCCACGGTCTCGCTCAGCGATGGTCTTGTCCGCCTTTCACGGGCGGCGCTGACCGGGCCTGTCGGACCGCGGTGACCGCGTGGCACAACATCTCCGCGCGCACAATGGGGGCAGCAATCTCCCGCCCCCTCCCTTTATCTGTTTAAGTGCTTCTGCGTGGCGGCCTGCGTCCCTCAGAGGAGAGGGGGGAAGAGTGATCTTACTGTGTGATCTTACTGTGAGGAGAGTGACCTTGCTGTGTGATCTTACTGTGAGGAGAGTGATCTTACTGTGTGATCTTACCGTGAGGAGAGTGATATTACTATGTGATCTTACTGTCAGAAGAGTGGCCTTACTGTGTGATCTTACCGTGAGGAGAGTGATCTTACTGTGTGATCTTACCGTGAGGAGAGTGATCTTACTGTGTGATCTTACTGTGAGGAGAGTGATCTTACTGTGTGATCTTACCGTGAGGAGAGTGATCTTACTGTGTGATCTTACTGTCAGAAGAGTGGCCTTACTGTGTGATCTTACCGTGAGGAGAGTGATCTTACTGTGTGATCTTACCGTGAGGAGAGTGATCTTACTGTGAGAAAAGTGATCTTACTGTGAGGAGAGTGATCTTAGTGTGAGAAAAGTGATCTTACTGTCAGAAGAAAGATCTCATTGTGTGATCGCACTGTCAGAACAGTGATCTTATTGTGATGAGAGTGATCTCACTGTGGGATCTTACTGTGAAGAGAGTGATCTCTCCTGAGGGGAATCTGGTACTCTTCACCATCTCACTCTGTATAGTTTAACATAGTTTGTACTTACTAACACACACACACACACATACACACATGCACACATACCTACTCATAAACACACATATTCTCTCTCACACACACACATGCACCCTCTCTGCCTCACGCTCAAAAATGTACTTACTCACAAACACACACTAAGAGAGAAAAACTGTCAAAACATTGCCTTTGACTCAAGCCTGAGGTGTCATAAATCATATGAGTTGTCAACTGTACTTTTATAAAAGATATTGAGAAGCAATGTCAGAATCGATGTGCTTTCAAAACGTCTGATTAACTGCCACAATCAATGCAATAAAGGGATTTATACAGCAGACATGATTTGTGTTTGGCTGTTTTGTGCATTCTTTGTTTTTCTTGAAAGCCAAGGCATCAAACAGAATGCTTTAAAGCATGTTCTTTGTTAAAGCATTATCTCTGCCACTCTACCACAGCAAATCTCACTCATATCTAAATCAGCCAGTGCCTGAAAGAACATGTTTGTGGCATTTTTAAAGGTTTATGTTCATTTATGTGTTCAATTTATAAATCAAAAACCAAGAAACAAAGACGCAGCAGCAATATACAATGCACGAGGTGGTTAAAAAAAACACCCTAAAACATGCATTATATATATTTATACTGTATATGTCTGGCATGCATATACAACCATATATCTACACACTTGAACATACAAATCCAAACACATGAACAAATACTTCCTTACATACACATGTACATGCATGCACGTGTAATACGTAACCAATGCAAAACAAACTGATTAGAAAATTAACAATCAATAATACATAAATGAGCATTACACAAGATAATAGAAGAATCAATAACAGTGTACATAAAAGACAATAATATATGTAGGAATTCTATAAAGAGGGCAATGGCATGCAGCATTCTGTATTGTTGGACAGTGCTCTTTCAAAAGAAATAGTTTTAGAGCTTTAACATTAATTATACACAGAACGGTCAATGTAAGTTTAATTAAAGCCAATGATGCATGCACTAATTCATCTGTGTCAACTTTGCTGTTCTTTTATAAAACATGTAGGACAATACATGTCTCATGTCACATACAGATACTGTCTTTATTGACAAGTGTTTCCAAAGCCTTCTGAGCTCACAATTCACTTAATTAGAAAAGAGATCTCCCTTATCAAAATGTTACCTTGATTTATGAAAACATAGAATTCAAATGTTCAGCATATGTTAGAATTACTGCATGGGCATTGTCACAGAGTGTGGTCTATTATGTAATATGCCTGATATGTTTGTAAAGTGGAAAATAAATAGAACCAAATTTATTATTATTATTATTATTATTATTATTATTATTATTATTATTATTATTATCCTTTCTGTGTGCGTGTGTGTGTGTGTGTGTGTGTTTAGAGGATGAAGGTTTGTGTTGGATGTGTGTGTGCGTGTGTTTAGAGGATGAAGGTTTGTATTTGGTGTGTGTGTGTGTGGGGGTGCATGCATGTGCGCGTGAGTGCGTGTGTGTGTGTGTGTGTGTGTGAAACAGAGGGAGGCACCGACAGAGGGAGGTACTGCTGTCCGCACCCTAAGCTCTGCAGCAGGTAGATGAATGGAGAAGCAGGGCCCTGACACTCCGGTGGAAGATTACCCACAGGCTCCCCGGCACAACTTCCATAAATTACTCTGGATTTTCATATTTCAGGATTCATCTGCATTCATCTTGTGGGACCTGGGCTGGGCTGAGAACAGCGCGAGGTCTTGGGGGGGGGGGGGGGGGTCCCCTCCCCCCTGCCCCACCGCTCCGCTCCGTTCAGCGGCCCCCGAGGCCTGGCTAATTGAATTGTGTCCCTGATTAGATTATCCCTGCTGCAGCATGCTGCCAGTCTGAAGTGCGACTGCCCTCTATTCTACTTAACCCTGCGGCCCCACACGCCCGTCCCTGCGCCTACACACACACTGCACAGGGCCCGAGAATATATTTAACCACCAAAGTTATTATTATTTTGCTTTTCATTGTCCTGCCTCATAAAAGCACACATTGTTTTAAAAAAAAAATAAAAATCACACCCCCCCTAATTCCCCCCTCCCCCTTATACGCCCCACCTCGTCATCCCGCAAGCCACATACCCCCGCCCCCCCCATCCCCCCCCCAGCCATTCCTGGCCCAGAACCAAATCAGATTATTGCTTTGTTTTGGTTGGTAGACTTGTTTACCATCTTTATTGGTGAGAGGGGCTGGAATCAGGCCTATGGGCATTTAGTTATGCCCATTGCTATACCATGAGCCACAGAATAAGCACATTTCCCCCTCACTAAGGCCCTAACGGTTACTATGGAAGCAAAAATACAGATAGTTCAACTAAATTCTGTTTGTAGGTTAAATTAAACGGCTAAATGAAATGGCGGTTATGTTTGCAGAGTGCTAAAGAAGAAGCAGTGCTAGGGCGGTGAACAGGAAGCTTGGTTCCATGAACAAGAAAATATCACAAAACCTTGGTGGAAAGAGCAAATGAAGAAGCAATGACAATAATGAAGTTTTCCACAGGACAGATATTCAGACAGGCCCAAGAGAGCTTGCTGAGTATTAGTGGTGACAGTCAGAAACAGCAAAGATCCTGAAATTTACTCGGTGCAGAAGGTTTTGCTCACATCGTTCCACAGTGCAATTTCATTTTCCATTAAATGCACCGTGAATATGACCTGCCGCATAAAAACTAGAAGTCCTGAGAATTAACTAAACACAGCCATAAATACAAGCTCTGGCTGTTTGAGGAATACCTAAAATTTTCCTAAAACAGCTCACCAGACTTCCCTATAAATATCCGCAGTTTTAAACGTTTTTTTACATTTATTTTTTACTTGCCACATTTTTGTTTAAAGTCAATGCTTATGATTAATATGTACTGTGGAAGAAATCCTGTTGCTATTCAATTATCATCTATTGCTTCCTGTAATTGTATCAAATCTCCTTTAACAATACATTCATGCCAAATGTCTTGGGCAAAGTCTGCCTTTCTTTCTTTATTGTTCTGCACTCTGATAAAAGCAATTGAATTGTTGGCTGCAATATTGGATTTTGCTCTGTAGAATATACTGAAATCATATTTTTTGTTAGAAACTATCAATAAATCTTGTACAGGAAAAGTAATAAGATACAAATATGAAGAAGACCTTGGGAAAGAAAATACTACAGCTTAAGCATTTAGGCAAGTTAAAATAGAGTGAAAATACCACAGAACCATTCATCTGGAGATGGAGATGGTACCTTGGGCTTTTGATATTGAAGTAACTTGGGACCTCTTTTTCCACTTATTGGACACATGGACAGCGCCACATTGAAGCGTGCGTGTGTGTGTGTGTGTGTGTGTGTGTGCGTGCGCACGCAAGTGTGTGAGTGTGTGAGAGAGACTGTGTGAGAGACAATACACACACACACACAGCTCTGTGGATTAAATAAATACATCCTTTGTCTGAATAACCTGCATTTGTGTGGTTTTATAAATGAATAAATGAGGGAAAATTACAGAAATGTACTCTGAGAGAACAGCACTAACATTACAGCACAGTGAACACTAACAGCAAAGCACAGACATAAACAGCAAAACACAGACAATCCTGGCATCGTAGCACAGACTATATTAACAGTAAAGCACAGACAATACTTAGATTGCAGCACAGACAATATTAACAGCAAAGCACAGACGATACTGACATCGCAGCACAGACAATAATAGCATATTCTTTCAGTCTTTCTCAGTATCTACTTCGCTAGTGGAGGAATCACAAGAGTAGCACACTCTTGTGGAATTGCAGTAGTTATCATCAGAGACTATGTAATATTCACTGTAACCCTGGAATGTCAAGAGCTGAGCGCAGAGTCCCTTTACATAGCCAGACCTGAAGCTCAGTTCACTAACCACCACACAGTTTTGGGACAGCTACATACTATCAATACCAATCAGAATCAGCGAAGACTATAAGTCAACAAAAACAAAATGACGTTACTCACTGGTAAACTCATACAAAAAAATCAAAACCAATCAGAATGCCAGAAAATGTGACCACCCTGTAGTAGACTATCTGACCACAGTGGGAAAACTACAAACTCAGGAAAACATTGACATGGTGCAATGACTCAATGAACACAGCCTGGCCAGAGACTGCCTGCCAAGAAGGTGACTTGGTTCCCCCAAGAAGAGAGGATATTCCCCCACAGCAGCCAACAACAAAAAAGAAACAGAGAGATACACTTCCTCAACCCAACGCAATAAATGCAAAGAAATTAGAAAAGGTTTTTCAAAAATTGAAAACTGTACACCCAAGCTTCCCAATCATACCTGAGACCAAACTATTGCACATCTTCCTTGGAGATGATAGTTTCTCCACATATTTGCCAGCACAATATGTGCTTGTATTTTATTAAATAAAGCATATTTGTATTATTTATTTACAGTTTTGTAATTATTATTAATATCACCATTGTCATAATTACTGGTATTATTACACATTTTTTGTTTCTAGCTATTGTTGTTTTTATTGCTATTATTGTTATTATTTTGGTTGATTGTTATTAACAATCAATACTTTGCAATATTTATGTATGAAAATATGTCATACCAATAAAGTAAACCTGACGAAGGCAATGCGTACATGTTTTTTAATGCTAGTTTACCCATCTATATATATTACACCCACACAAGAGCCTGGACATTTGATTTTTATACCACATTACTTTTTTTTATTTTTATTTTTTTTATTTTTATATTTATGAAAATCGTTTTTTGGGTTTATAAGTATTTAGAATTTCAATTTGAGAGAAAGAGGGAAAGAGAGAGAGAGAGAGAGAGAGAGAGAATCACCTGTCAGGGCGGGGCTTGTGTACAGGTGTGGCTCTTGGAGGGAGAAGCCCATCCATCTACTGGAGTCACTTTTCATAATTATTGAATTACATTCCTCGTGAGCCATTAAGAAGTACATTTACTTTTTAACCACCTGCTCTTCCCTCTTATCCACCATTTGCACCATCAATCTTTCAGCGTTAGCGGGAGCTAAAAGCTTTCTGACTGGTTTATAATGGGGAGCACTGCAGGGCCGCCGTGCAGTCCAGAACCCCAGCGCCTAGGGTCACTCAGTCAGGCCAGCTTCTGGGGGAATGAGAACCTCAATGACAGGTCACTCATTGTGTGGAGACACAGGCACATACACATGCACACACACGCACGCGCGCACACACGCGCACACACTCATTCACACACACACACACACACACATGCATGCACTCACATATACATGCATGCGTCCAGGCAAACACACATGCAAACACATGCGCTCACACACCCACACACACACACACACACACAGACATACATGCATGCGTGCAGGCACACACAAGCACATGCGCACAGATGCACACACACACACACACACACACACATGCATACACGCATGCACGCACACACACAAGTACGCACATGCACACATAAACCAAAGGCTACACCAATCACAGGCGTGCACGAAAAATGCATGCACAAAACACACACCCCCAAAAACAAAATGAACACAAAATACATCTTCCACTCTTTTCCCCTTTCTTTTCTTTTTCCTGTTGTGCATTTTAAAGCAACTTCCTGTGTGCTCCCGAGGTAATTGGATTATCTCTGGGCTAATGGGCTTCACTCCGGAGTTCGGAGCCTCTGTGCCCAGACCTTGGAAGACACATGAGTGCAGTGGCAGACGGAGACATCTGCAGAGACAGGCCCGTGGCCCCCCCCCCACCACCCCATCCCTCGCCCCCCCTCCCCCCCCTTACCCAATCCGGGGGCGGGGAGGCAGGGCCAGGTGCGTCTCCCTGCAAATTGAGTTAGCCGCGAGATGCCACATCCAATTGCACAAAATTGATGTGAGAGTTTGTGATGTCTGCCATAGGTCTTACAACAAAGGTCAGTGTGCCTAGACAGTGACATCAATCTGGCCCACGTGCACTCCCAACTCCCACGTTTCAGCTGGATTAAAGTGTGTATGAAAAACAAATAATCTCATTATTAATATCACACATCAATTCCAAGTTCTCAGGAAATAGGCACAAGAAATATGAGCCCTATATATGTATATATATATATATATTCCTACAGTGATCAAGGAACAATATTGCGAATATGAGAAATCAGTCGCGTTATTGCTGTCATTAGTTAAGCTGTGCTACGCAATTCACCTCCCACCAGGTACCATTATAAAGATACACATATGGGGAGTATTTCTCGGCTATAGAAGTTCTGCTTTAAAAAGTGTTTTATTTGCTCAGCTTGCAGTGAAATGACATTAATTACAACCACAGCAGCGAAGCAGCCAATTTTCAGCTTCAGAAACGGCTGCGTAGAAGCTATTTCTGAAGCTGAACATCCACAGACAGGTGCTTATTATAATATTTATCACTATTTGCCAAAGGTAACATGCAGCGTGTTTACTGGGTTGGTTAAATAATGAAGCAGTTCATGTTCACTGTCAGCTCAACAACAAATGATGTTTAGAGTTCCACGGGTCATTGTTTCCATATTACCAGAGCGTTCATTTGGATGATGATCCATTCAGCAAAACACTTACTCAGATTTATTCAATGTGATTACTTGAGGAAAGTGAATGGTGTGTCAAAACTCAAATCTTTTCCGTGAATAAACATTTGCTGTAATGCATTCTTTACTAGAGAAAACAAATTTAGAAGTTTCAGTGCTTTATTTTAGGGCTGAACTACCTGCTCTGCGATTTCGGCAGTGTCTTATTTCAGGTGCATGATGGAACCACTTTCATCGCACCCATATTCAGAAATGCCTTTTGGCTCTTATTGCATTACCTTCGTTGGCCTGCTATTTGGAGGGCCAGAACTGAAACTGCTCTGGCTGAAATTGTTCAGGAATTTTTTTTTTTTTTAATCATCATTTTCTATTTATTTGGGAATTTAGTAGGAAATGATTTACTTCATAACTTTAAACGACACAATCAATAAGGCTAAAATTGTCAAAACAATTTGCTATAATTTATTTGGTTCAGTTAATCAACCATGAAATAAAACTGCAATTTCATTAAGCATTTTCGTGTGAGCATTTGAACACAGTTAATATGTTATCTAATGGCTATAATAGTAAGTGCATGGGTACATTAAAACACTGCAGTAATGTTCCAGCACTGCATTTTTCCTTCAGAATGAAAGACTCTGGACATTAAAACTGGATTTGGCAGAGGGCATCTGATGTTTGCATCATGCTCCTTATCTTTCTTGCTAAAGAAATTGTTTGAGAGGGCTACAGCAGATACAGTGGATTATGTGCTAATTAACCAGATAGATTTACCTTTATGTCTTTGACATGTGTGGATAGTAGCAGAAACAGAGAGTACACTAGAAGCAACTGACACAATGCCATGATGTGTTTTTGTCTCGTGTGTTCTCCCATCACATTTAAACATGGTGTGGAACAGAAGCAGAATTTCTTCACATTTCTTTAAGCTCACCTGATTGGGCACTCAGAAACTGCACGCCCATGACCAAGCAAGCCTGTTTCTTTCTTCCTGTAGTTAAAAAAACCCCCAGAAACAACGAACGTTTTTCACCCGACAGTCAAATGGTAAGAAAATGTGTAGAGATGGATCTCGAGCAGTGTTGGGTGGGCTGGTCCTGTAGGCCAGTGTAGAGAGATGAATCCTGGACAGTGTTGGGTAGGGCGAGCATGTAGACCAGTTTGGGGAGATGAATCCTGGGCAGTGTTGGGTAGGGCGAGCGTGTAGGCCAGTGTAGAGAGATGAATCCTGGGCAGCGTTGGGTGGGCTGGGCGTGTAGGCCAGTGTGGGGAGATGAATCCTGGGCAGTGTTGGGTGGGCTGGATGTGTAGGCCAGTGTGGAGAGATGAATCCTGGGCAGTGTTGGGTTGGCCAGGTCAGTAGGCCAGTGTGGGGAGATGAATGCTGGGCAGTGTTGGGTAGGGCGAGCATGTAGGCCAGTGTAGAGAGATGAATGCTGGGCAGTGTTGGGTAGGGCGAGCATGTAGGCCAGTGTGGGGAGATGAATGCTGGGCAGTGTTGGGTAGGGCGAGCGTGTATGCCAGTGTAGAGAGATGAATGCTGGGTAGTGTTGGGTAGGGCGAGCGTGTAGGCCAGTGTAGAGAGATGAATGCTGGGCAGTGTTGGGTAGGGCGAGCATGTAGGCCAGTGTAGAGAGATGAATGCTGGGCAGTGTTGGGTAGGGCGAGCATGTAGGCCAGTGTAGAGAGATGAATGCTGGGCAGTGTTGGGCAGGGCGAGCGTGTAGGCCAGTGTGGGGAGATGAATCCTGGGCAGCGTTGGGTGGGCTGGGCGTGTAGGCCAGTGTGGGCAGATGAATCTTGGGTAGCGTTGGGTGGGCCAGGCCTCTAGGCCAGGCCGGATCTGTCCTGGGCCTCCCCATGGCGTTGCCTCATTACTGCTATGTCCTGCATTCTGACTCACGCACAGGGTTTGATAATGGACCAATTGAAACAAATGAATGTAGGGAAAGATAAATGAATGTGTCCTAGATTATGACATCGCTCACATTTGATTTATTGTCGCTCCGGACTCGAGGGTGGGGAGGGGGGGGGGGAAAGGCAAGCCATTCTTTCTGATGTCACAGCACAAGATGCGCCACAGAGCTGACTTGTTGGAGTTTGGCTGCGTGCGCACTTTCGACCCCCACAGCACGCGGGCCACTGGCAAGCAGGAAGTCTTTAGCTGACTCAGAAGAAAGCAGACATCAGACCACTGAGATGTGCCCTGGATTTTGTGTTGCGCACAACATAAATGAATCCATACAAGCTATTTGTGCAAGCAGTATTACAAACAAGGCCATGGAGTCACCCAAAAATACTATGGAATGTTATGTATTTTTTCTAATTCCAACCAAATGACAACTCATTCACAAATTTTTGTTGTTTTGCAATGTGTGCCTCTGTAACACATTGCAAAAAAAAAAAAAAAAAAACTGTAGAGTACAGGGGCAAATTCTCATGTACAGATGAAACGGGTAATAACCTATGCCAACGTGATGGACAAGAGGAAAGTGTGGATAAAAAAAGATGATCTCATGATCCAAAGCACCCCCCTCATCTGTGAAACATGGTGGAGGTAGTGCTATGGCTTGGGCATGTATGGCTGCCACAGGAACTGGCTCACTTGTCTTCATTGATGATGTGACTGCTGACAGGAGCATGATGAATTCTGAAGTGTACAGAAACATCTTATCTGCTCAGATCTGACCAAATGCCTCAAATCTCACTGGGTGGTGCTTGACTTTGCAGCAGGACGATGACCCCAAACATACCGGTAAAGTAAACAAAGTGGAATGTTTTTTTGACTGGCTAAGTCAATCACCTGTCCTGAATCCAATTGTGCGTGAGTTTCACTTGCTGAAGACAAGACTGGCAAAATGCCCCAGAAATAAACAGGAACTGAATATGGCTTCAGTACAGGCCTGGCAGAGCACCACCAGGGAAGATCATCAAATGCAAAGGATTTGTGTCCAAGTAATAAACATGACAACTTAATTTCAGATTATGTTCATTTGTCAAATTACTTTTGTTCCACTAAAATGGGGGAACTCTGTATAAAAAACGTAGAAATTCCTACACGGATCACCCAATATGGATGCAAATACCCTCAAATACTTGAAAGTCTATATTTTATCTGCACATTGACAGTTTTTGTTTGATTATTTGTTTGTTTTTAATGCGATGTGCTGGAATATAGACCCAAAGCAACAAAAATTCTGTCACTCTCCCAATAGTTTTGCATTTAACTTTAGATAAACATAGAATATATTAAATATACCCTAATATATTCCAATTTTACATTTGGACTCAAGCATTATATTCAATAAAAGACCAATGAGTGCGAGCATGTATGATTATTTTAAAGATTATTTATTATTAAATCCTCATATTTCTTATTGATACGATGCTCCATAGTTTTTGAACAACCATAATTGTTATGGAGGCAATTATTTGATCCTTCTTTCAAAAATGGTGCGTGGGTCCAGCTCACGCTCTTGACGCTCAAAGATGGCTATTAACATTAAAAATCGTTCAATCATTTCTTCCTCCGCTCCCTCTGTCAAGATGGTCCTTAATCGCTTCATTCCGTTTAGAACCCACAAGTACACAAAAGCTGGTTTCATTTTAGTCATGCATGCGGCCGTCTCGCTCGCTCTCGACGTCCCGGAGTCCTAAATACAGGAAGATACAAGCCATCGTATCCCGCGGGACTTTATGGCTTCGGGCACTGTTCGTGTCAAAGCACTGAGGCGGAGTGGCTGGTTAATGACACTGACCCTGACTTCAGCTCGGCCGCAATAACAGCCCGGCAGCTGATATATGAGACCGCGGCTAATAATTGTCAATTAGGTACTGGTGCGAAGAATTAATCCGGAACGCTAAATAAAACCTGCCACCCCCTGACAGCAGTAACACCGCAAAACTGAGTTGCAAATGTAGGTATAAGAAAGTAGATTCATTCAGAACAGTAGCCAAGTAGTACAGTCAAGTCCTAGAATGGGCAATCATCGCCGGTAAACAAATACAAACCTTCTATATATCCATGTACCCCCATCAAACTGACAAACTGTTTGAACAGAGGTTTCAATAGCATTACGCATCCCACCAATGGTTAGCCTGCTATAGCATCATCGATGCAGACCATAATAGAAGGTCAATGTTAAACTGTACAAGATGAAACGATGACAGGAGACTCCATTAAGAATTTAATTCTTTTTTATTTTGGACAATTTTGTGAATCAGATTCGCGAATACTGGCGAGAGATTTAATGATCGCAATTTTTAAAAATCTTATCCCAGACCGATCGATGCCATTTTTTCTGTTAATGTCGTCTTGGAGCTTGAAGTAATTTAGTAATTGACTCTAAGCAAGGCATTTTGCCAGTAGCAGGCCTGCTTTCTTCAGAGTAATATGTTTGCTAATTTTATCCTCAGGAATGGGATTATTATGTTAATCCTGCTCTCTGTGCCTAACCTCGACCACTTGGGAAGAGTTCGTGGAAAGCGGTAACTACACAAACCTTAAAGAGTCCAGCATTCCTTCACTGGCAGGTGCGTTACGGAAGCAAATAGGCTAGCACGTGCCGTGCCGTGCATGGACTGCGTCCGAAGCATTCATTTGTACGGGTTTGGCTACTTGCGGATATTAATCAACATTTCCTAATTAACTTGCATATATACTTCAATAAATCATCGCCATCACCAACTCCATTTCAGAAACGTTAGACTAGTGCTAGTAGCCTACGCTACTTATGACAAGCCACATAGGACACAAGTTGTATCAGAATCGAATTTTTTTTCTTTTAATTCAATTGAGGAGCAGAATCGGTTCACCGTCCCATTCATCATTAGGTTTTAGTTCAACAATATGCAGGCTAGAATAGGCTAGAATATCAATAATACATGTAATTAAAACGTGATTTTCATCATTAGCAGCTAGTAATAGTAGTCGCAGTAACAGCAGCATCAGCGGTAGTAATAGTAATGGTATTATTATTATTATTATTATTTATTATTAATAATAATAATAATAATAATAATAATAATCTGCTATATTTGATCTTGCTGTTTGCTGTTTGCTGTTTATAAAACCAGTATAGTTTCATCATCGGGGTATGATATTATTTACTTGCTAGTTTCGTGCAGCTCTCGGATTTCACCAAGAATGGAAAGGGTTTAGACTAATTCAATTTACTTTCCCTCCTCATCCTCTTCTGGGCAGATGTCACTTCATATCTGCTCGTCTGCTCAAACGCCCTATTTCCAAACCTCGGGCAGATGCTTCCCCCCATAAGGAGCACTACAGGAAAGACCGCGACAACTTTTTAAAAATTAAGTTGCGTGGCAACATGTTGAGTTCCATCATTTCACGTGCATACAATATTGGCCTTAATGACTTACATCCTTAGTGTGTGTGGTAATCTGCCCCAACAAACGCAAATTTACTTAGAACTCTGCGCTAAGATACGTGAAATAAAATACAGCACTGGATGGTTAATTTATCCATCTGAATAACCTATAATTTTGAATATTATTCCGCTGTGTTCCCTTCCTTTCTGGGTATACTTTCACACAAATAAATGGGGGTGCCTTCTAATTTATTTCTGCAGCACATTTCACGCAGAAGCTGCAACGCAATACGATTTTCTCCAGTTGAATTACTGCAAATGACTGCGTAATGAAAGAGCTGGAATTTCAACATGTATTGTCATCGGTTGGGTTTTACGCTGTCATTATCTCGCGTAGCTCATCACGTGACAAAGCTGATAACTTAATGACAAAAGCTTACATGTCTATTTCGCCTACAGTGATGGACGCGGTTAGGAATTCTAAACAGGTCATTCAGCGTGACATAACTAAGTTCAAAGCGGAAATATTTGGACATTCTCATTAACAAGGCAGTTCTCTACTTCTTTCACAGCGTGTGTTTATGGGCTGAATTTAATGGGGGACTGAAAATGTGAACACTAAATTGAGAAATCAACCAATAAACGCAAGAACGGGCCCCAAGGAATGTTTGATGGCTGATATTTTATTTATATATTCCCATGTCCTCTATGATTACACCCCCTCCCCATATTATTATTGTTTTGCCTCAGGAACATGTCCTCAGTCAAAGTAAGACATTATGTTTAACTTGACAGCAATTCCTTTCTTTGTCTCTCTTTCTGTACTCTATCGCATTGTGCGCTGATACGTCCACACAATGGCATTTTGTTTTTGTCTTTTTTCACTGCCCTGTCGCATTCTTCCCGTTAGTGGTGTTCACGCTTTCTAAAGCGATCGGTCCTTTTCGTCTTTATTTTTTCCCCCACTATTATTCACCTTGTAAACGGACATATTAGGTTTCGGAAGGCGTGTGTTTCTTGGCTTATTTGAACGAACCATTCTGATTTTATTTGTATTATTAAGTCTCGTTACAAATATCGGCAATGCAGTCAGTTGTTTTCTTAAAAAAAATTAAAAAAAAAAAATTAAAACACATATCATTGATAAATGTGTGTATTTTCCATAAAACACTGGCATGCGTGTAATTGTACTAAAAATCTGTATGGAATTTAAAAATATTTTTGTTTGGCTATTTTTGTTTGGCACATACATTTTGCTATCGTACGTTTTGTCCATATTTGGGTGATAGCTGTGTTGAAATTAGCAGAATATTATATTCATGATATGGCATTCTCTGGGATTCTTTCCATTCAAAATGTATCATGTTCAACGTCCAAATGAAAAGATCTAAATTTTTCCAACACTTTGTTTTGCGCAACAGCTCCTTAAAACATTTTAAAACACAAAGAAAGATTTTGGATGTATACAATGTAGGCGTTAACATCGTTGGGTGGACTATAGACCTCGAGAAGCGCACAGCAGGGCCGTTTGAATGAGAATAAACGTAGGGGAAAGCTATAATTCTATTTGTCCTAGCAAAATATCAGAAGGGGTTTCTCCGTGCTTTGTGCATTTTATTAGATTAATTCTTAGCGATGGTTTCTTCTCCTTGCCAGACGCGTGTAGGGAAGTCCGTGAGGCAGTTGGTCTTTGGTTTCAATAATCAAATTAACCATTTGGTACAACTTTTAGCCGGGACTCGCGTGTAGAAAGAAAACATTAACATAAAAGGGGCTGTGGTGTGTCAAGAAAGAATAAACTTTTCTGTCAATTCATCTTTCTATCAAGACAGAGAAAAGAAACGCCATAGCAATGCGGAACACCAGCTAGCGTTTATTCAAATCAAGGCACTCATTTAAATAATTAATTTTATTTTTTTAAAAGCATTTCAGCGAGTGAAATATAGAATAATTCGTTGAAAATCTTGATCTGTTTCGGCTACACTGAATATACTTAATTCCACTTTCTCGCAAAATATAACAATACATGTCTTAAATTATGGAAAAGGTTTTTGTGCAACGACAAATGCATTTAGTTAATTTGTTGGTTGATAATACGATTGCATTTTGTGTCTCTTCGACCAAAAGGCCAAGCAGGCAATTCACGTTCAGAACGTGCGTGGGCGCATTCACGTGCAGGACCAGCAACACAAATTTCCGCAGCTCCATTTTTATTTGTACCTGGAGACCAGGGAAACGAGTTGTTAAGTCGTGGCAATTTATTTTGTACTGTCACACGGCGAACATTTATTTTCATTGTTGCTATGAAAAAAAGCGTTACAAATAGGCCTGCTTGACATTTCTCTATCTGTCAAATCAGCGGTGTAAAACAGCAGAAGCAATAAAGCCAACGGGAAACACAAAATGATTTCAACCAAATGCCGGTATCAACAGAATTTTGTTCCTCGAGACAGCCGAAGGAGGACAGTACGATCTCCACTGCATTGCTTCTTGTAAGATAAATGTGACACGGGTGGATAAATAGTTTTATAGACTGAGTTCTTCCATTTGAAACGTGCTTGAAGTTATACAAGAGAAAGGGGGATGCCACGTGAAATAAGACAGATTCAAATAAATCTCTGTTTTTAATCACGAAGAAGTCTATTGATAGCGAGAATAACACAAACAAAAGATCGCTGTGTTACTATAACAAAATTAGCCACTTAACTCGACTAATACTCCGGGCCTAACCGCACAGTGATGACTTTACGAGTTTGTTACTTTAATTACAGAGTTGTTACTGGGCATATAACGGAATAATGAATGTAATAAAACGAATTACAGGCGAGTTGAAATCATATAAAATATTCCCAATTTGTTTATGGAACGCTCACTATGCAAATAAGATCTAATTCTTCGAAGAAACAAACACAACTTAAATGGAATAGTGCTGCGAAAGCGATTTATCCTCCATTGTCAAGTAGTTTATAAATAGTTTTACCAGCATAATCTTGCTTAACTGCAGTTAATAATGACCTGAACACTGACTAAATCAATAAGGGTAGGTCCATCGGAATTATTATTATTATTCATGTATATTTGTTTTTTGTTGCCAATTTTATTAATAATAGCATGAATTATAATAGTAGATTTAAATGCAAGAATGATTATTATTTTGTTATAGCCAAATAATTATTGTTGACATGTGGTTTATTATTATTATTATTATTATTATTATTAATGTTTATTTTTATTATTGTGTTGTTATTTTTATTAGAAATAACTTGAAAAATAATCATAATTTTAAATTAAAACATAACAATTTTGTTATAGCCTAAAAATCATTGTGGTTGTGGTTTATTATTATTATTATTATTATTATTATTATTATTATTACTATTACTGCCGCTACTACCAGGTGTTGCATAAAATAACACTATTGACTCCTTAGAGAGACTGAAAAGGAAGGAAACAGAGAAACACGTCCAGTACTATTGTGACTCATCCCGATCTCTTCACTGTTCCTGTCTTTCAGACGTTTTCACGCGCTTCGGGGGGCGGCTTGTTGTTAAATTGAGCGTGTAACGCTCTTACAAGCAAGCCGCGGAGGCACACCCGGGCCTCCCGAACTTCAAGCCAAGAAAGTAGCTACGGCAGGGGGGAAAAAGGAAGAGGGAAAGAGGGGGGGAAATACCATCCAAACTTTGTGCCCAAGGTATATGATCAGTTAAAAGGCTTAAAAGCTCGGGGAAAATTGGATCAGGGAGAATCGTCACCCAACTTTCATTATTTCCAAGTGGTGTGATTGAATTAAAGGGCAAGGAGATGGTTAGAGGAGGGGATGGAGGGACCCGATGCGTAATGGTGTGGTATTAAATTCTAATTAGAGATGCAGGGAATCACTGATAGGGGAGGTTAGACAGCTTGGTCCCCCAGTGCCAGCCCAATAGCCTGATGAGTTATTGTCATGTAAAAAGCGCCAGCAATAAGACCAACCGCTTTGCTATTGTCCAAGTAGAAAGAGCCAAGTTTATTATGAGGACTCTATGCTCTAGAGACCTCGGGCTAGGCGGCTCATAGGAGGCTTTTCATAAAACAAGGCTGTGCTCCTATAAAGGAGGCCAGTTTTGAAGCAGGCTTTGAGCAGTGCACATCTACCCACAGTCAAGCCTCCTTCAAACCAAAAAAAAAAACAGAAAAAAGAAAAAAAATACAACCGCTATCTCTCCCCAACAATTTGAACATTAATTTAAATCCTGCTGTTTTTAAATCCACATCGAAATAGACATACGTATATATTTTGAAACTGCTTTTTTAATCCACCGAGCCTTTGCAAATGTATAAAATGGAATATTCTTACCTCAATTCCTCCGCCTACGAGTCATGTATGGCCGGGATGGACACCTCGAGCTTGGCATCAGCCTATGCGGACTTCAGCTCCTGCAGCCAAGCCAGTGGGTTTCAGTACAATCCGATCAGGACCACGTTTGGAGCCTCCTCCGGGTGTCCCTCCCTCACCCCGGGTTCCTGCAGTCTCGGGACACTGCGGGACCACCAGAGCAGCCCGTACGCCGCAGGTAAGGACAATCGGTTCTATTCCCCGCTCCAGAGCCTCTTCCCCGGTATATAGGAAGCCGTGATTGCATTTGAAAATGGAAATGTGTTTAGTATTTACCAAACGAAATTTGCTTACACAAATGAAAGAATTTATCACGTTAGAAGTGATTGCAGGCAAGCGGTAATTCAGTTACGGGGTTACACTATCCCTGTCACACCCGAACCGCCAACAAAATTATCTTAAGCTGCCAAAATGATAGGCATAATTTATTTACTTTGCGATGAGACGTAAAGCTTAGAAAATAATGAAATAACCACGGAATAAAGCTCATTACTGGAACTGCATTTGTTACTGTACAACGAACGAATAGGGTGACAACACTGCATTTTCAAAATTTTTACTTTTTATATATCACAATGTCTCATCATCATTACACATTGTTAATAAATACAAGGTATTGACTTAGTAAATTTGTATTTTACAGTAATTCTGATCTGGTCTAAGTTATACAGTTGCAATATATTAATTCTGATACAGGACATGATTTATTTTCATTTGACAATTTCAACTACTTATTTTAAAATCGTAGAAGTACTGAATCATCAGCTCTAACACCAACAAGAGATGAGTTTCTGACTGTAAAAATTCTTTATATTCTTCTTCTTCTTATTATTATTATTATTACTTATCCCTATTATTACTACTATTATTATCGACAACAACAACAACAACAACAACAATAATAATAATGATAATAATGCTACTACTACGACTAATAGTAACAACAACAGTAATAATAATAATCACAACAACAACAATGACAACTAAAATAACAACTTCATTTCTTTATGTTCTTCTTCCCTTCAGTACCCTACAAATTGTTCACGGATCACGGTGGCTTGAACGAGAAGCGGAAACAGAGGCGCATTCGGACCACTTTCACAAGCGCACAGTTGAAGGAACTGGAGCGCGTTTTCGCAGAGACACACTATCCAGACATTTACACGCGCGAGGAGCTGGCGCTTAAAATAGATCTCACAGAAGCCCGCGTCCAGGTTGGTTTCCCTCAAGAAGTGAAATTGAAATGAAAATACATGTGGATTGAGCATTCTGCAAAACAATTGTGCCAAACTATTTCGCACATTTTGTGTAGTTTCACCCAGACTATCAATCTTCAACTTGACGTCGTATTGTATATACTATATGTATGTATGTGTATATACGGCTATATATGTATAAATGCCTATGTGTGTGTGTGTGTGTGTGTGCGTGCGTGCGTATACAAGCAAACAAACACACACCCACACACACATACACACATACGAATGTATAGGTGTATGCTGTCAATGGACATATAACTACGTAAAATTGTGAATGCTGCTGCAAAATTCAAATAGCCTTCTGATTGATGATTACACCTTTGCAACTATGGGGTAAACGTTACGTATCCAATTTTCCAAGTTCATTTGGTAATTTTTAGAGCAAAAAAATCTGGTGAGAATACAAATTTACAAAAAACAATCTCCCCTGTGCATTAGGACTTAAATAGTGAACGCAATATTTGCTTGAAGCCTGAATGTTTTTGTTCGTGTTCTAGGTGTGGTTCCAGAACAGGCGCGCAAAATTTCGCAAGCAGGAGCGCGCGGCAGCCGCTGCAGCCGCTGCTGCCAAGAACGGATCTTCAGGGAAGAAATCAGACGCTAGGGAGGATGAAAGCAAAGAACCGAAAGTTACCGACCCAGACAGTACGGGAGGTCCGGGTCCCAACCCAATTCCCAATCCTAGCTGTGGGGGACCAAGTCCGACAGGGGGACAGGGTAACACCGTAGCCAGCGGGCCAGTGGAACAAGTGAAGACGTCTACATCGGGTGGTCTGGTTGGCACCGCATCGAATCAAGGATGGGCCTCCGCCCCCGGCACCATCACTTCCATTCCGGACTCATTAGGTGGACCATTTGCGAGCGTACTGTCTTCACTACAGAGACAGAACGGAACCAAAGCCACTTTAGTAAAGACCAGCATGTTCTGAACAGTGAGGAGAGACGCTCGAAAACATAAACGTAATTTAAAAAGCAAACGCTTAAAACTGGCGACTGTACTGCCCCGAGTAAAACGAGAGGGATTTTCAAAATACTGTACATTCACAAGGCCGGTCAAGACATTGGAGACGGAGGAGAGAACATTATTGGTCGCAACATCTTTGTGAACGTTCTGGATCCCTCTGACCACCCTTTGATGTTATTAGTTCTCCATCAAGGAACCGGGTAGCACAGTAAATCTGGGTTCTGAGTATTTGCTTGTTTCCACCCATCTGCCTTTTCATGATATATTACCGTGGTTTTGATCGGCACTTGCGTCATTGCATTAAGGAAATTATCTATCGCCGTGTAGGTTTGGCGACTGCCGCCAGATTTTCCTGCTCTTAAAAACTCAAACAGTATTAAAATCTAATACTGTATTCAAATTTTCTCTGACCGTACGTTAATTCATCGCTATTTTTGTTTGCCTAAAATGTATAAGCCCCATGGTCGATTGTCACAACACTAATCGCCATACACATATTTTTAATTTAAGGATTATAGAACATTTACTTTTTATTTCTTTTTAAATTGTTGCGAGAATTTCAGTTCATATATATTTTTCACCAAAGGCACAAACTACAAATTTCAATGTTATCAAGAATAATTCAGATCTGTGTGTGTCTTTCTACGGCTGTGTTTGTGTGGCTCAATTGTATAGTGTTAATACAAGTGTAAAATTGTCATCTATAGTTGAGCATAGGATATGTTTACCCTTGTACTTTATGGAGTCTTTTTGACGTTTTACAAGGTCACCACGGGTTAATTTCTTTCAGTTACAGAGGAAAGTGTTCCGACATTGTATTTATTAAAATCTTATTTGCATGTTGTCCTTTTCAGTCCAATTTTATGATTATCCATTTCCCTTTTTGTGAGCATAATATGGCAGGTTTTGTTCAGGATTTGAAAGCTATTTATATGTAAGTATAACGGATGCTTATATTTAAGAGGGAAATATTTCTACATGTGCTTAGTTTTCCAGGAGTGTACCATTGACTTGGTTGTTAATAAAATGATGAGCAAAGTTACTCTGGAATTTATATTCCTTCAAAAGGCAACTGGTTGTGGCTGCATTTCACCAAGTGTTATTCAAAAAATTATCTAATTAAAATGAAATATGATCGGCATGCACATTTAATAGAAAGAAATATAGATTAGTTCGCAAGAGGGTGAATAGCCGACTCCGGTAAGGACCCTTGCAGAATCCATTATCACAGTACTGTGTTTTAATGCCCTCTAGCGGTACTTTTCAGAAAATCAAAGTTTCACCATTCTCGACATAAAAAAATTCTGTTTTAGATAACTCTGAATACTGTCTATTTAAAAAATTAAAGAAACACAAGCTGTGTATTAGTTCAGAGGCGGTGTGTCGTTTCGCTATGGAAGTCTGTCCATTTTCCGCTTTCACTGTGCAACACTGTCGTTGGCCGATTACACAATTGTTTCAGGACCACGGACAGAGTCACGCAACTTCTCTGTAATGCTTTCTGTTATAGGATGAACGTGCAATAACCAAATGAGTCCATGAATGCATTTTCACGCAAAAAGCTAAAACAATAATAAGACGCAAATACACGATACATTATGAACATTTTATTTACAAACATACATTTGCTATAAAAGCCATTTCATTTCAACATTTATTTAATCTGTTATTTTAATAGCTTTCAAATGAAAATCGTAATAAATACAGAACTTAAACGCATGTGTTATCGTTGCCATTGCTTACATATGCCCCTCTCCCTTGCTCAGAGAAGGCCCCATTATTGCCTTTTTCATTGACCCTCCCCCTAATCAGGTCACAACTTGGATTTCATCAAAATTTAGTCATACGCAAGCAGAATTGAAACACTGACATAATACATATCAACGGAATACTAAAGTATCTAAACGGTCTTTCCACCGCAAACGTAATGAAAGGGGAATATGCTTAAGTTCGAGATCCCTTCCGTTCTAGAATTTCGGGGGATCTTCAAAGGAAAGAGGAGGGGGCAGGGCGATTCCGCAGCCTTATCTCGGGCAACTGGCATATGCAACTACGTCATGAAATGGTTCTACAGGCCATGACGTGGAGGTTCGCTGGAGGTAGAACAGTGGTTCTGGTTCAATTAGAATGTTACCAAAAATAAGAAGAAATTGCCAGCAGCTTAATGTTGTAATATTTTCAACCCGATAGCACCAATGTCCAATCTACATTCAGATATGGGAAATCATAACTGTATTGGCTACACATGGAAAATAGGGTGCTGGTTTGAAAAAAAAAGGTAATTTCGAGTGTATTTATCAGAATCTCAAAGCACTAAAGGCAAAGTTTCATTACACTTGGAAACATTTTTGATTTTAGATGTTCCGTGTGGGTAAGTAAAGTTAAAAGAAGCACAAGCAGGATCATTCAAACCCCCGACAACAGCCCTATTCTTCCTCTGGGTGTGACGTGCACATTAATCTCACACGAGAGTAAATGAACCATAAAATAACATAATCTTCGGATTGACTCTCCAGACCCGTCATCCCAGAATATGTGCAATCGTTTGCATTCCTAAGGCACAGGTTTAATATCATCTCGACGGCAACAGAAATAAGATTTAAAATGAAGGTGTCAAGGGAAAACCATCTCTGCAAAATCAACCATGCATTCTCTCTTAAAATAAGTTACAGCAATCATCGGTGATACCACCCAAAACCAAATTTGACATGTAAAATAAACTAAAGATGCAACAACCACTCGTTAAATATATGAACCCAAAGCTTCGGACCTGCCTTCGTAAAACCCTTTAAGGCAGGCAGGTCAATGTTGAGCTGGGCTCCACATACAAGGTGTCGCCAGATGAAACAGACTCTACGCCGAGCTCTGGCATTCCAAAAATAAATAATTAAAAAGGTCAGTCAAAAAAAAAAAAAAACTCCTGGCCAAAAATGTTTTTTTTTTTTTAAATCGGCCAGTCAAAAGACACACTCAGTGTTCTAAAGCCATTGAAAGCTCCGCAGCCTCCATGCACGCTACTGCAGGCAGCCAAATCAGAGCTCTGACTGCAGTACTAGAGTCCAGTTAAAGAATCACAAATATCCGGCTGCTATGCACACCCATCTCCCATTTTACAGGGAGAAGGATACGAGCGATACTTCGCCATTCACAACAAACAAACAAAAACGAATGACAGAGCCAGAATTATTTGATCCGTTTTGGCTTGGTGTCTCCAGTATATCGAAATACAGACAGATACTGTAAATTTTGGACAACACAACTTGCACTGGACGTCTGAGAGATCCCTAGGAGTGTGTTACGTAAGTGCACACGTCTCTACAACATGAGAGAAATTGGCAATGTCATTGTGAATCTAAAAGCAAGGAGCAGTTCCAGTGTGATTGATATTTAAGTCCTTGCTGACCTACCCTAATGCCCACTGGATACAAAGGGAGAAAAAGAACCATTGTATCACACAGCGGGTCTTCATTTTGCGAACGAACGAGAAGCAAAAACCAGCCACTTAACAAAGCTTGCATACTGAAAATAAGACAGTATTGTCATATGAGAAAATACATGCACTTCTTTTGCATAATATTTTGTTACAGAAACAAAATTATTGCATTAGCAGACTCCCATATTGCATCATTAATGTTTTATATAGAATTCCAAATGAAACAAGAAGGTACAATATGATTCAGAGATCAGCGGTATACGGTACATCCAGTGAAGTCCAGTTCTTAGCTTATCAAACCATTTCCCTATTTTTGTGGCGAGACAAAGTTAAGGTCATTCTAACTTCAGTTCTCGTGAGTTAGGAAAATGTCAGTGCTCCAACGCTTAAGTCCTGACTGGGGTCCCAGCGGCGATTGTCTCTCTCGAAAAAAAACAAGGTTTCGACAAACCGAAATGTTCTCTGTGCTTCAGCTGTGTGGAGATGAGGCCCAGACGGGTCACAAGGTGGTGGGCTGGCCCGCAGCTACAATCAGGACAGAGGAGAAGCATTAGCAACATGCTAAAGTTCCGTTTAGCTGCTTAGAAAAATCACCTGTGGTGCAGGTAAGAGGCAAAGCCAAAGCTTGCATCCATACCCCTGCTCTCAGGTATTCAGAATGGCAGCAGTCAGTTCTAATGGTTGAGGTAAAAGGTGTGATTCTTAAGTCCCCTCACAGAATACAAGAGATTCTATGAGATGAATAACGCTAGTAGGCGGTTTGAAGCAGAACATTTTTTAAAATCCAAAGTGGATGAAAGAACATCAATAAACTGCTTGTGTGTGTGTGTGTGTGTGTGTGTGTGTGTGTTGTTGCTTTGCGCTTACCACGTGATCTTTGATAGCACTGCTGGCAGTTGAGGAGGCCATTGCGAATTCTGACATCAGTCCCTGTGCTGGTGTCCCCGATCTGACCTTTACAGACCCCACACTGGAACATAAGGTATATACACAGGTTTTATACACAGGTACATGCACAGTTTCATTCACGGATACATACACAGGTACATGGAAAGGTTACATACACAGGTGCATACACAGGTACACACACAGTATAATGCTTTTCTGGTACATAGATATGCCGTTTTATCAAATAAAAGTACAAATGATATCTGATTAATAGCTCTGCACGGACAGCGGTAAACAGTAGGAGGTGCTGTGGCTGTCTGCACTGACTATGGTAAACAGTAGGAGGCGCTGTGGTTCTCAGCACTGACTGTGGTAAACAGTAGGAGGCGCTGTGGTTGTCTGCACTGACCTTGAAACACTGTATGTGGAAGTAGAGACTGAGGCTCTCGATGATCATGGCAGCACCTTTACCCAGAGGGTGAGCACAGCTGGAGCACAGCTTCTTCCCACTCACTGACCTGCAGGGGGCGACATTTCAAAGACAACACTGTGATCTCCCTGCTGCAGACAAAGTGAGCGAGGCCTCACTGTGAGGGCAGGGCTCCACACGTGGGGAGGGGGGAGGGAGTGGGTGCGGTGATGTGGGTGGGGCTGGGCGTGTGTGGGGGTGATGTGGGCGGGGCTGGGTGCGTGTGTGGGGGTGATGTGGGCGTGTGATGTGGGTGGGGCTTGGCATGTGTGTGGGGGTGATGTGGGCGGACTAGGTGCGTGTGTGGGGGTGATGTGGGCGGGGCTGGGCATGTGTGTGGGGTGATGTGGGCGGGGCTAGGTGCGTGTGTGGGGGTGATGTGGGCGAGGCTGGGCATGTGTGTGGGGGTGATGTGGGCGGGGCTAGGTGCGTGTGTGGGGGTTATGTGGGCTGGGCTGGGCATGTGCAGGAGATCCTACCTGTTTGGGGACTGAGGCTGAATGGAAGATGGGAATGCAGGTGATGAGTTTGCTGCTACACTGTCACAAGATCCAGACCTGTAGACAAGTCAGCGCAACACTGAACACGGAACTGTGCAGTCCTCAGGAGGAGAGTGTGCCCACCGTCACAAACAACAACAAACACGCCCTGCGTTTCACAAACATCAGAACTACAGCCATCACAAACAACAACACTCCCTGCATTTGTGTCTGTAGCAGTATGTCTGTAGCATTGGTCTGTGTTGTGTGTCTGGAACAGAGTGTCTGTCACAGTGAATCGGTAATAGTGTGTCTATAGCTGTGTGTCTATCTGTAGCAATGGTCTGTAGCAGTGTGTCTGTAGCAGTGGTCTAAATTCCAGTGTGTCTGTGGGGACAGTGTGTGACATGTGAAATATTCCTCTGATCAGCACTTACCACCAATATGAGGACACACAGCTGATGTGTACACAGACACACACACACACACACACACACACACACTCACACACACACACACACCTCTTAGCTCCTCTAGGCTGTGTCTGCTCTGGGTTCAGGTTGCGATCCAAAGAGGCAGTCTTCTTCTGCACCCCCTCCACCTCCTGCTGTGGGCTCTGGGTCTGTATACTGCTCCAGGGTGTGTCTGCGCCAGGACCAAACACACACACACACACACACACACACACAACTCTACATTAATGATAGCAGTACCAGTGGCATTTCTACATGCTCAATATCTTTGAGAAACACAACAGCATTGTTCCTGGTATGCGGGGAGTACGACAGGGAAGTGTGTGTGGAGTGTGTACAGTGAGGTGTGTGTAAAGTGTGCATTGAGGAGTGTGTCCCGTGAGGTGGTGTACAGTGAGGTGTGTATCAGTAGAGTGTCGCAGTGAGGTTGTGTACGTGTGAAAGTGATTAGTGTCTGTGGACAGTGAGGAGTGTTAAGTGAGGGAGGTGTATACAGTGAGGTGGGAAAGTGAGGAGTGGTACAGAGAGGAGAGTGGAAGTGAGGAGTGGTACAGTAGAGGAGTGTGACAGTGAGGTGTATGACAGTGTGATGTGGAAGTGGTGTAGAGTGAGGGGGACAGTAAGAGGGGTGTAAAGTGAGGAGTGTGTACATGAGAGTGTGTAAGTGGAGAGGTGTACAGTGAGAGTAGTTGTAAGTGACAGTGTGTGTATTTGCATTGAGAGTGTGTTCATCGGCTGAAGCGCTGGGTGTTGTGTTCGCAGGCCACAGGAGGCCTGCACTGCTGAGGAGCTGCGTTCAGCTCCGTCTGGACTGGAGCCTGGAGGAGCGATCTTCTGGGAAGGGGGATGGGGGCAAGAGGGGAGGAGAGAGGCAGGCAGGAGAGGAGCATGGCAGGGTGAGAGGAAGCTTAGCTTGACACAGTTGTATAAACATGCATACAGTATTCTCCACTCGAGACAGTGTGGTCTGCACAGTGCATGCATGCATAATGTTAGAGTTTGGACAAAGCCTGCAACTTAGGTAAAACTGCAAATACAGATATTTTACCTGTGTGAAAACTGACACAACACCCTTGAAATGGAGCCACCATTGTCTTTTAAAAATGTATTTAAAATATTGTAACCATATAAAAAAAATGTTCTCACAGACATTGAATGAGCAGCCCTGGCCTGATGCTCAAGTTTCCTTAAAATGAGTCAATAAATAAATTAGTCTTCAGTTTGTGCTGGTATTTTCTGCTGAAAATGGAGGCTGCACATGCTGGCTGTGTGGGAGTACCTGTCTGTCCCCTGTACGCTGTGGTCCTTCTGTCCCACAACCACTTCCTCTGGGCGTGTCTGTGGGAGAAAGACAAACCAGCATAAGTGAGAACAGCGCAAAAAAAATTCAGGTGGGGCTGTAGATCTCCAAAGACATCACGTCTGGCACTCCAGTAGTCAGACCCCTCCCACCCCTGGAAGTCTAGCCCCTCCTACTCCAGTAGTCAGACCACTCCCACCCCTGGAAGTCTAGCCCCTCCTAATCCAGTAGTCAGGCCACTCCTACTCCTGGTAGTCTAGCCCCTCCTACTCCAGTAGTCAGGCCCCTCCCTCACCGCCTGCTTGTCCAGCAGCTCCTGCATTCGCTCCAGGTTGGCTGGCGATGGGAGGATGGCGTCCTGGGGTTTGCCAGGCGGTGGCACGTCCCCCCGGGTGGGTGAGGACAGCCTGGAGGAGCGGGGTGTCAGGGGCGCCACCGTCTCCTCCAAAATCCTTCTCTCCTGCAGGGCCAAAATAGCCCCCAAAAGCATCACTCAATATATCGTTTTTCATTCATTTAAATTTAAGTTTGTCTTTAAATTTAAGAAATCTGTCTTTCCATGTGAAAGAAAAATTACACATTAATTCAGAACACTTTCTTCATGATTAACCCACATGATCATACGGAAACTCTTTGCCCAGAGCAGATAGAGATCACATAAAATAGAACACACAAAAGGGAAGCTATTAATTAAAATGCAGCTAATGCTAACATCTGAAAACAGTGTCCACTAATGCTGCTTAACTGTGAAACCACCTCACTCACTCACCTCCTCATGATACTTCCTTTCCTCCTCCGCCACCTCCTTCTGCGCCCTCTCCCACTCCCTCCGCAGCTTCTCCTGCTCCTCCTCATACTGCTCCTGTTCCCCATCACATGACACAGGTAAACAGGGAAACAGGCCAATAAACACACACCTGGCCTGGAGGTTTTGAAGAAACGTCCTGGAAGCAACGCTCTGTTTCTGTGCCATGTCCCGACGCGGTCTCATCAGGGTCCAGGCCAGTGATCCACGCTGAGCCAATCGTCCGACACACACCAAATAGCACGCACGCACACCACGATACCAAGCAGCACCACACCACCTACACAGCACACACAAACTACAGCAGGCACACGTCACCACCACGCACACACACACACAGTAATACATAATTACGATTCCTGTGGTATGATTAAATGCATTATAAATAAGCCCATGTTTTCATACAAAATACTTAAAAACCAAATGGGAAAACAAGATAATTGATTTAAATTTTTTTCACAATTTCTGCACCATTTCATAATTGTGACGAGAGACAGAGGACTGAATGAAACAGATACTTACAGATGAGCTGTCTTTCTCCAAGCCCTCTGCGAAAGACAAACAGTAGAACTAGCATTAATCACACTCTGGATTGTGTGAACTATTTCTCAAATCCATTTAAAGACGTCACACTCGAGCCCTCTTCATACAAATACGTCACAAGGAAATTATTTATTTGAGGTGCTACTTTGACTGAAACAAATATCACCTATACGGTTGTAAGGGAAATCTGAAGAAGCATTTAAAGTAAAGAACAATTCTTAAAAAAGTCTGTGAGAAGTGGCAGTTACCTGGCAACAGTGGAGGCCAAGGCGAGGGGGCGTTTCCCTCTGTGGGCTCAAATACGCTCTTTCTCGGGGGACTGAGGACCGGTCCATCTCCACTCCGAGCCAGATCCAGGGACCTGTTACTCTGTGAGAGGCACAGGTCAGTGTACAGCTGATCCCACATGATCTCAGATCCCCAAAGGAATCTTTCATTCTGCTGTGATTTCTTCACCAGGGAAGTAATGTTCCACAAGGTCAGCAACACATCACAGTGTGACACACTGCAAACTTACAGAAACTGAGCAACAGCAGCATACAAGAGAGGAACAGGCAACACACAGGTGCAGCACAGGTGTGTGTGTGTTTCTGAGTATGTGTGTGAGTGCGCGTGTGTGTGTGTGTGTGTGTGTGTGTGTCTGAGCTGTGTGTACGTGTGTGTGTGCGTGTGTATAATCTGCAGTCCTTACTGTGGGCAGGGTCCTGGGGTGTGTGGGCGGGGCTTCCTGCTCAGGGTGACTGGGAGGCGTGTCCTTCCTCTGGGCGGTAGGAGGCTGTACTGGGGAGAGAGACTCCGCCCTGACGCCCTGCACACTGGCCTCCACTCTGCTGCACGGCTCCCCTGTCTCTCCATTAACCCGCACCATCCCGTCAGCCTGCAAACACACACACACACATCCTGTCAGCATGTCACACACACACACACACACACACATACACACACACATCCTGTCAGCCTGTCACACACACACACAAACACACACACACACACACATCCCGTCAGCATGTTACACACACACACACACTCACACACATCCCGTCAGCCTGTCACACACACACACACATCCCGTCAGCATGTCCCTCCCACACACACACACATCCCGTCAGCCTGCAAACACACACACACATCCTGTCAGCCTGCGAACACACACACACACACACATACACACACACATCCTGTCAGCCTGCGAACACATACACACACACACATACACACACACATCCTGTCAGCCTGTCACACACACACACACACACACACATCCCACCAGCCTGTCACACACACACAAACACACACACACACACACATCCTGTCAGCCTGCAAACACACACACACACATCCTGTCAGCATGTCACACACACACACATCCTGTCAGCCTGTCACACACACACACACACACACACCTCGTCAGCCTGTAAACACACACACACATCCTGTCAGCCTGCAAACACACACACACATCCCGTCAGCATGTCACACACACACACACACACACCCCGTCAGCCTGCGAACACACACATACACATCCTGTCAGCCTGTCACACACACACACACACACACACACACACAAACACACACACACACACACATCCCGTCAGCATGTCACACACACACACACACACACACACACACACACATCCCATTCAACCTGCGGGACGTACACACACACGCACACACACTCCTGCACACCCACACGCACAGACCACAGGTTGCATATTTCTTTTATTGCCCATTACCACACACTCGGGCTTCACCTTGACTGACTTTACGCTCATCTGTGAGCTTGTGGGCTGGACGTACGGTTTGGGACTCAGAAGAGGCACAGGCTTGCTGTGGGAGGCGCGGGTAGGGGCGTGGCTGGGGGCGTGCTCCAGGGAGTAGGCCTGTACTGCTGGGGCCTTAGTCTGAGTTTGGGGGCCCACTGTTACAGTCTCCAGTGTGGCGCAGAACTTGGGCGTCAGGGCAGTGGTCACGGTGCAGGAGTCTGTGGTCTGGGAAGGGGCGAGGGCCAGAGAGAGGGGGAGGGCCAGGCGACGGGCGAGGCCTGTAGAGGGGAGGAGCCAGGCAACAGGGCGGAGCCTGAAGAGGGGGAGGGGCCAGGCGACAGGGCGGGGCCTGATGCAGGGGAGGGGCCAGGCGACGGGCGGGGCCTGTAGAGGGGAGGGGCCAGTCAGGGCAAGCCTGTAGAGGGGAGGGCCAGCGACGGCGGCCTGAGGGAGGGCCAGGACGGGGGGCCTGACGTGGGGAGGGCCAGGTGACGGGGCTGGGCCTGATGCGGGGGAGGGGCCAGGTGATGGGGCGGGGCCTGTTGAGGGGGAGGGGCCAGGCGACGGGGCGGAGCCTGATGCAGGGGAGGGGCCAGGCGATGGGGTGGGGCCAGTCCCAGTGGAGTCCGTGGCTTTGGGCAGCTGCAGCTTCTCCAGGACGGCCTCGCTGATGGTGTAGCGCAGGGCGTAGCGGTGCAGCACGGACGCAGCCTCCTCGGGGGTGCGAGCGCTACGGTACGCCTCACGCAGCTCCTGCTCTCTGCGCTCCCTGGGGAGAGGAATACGACCACAGTCAGACCACGGCCATGAGCAGACCCAGACTGCATTCACACAGAGACTGGGGTCTGACCGAGACTGCATTTACACAGAGACTAAGGCCTGACTGAGACCATATTCACACAGAGACTACAGGCCGACTGAGACTGCATTTACATAGAGACTACAGGCTGACTGAGACTGCATTCACACAGAGACTGGGGTCTGACCGAGACTGCATTTACACAGAGACTAAGGCCTGACTGAGACCATATTCACACAGAGACTACAGGCCGACTGAGACTGCATTTACATAGAGACTACAGGCTGACTGAGACTGCATTCACACAGAGACTGGGGTCTGACCGAGACTGCATTTACACAGGACTAAGGCCTGACTGAGACCATATCACACAGAGACTACAGGCCACTGAGACTGCATTTACATAGAGACTACAGGCTGACTGAGACGCATTCACACAGAGACTGGGGTCTGACCGAGACTGCATTTACACAGAGACTAAGGCCTGACTGAGACCATATTCACACAGAGACTACAGGCCGACTGAGACTGCATTTACATAGAGACTACAGGCTGACTGAGACTGCATTCACACAGAGACTGGGGTCTGACCGAGACTGCATTTACACAGAGACTAAGGCCTGACTGAGACCGCATTCACACAGAGATTAGGGTCAAACACCCACACACACACACACATACACACACAGTGAGAGGGGCACTATATGCCGTTTTCTCATACTTTTCCTCCACAATCTCCTTGTAGGTCTTGATGCTCTTTCTCCGCTGGGACGCGCTATCGTCCCCGCCCATCAGCTTCTCCATCTTTTTCCTCTCCTCCTCCTTCTTTATCAGATCCTGAGCAGCAGTCCTCCTGCGGTTTTTCCAGCGAGCCAGGTCCTGCCATTCCAGAAACACGGACCCCACCAGTCACACCAGAACATCTCACGTGCCTCTGCTTACACACCCTATCACATTTAAAGGAATATCTCTCACATTCAATCTGGCGTATCTTGTTAATTTCTGCACAGTAAGTCCTAACAGTTCTAATATATATATCTCTGCAAACAGAACATATATTTGTTACACTCTGAAAGTCTTTCAGACCCGACGTCTAATCCCATGTTGTGTGTGTTTCTCTAGGTTATAACACAGTGGCTTTTGTGGCAGGTATTTTGGGGCGATGGCGCCCTCTCGTGGCGCACTCACGTCCTGCCACTGGTTCTCGTCCTCCCTGTGCTTGTTGTACTGGTTGTGCATGAGCTCCTGACGCGTCTCGCCGAGCGGCTGGGCCTCTTCCTCACAGCGCATGTCGGTCATGCTCACGCTCCTGGAAACAGGAAATGGGCCACAGGAAACAGGAAACTGTCACATTCACATACACCCTGAGGTTAGGTGGGGGGGCGGGGCACAGTCATTTGGGAAACCACTCATTTGTTGTTGAGAAATGACAATACGGAAATAATACTTAATTCATACATTTCTGCGTTTTTAATGACAGGTGATAGACCAGAATAAAAGAGGAAACAGATAAGATGGAAATGCTGAGCTTAGAGCACAGAGCTTAACAAGGAATAAGACGTTCCAGCCAGGGCCACCTCACATACGTGGATGTTCAATGAATATTACTTAACAAATAAATTATTTTAATAAATGGCATGGGCTCTCATTTATCTGCAAATGTAAAAATGTTATCTGCACCAAAGAACCAACCAGGAGCCTGAGGAGAATATGCATTTATGAACTTTCACTGTAATATGAAACTCAGCAGAGCCCAGCCCAGCAAAGAAGTCCTGCCACTCACATAAAATATCTGCATTAGGATCATTTTACACGTCCACCAGCATATATCCATAAGTGGACATCATTCAAGGGAATTCAGGAGGAGCAGCTGATAAGGATGCTGTGGTATGGAGTATGGTAGTGTAGCATGGGGTTTAAGGCGCATATTACACAACAGAGACCCATGGATGCATTTCGCGCTCTGCAGCAGAGAGAGTAAATAAAGTGAGCGGTTTGTTTACAGGTGAGGTTAGATGCTGGCATAGCTGTGGATGAGACTGCGTGGGTAAGAGGACTCAAACACAGGGTTAAATCTGCAGAGGAGAACTCAGAGACACACAGGTTCTGGGGAGGGGGGGCCAGGTGTAGGGATGACACCTGGGCAGGAGAGCTGTTAGCCTGCTAGGGTAAAAGCTAATGGCCTTCCCAGCATAGATGCTTCCTACAGTAAGTACGGCACATTCAATATACATACAGGCAGATCCAGCAGTAAATAAGACCTAGGGTGAAACAATTCCTGAACAACACAGTGAGACTCACAGAATGAGACTCTCAGAATGAAACTCACAGAATCAGACTCAGAATGCGCTTTACTTGCCCGCTGTACCGTTATCGTTAGTAAGCAAAACACATGAAGTTATATTGCCATTAGACTGGGTTTAAAAGTTGTATAACTGGTATGTTGCTCTGTATGCATCTAGTTCAACAGGACAAGGAGTCAAAGAGTATAAAATAAGTGGGAATACTGATGCCATCCACAATCTATCCTCCAAAAACCGAAATAAGTAAATGCACATGCTGTATACAAATAAGCATTAATACGCAAATCAAGTGCATTTTTAGTATCCATGCAGAAGAAATGGGATGAAAAACTGATTCAGTTTGTTTATTTTTTCATTCTTTCATTCACAGTATGATCCTCCTAACTCCAGGCCTGCCTCACACTGCTGCGTAGAAAAAAATTCTCTTTTTAGAAATCTAGTCCATATTCCATTACCAGCATAAGAACAAGGTCAGTGAAAGCCAGCTTGGGTGGAAGAGAGATATTAGCATGTAGCATTCGCTGCCTTTAAAAGACTTGGGTTGTGAGCGAGGCTTAAACCAGCTTAAACGTAGACGCTACCATAAACACCATAGAAATCACAGGGTCTTAGGATGGGGGGTCTCACATTGGGGGGAGGTCATCATCATCATCTAACCAGGAGGGTCTTCGGTACGGCCTGACCGGCTGCACCCCAGCCTGGCCCTGCTGGGTGCTGGAGGGGGGCAGGGAGGGTGCGAGGGTGGCGGTGGTGTGTTTTGGGGAGAGGGTGTGGGGCGCAAGTTTGGGGGCGACGGTGTCAGTGCCTCGGCAGGCCACCAGAGGGCGCTGTTCCCTCCCGGCATCGGGACTCTCCCCGGGCGCGCCGGCCGCAGGGATCGTCATGGTGACGGATGCTGTCGTGGTAGCCGTTGTCCTGGCAGCAGCTGTGACGGGTGGGCGGTATAGTTCTGCCGAGAAGGTGCTTGAGCTACTGCCAAGAAAATGACTCAGTTACACATGGGAGGGGGGGGCATTGGGGGATCGGCGTTTGGTGGGAGGGGGGGTTAGCTAGGGAAGTAGGCTGTACATTTAAGATATACGCAGGAAAAACAAGAAATTAAAAAAATATTCAGATAGCCAACTATAGGAAAAAAGGGGATTGCACAAACAAAACAGGCATGTATGTTCATCCGTATGTCCCCCCATAAAAGAAAACAGAAAAAAAAATCAGACAGAAAATTAAACTAAAATGCAAGCTATGGCGTTTCATTGATGGACTCAATACAAAATCAGGAGAGTTTAAGCAAAACAACAGCGTTCATTCTTTTAGTTGAATCAGTGTTCAAGGAAACCTAAAGAGCCAATGAGACCTGCATCACAGAAACGACTTGCTTACATCAACAGTCCCATACACACCGAAACATGCGCTGCCCCACAAACGAACACACAGAATTTAAAGAGGAGCCACTTCCTCTGACCTGCGTGTGTCTTGCTCTGTCTTTGCGGGACTGATGGACGGAGACAAGGGGTTGGAGGCGGGCGTAGGTGTGGATTTGAATTTCACAGATCCGGGCACAGGTAAGAAAAGGTTAAAGGTTGACGTAACATTGCCGACTGGCGCTTTCTGGAACCTTCCGGTCCTGCGAGCATGCATGTCATCTTTCTCCAAATCTGGAAGGCCCTCTTCTTTATAATCAGCATCATCATCGCCACGGTCGTCAGGACTGTCCAGGCAGGCAGCGGTCACGTGGACCACCTCTGCTACTCCAGGAACAGGTGCGGCAGAGGCAACCACATATTTCGGGGGGTCCGGGTGATTACGCTTGATTTCCTGGGTGTCTGGGTGATGATGCTCTGTTTTCTGGGGTCCTGGGAGATGCAGCATTACGTTCTGGGTTTCTGGGTGATGAAACGTTGACGTGGCAACACTATGGGACGACATACCAAGGACAGTGAGCCAAAGACTGGAACATGAGGCACGCCCATCACTCTTTTTCCATCATGCAAAAACACCCCAAAAAAAAAGGCTTGACAGACCAGACTCGTCTGTTTATCACGAGATAGTTTACGTTGGAAGTTTAGATCACTCTCACCTTAAGCAAATTCTTTGTATGAGAAGCTTGAAAATGATTACAGTATTATTAAGCAACGCACTTAAGACCACAGTCTAAATGATGAGCTGCTGAAGACCACACAAGGGCAAGGCCGAAATGTGACACCTTCAGTTCAGCGCCTTTATAAAACTCACAGGTTCATTTATGCGACGCACCAGTGACTCGCAACACTGCCGTCCTACCACTAAACTAGCCACATCGAAAAGAGATTCCTCATTTACCTGTACATCAACTGAACATGCTCTCCTCCACAAAGCCAGTCTGATTAATCACTGCACTCCACCACACGCGTTAATGACGACCACATGTATGAACGTCATCTCATCCCACCTGAGCTCCTGTCTGGCTTTGGGTCTCCTGGTGTTCATCTTCCCCCAACTTTTAGAGCTATCCGTGAAAGGCTCTCTCTCTGAGTCATCTGGCAGGGCTTCTGTCCCGGCTTTGTGGGTGTCTGGCAGGGCCTCTGTCTTGGTTTTAGGGGTATCTGGCAGGGCCTCTGTCTTGGTTTTAGGGGTATCTGGCAGCGCCTCTGTCTTGGTTTTGCGAGTATCTAGTAGGGCCTCCGTCCTGGTTTTAGGGGTGTCTGACAGGGCCTCTGTCCTGGTTTTAGGGGTGTCTGACAGGGCCTCAGCCTTGGTTTTAGGGGTGTCTGTCAGGGCCTCAGCCCTGGTATTGGGGGTAACTAGCAGGACCCCCCTGTGGGACACCGGCTGTGGAAGGAATCTGCTGAAGGAGGGGCCCCCACTCTGCTTCTGGAAAGCCCCAGTCCTTCGTGCCAGCATGTCATCTTTCTCCAGGTCAGGCTGCTTTCCCTCCCTCTCTCCAGCCTCTTCGTCCTCCTCCTCTTCCTCCTCACGCTCTCTGTAGTGGGCCAGCTTCTGGTCCAGAGCCTCGTTCTCCCGGTAGGCCAGCTCGTAGGGTGAGGTTCGGTCCGGTCCGCCTCCTGCAGCTTGCAGGTAGGCCAGCTCCCTGTCGCTCAGCCCAGCACTGCAGATCACCGTGGGCCACAGCCAGAGAGGGAACACGGACAAAGTGAGAGACTGACCACGCAGACAGACTGAGGGACGGACGTCTGCACACAGCCGTTCGGTCACCATCACAATGAGCATCACCTGCCACCAATTCATACGAAGCACCATCACAAATTCACTAACTTCAAAAGTAAACCAAGCGATGCAAAATGCAAACGGCAGAAATAAAATGGTATTACAATGGTATTACCGATGCCAGTTTTGGTTTTGCATTTTTGGAGTGTGAGGACCTGTTGACCTAACACACATGACATGCTCAATCTAGAGAGAAACAGCACTGGACATGAGAGGGATCTATACGGCACAACAGTCAGGGAAGATGCTGCACATACAACAGAGCAGTCAGATAAGTTGCTGCATGTACCACAGAACAGGCAGGTAAGATGCTGCATGTACAAGAGAACAGGCAGGTAAGATGCTGCATGTCCAATAGAACAGTCAGGTAAGATGCTGCAATGACCGCAGAACAGGCAGGTAAGATGCTGCATGTACCGCATAACAGGCAGGTAAGATGCTGCATGTACCGCATAACAGGCAGGTAAGATGCTGCATGTCCAATAGAACAGTCAGGTAAGATGCTGCAATGACCGCAGAACAGGCAGGTAAGATCCCTGTACCGCATACAGGCGTGATGCTGCATTACCGAAACAGGCAGGTAAGATGCTGCATGTACCGCATAACAGGCAGGTAAGATGCTGCATGTACCACAGAACAGGCAGGTAAGATGCCGCATGTACAAGAGAACAGTCAGGTAAGATGCTGCATGTACAGTGCATGTGCAGCAGAACAGTCAGGGAAGATGCTGCATTTACAGCAGAACAGGCAGGTAAGATGCAGCATGTACGGTCAAGTCAAGCACAGCCCATTCTGCCAGGATTGGTCAGTGCAACAGGGAACAGCACAGGCCTACAGAACATGACACAATTGTGCCAGAGAAAGAACGTGTCACAATGCAGAGGATTTACTGCAAATAGAGGACTCGGTTCCAGAGCGCGCACCTATGTGCCTGCGTGCATGTCTGTGTGCATGGATATGTGGGTCTATGTGCATGTGTGCATCATGCATATGAGACTGCATGCATGCATGCATATGTGCATCTGTGTGCATGTATACAGGTGTGTGCATTCATCTACACCAGAGCAGTCAGGTAAGATGCTTTATGCACGTACACACAGTCACAGCTCAGTCTGCCAGGGTTGGTCAGTGCAACTGTTACCAGCACAGGACAGCAGAACATGACACAATTATGCCAATCATGCATTTGTGTATGCATACGTGTCTGTGTGCATGCATGGGTGTGCATGCATATTTGCATTTGTGTGTGCATAAGTGCACCGGTGTGCATGTATATTTGTGTGTGCATGCATGTGTCTGTGTGCATACATACATACTGCTCTGTGTGCATGCATGTGTGCCCAATGGTGTTTGTGTGCATGTTTGCATGCCTGTGGCAGTGTATACTTGCATATAGGTCTGTTTTCATGAGTGTGTGTACATCTATATCTATGTGTGTGCATGCATGCATGTCTGCATGCATATGTGAATGTGTATGTTTGTGTGCATACAGGTCTGTTTGTATATGCATGCGCACATGCACCATAGCCCAGCACAGCACATGTTGGCCGTACCTGGCCGGCCTCTCAGTCAGCTGGGAGCTCAGGCCAATAGTGGGCGTGGCCACAGCGGCTGAGGCGAGGAGGCGGCGGAGGGTCTGGGCCTCGCTCCCCGGCCCCGCCCACTCCTCCTCCTCCTCCTGCCCCGGCCGCGCAATGCTCAGCCTCTCCCAGCACTTCTGGTCCATCTCGGTCACGGGGCCGAAGTGCACGAAGCGCTGCCGGCCAGCGGGGGCGCTGCTGCGCTGGGCGCGGACCCGACGCGTCGCCAGGTCGTCCTGCTCCGCGGTCTCGGCCCGGATGGCGGGGGGCAGGGTGCCCTTTTCCAGGCAGGCCTGGCAAACAGGGGGCTCCTCGCTGCACCCCCACATCAGCACAGGGGGAGGGGGTGGGGCACAGGGCAGGCAAATTCAGCATTAATGCCCACCCTGTGCTTCACCCCATCAACATAATTTACATTTGACTGAAAACCCTTACAAGGCAGGTTTACGAAATGCTTGGAACTTCCTATCAAAGACTTTCACAGAGTTTCATTTTCCAGTAAAACGCTGTGCAAGAGAAGCATTTTTGTGAAAAAATAAGAGCCATGAGGTGGACTGAATACTGCTGACAGATGGCGTCACGGCTGGCCCACTAATATCTCTGGTATGCGGTGCTAGCACATAGCCTTCTGGCCAACAACCAGAACTGCCAGAAACATTCATTCTGCCACATCGAGCAGCCATTGTTAACGGAGACACAGCACAGACGCATGTCACCTTCCAGCGACATTGGAATCAGTGGTCTCCTCGGCAGCAGTCTCCCTGACAGTGGTCTCCTTGGCAGCCAAAGGCTGGGGAAAGGCTGCAGAAATCGCTCTCCGGAGACATCAAAGCCACGGCCGACCAACAATTACGCTTAGCCAAACAAAATCCCACTGCAACCCCCAGACTCCGCTCTACTGCAAAATCCCACTGCAACCCCCAGACACTGCTCTACTGCAAAATCCCACTGCAACACCCAGACTCCGCTCTACCTGCATCTGCTGTTTTACCTGTTCCTGCTGCTCTTCCTGTGTCTGCTGTTCTACCTGTGTCTGATGTTCTACCTGTTCCTGCTGCTCTTCCTGTGTCTGCTGTTCTACCTGTGTCTGCTGCTCTACCTGTGTCTGCTGTTCTACCAGTGCTCTACAGTAATTAGGCTGCACAGGCCTGTCTGGGAGTTCTGGGCTGTTGGCAGGGTCAGGGGATTTGGGGAGTTTGGGAGTATTGGCAGGTTTGGGGCACTGGTGAACTTGGGGTGTTGGCAGGTTTGGAAGTCCTGGCGTGTTTTGGGGCACTGGGGGTTTGGGAGTGCTGGGATTTGGGGCTTGGGGTTTGGGGCACTGGGGGGTTTGGGGCGATGGGGGGTTTGGGGACACTAGGTGGTTTGGGGGCTCTGGGGGGTTTGGGGGCACTGGGGGCTTTGGGGCACTGGGGTTGGGTGGCAGGGTGGGGTCGCACCTGGGCTCGGTGGTCATCTTGAGGCGCTGCCACTTCTCCAGGTCGGACGGGGTGATGGAGGCCTGCACAAAGGTCTGCAGGGGGTCTCTGAGGGGGAGGGGCCTGCTTTGGACTCTCCTGCGGGACAGATCGTCCTTCTCCACGTTGGGGAGGGCCTGGGGGGCGACCCCCTGCCCCCCTTCCTCCTGCTCCTCCTTCTCTTTACGGGGGACGGCGTGGGACGTCTCAGGGGGAGGGGTCTCACTATGGCACACGTGAGGGCAAACGAGTCCTTCTGCTTAAAACAGTGAGGGGTCACCGTGGCAACCATGCAGGCCACAAGCAAAGCCGATGGCATCAGGAAGCAATATTATATTAAATGATATAATATATATTATGCTTCAAACAGGTCCTGGTAGCGATATTACAGGACACCGCTATAATATCCTGTTGTACATACTGTAAGTCACTTCGGAGGACAGCATCGGCTAAATGCCTAAAATGTAAAATGCAAATGTGATTCTGATCTAAAGCAGTGGTAATCGACCCGGTTCTTGGAAATCTCCCATCCTGTAGGATTGAACTCTAGACATCTTGTTGAGCTGCTAATTAGTAGAATCAGGGGTGCCAAATTAGGGTTGAAATGAAAGCCTACAGGATGGTAGATCTTCAGGAACAGGGATGGTTATCACTGGTCTAAAGTATTTCGCCACACACCAATATGGGGGTTTTAACAAGCTGACCACTTGAGCAATGGGAGACACTTTCCACAGGAGTACAAGAGTCCAAATGCTGCAACTGCCACTGAGTAATGCGTAAAGCACAGCAGGCCAAACCATTCCAGTGTGACCCCTAGAAACCAGGAGGGCTCTGACTCCCTGCAAATAATACAACCCAGTCTTCTCTGCCATACAACCAGATCGCTGGGCTTTCCAAGACTTTCACCACGACGAGCCCAAACAGCACAAACGCGCGGAAACAGGAAAGAACAAACACCGGCCATTTTAAACCAGGAAAACGCACCTTTTTACAATTGTCTGGTGTTTCCATTTTCACAGAAGAAGAGGGAAATCTGAACACTGTGCTCCAAACAAAAAGTGATCATTTAACTTAAACAGGTTCTCAGTACGCGTGCGTCTTTAGTCTTCATTTCACAATACGACGCGCAGACACGGCACCTTAAGCCAGAAACTTGTCGGGAGCGCGTTTGTCCTCTCTTGCCGTTTTATCACGAGCACAACACTGGAAAGTGCTCCCCGTGGGAAAGCGTGTGGGTGTGTGTTCACTAGAAGTGCATTATGGGATACAGTCACTGTGGAGCAAGGAGGCACCTGGGCTCGGTGGTCATCTTGAGGCGCTGCCACTTCTCCAGGTCGGACGGGGTGATGGAGGCCTGCACAAAGGTCTGCAGGGGGTCTCTGAGGGGGAGGGGCCTGCTTTGGACTCTCCTGCGGGACAGATCGTCCTTCTCCACGTTGGGGAGGGCCTGGGGGGCGACCCCCTGCCCCACTTCCTCCTGCTCCTCCTTCTCTTTACGGGGGGCGGTGGGGGCCTCACTTTCACTGGGGTGTAGAGCATGCACACACACACACACACACACGTATACACCCACGCATACACACACACACGTACACACACACATACACGCACACAAACACACGCGCACACACACACACACACGTACACACACAGATACACACACGTACACACACACACAAACAAACACACACACATACACGTACACACAGCACAATGCAAGGCAAACAAAGACAGCGGTGGGGAAAACACAAAAGGAGAGAAAGAGCAAAGAAAAATAAATGCATAGAAGCAGGGAAGAGTTAACAGTGAAACAGGACGAGCAGGAGAGCAGGCGGAGGGCATCAGGAGTCTTCCGCGACACCCACAGGTTCGCAAACCAGGCACTGACAAAGCAGTAAGAAGGGGATCGGCAGAAAGCACGAGAACCTCATATGGGGAGTCACCTTCTCCAAGCACGCAGAACCGCCCACACTGTCCGTCACAGGCAAACCCAGGCCGTCGTAGGGTGGCATCCGTCCTCCAGTAAACACAGCCAGAAACCCTGGTGCAGTATGGGTGAGCTTCATTCACTGTCCTCCATGTTAAAGCACAGCACAGAAACCCTGGTGCAGTATGGGTGAGCTTCATTCACTGTCCTCCATGTTAAAGCACAGCAGAAATGCATCCAACACCTGAGTCGGGGCTGCAGGCTCGAGCAGACAGGAGGTCTCAGGGGTGTTTAGTGGTGTTTAGAGTCAGTTCCCGCACACGCCGTTCCGTTAGAAAATGCATGCCATGCGGTCCGCGCGCGGGAGAGAGCCGCCGCCCCCACGCCGCGCCGCGCCGGTGGCTGACCTGTGCGCCGCCTGCTGCCACGCCCGCCGGATCCCCTCCCACTCCTCCCGGTCCCGCCCGCTGCAGGCCGAGGGCAGGAAGTGTTGCACCCTGGGAGCGTTCCGGCTCGCCCTGGCCCGGCGGGAGGCCAGGTCGTCCTTCTGCACGTCCGGCAGCCGGCGCCCTTCCTCCCCCTCCTCTTCCTCGGAGTCCCAGGCGTGCTCCGGCTGCAGCTTCAGGAACTCGTTGTCCTTGCGCAGGACGATGCTGGGGACGGGGGGCGGGGCTTCCTCCCTTGGCTCCTCCCCCGCAACGTGTCTCAGGCTGGAGCGTTAAAACAAGCCGCTTTGACATCGCCATGACACCCGGCTCCAGAGAACGCGCCTCCAGCATTACTGCAACTCACATACAGTATCTCTCACTCCTCTCTCTCACAAACACACACACACACACCCACACACACACAACACACACACACACACACACACAACACAAACACACACACACAGAAATGGAGCATCGCTAGACAAGCCCTTTCTTAGAGATTACGAGAATCATTACTGCCCACATTCAAACCACAGTTATTACTATCCACATTGAAAACATACTCATTACTGCCCACATTCACACCACAATCGTTACTATCCACATTGAAAACATACTCATTACTTCCCACATTCACACCACAATCATTACTGTCCACATTCAAGCTCAAATCATTACTACCCATGTTCAAACCACAATCATTACTGCCCACATTCTAACCACAATCATTACTATCCACATTCAAGCTCAAATCATTACTACCCACATTCAAACCACAAATCATTACTGTCCACATTCAAACAGCGCAATAAGCACCTACACAACCTCTAATGTGATACTAAGCCAAGTCTGAATTAGAAAAGGCACAGCCTGAGATGCATCTTATAATGATGTGGTATTTTAGGCAGACATATTTATGTTAAACTACAGCACATACACCTCAAGCACGTGAATATCCATCAACTCAGGGCTGAGCGATAAGCCATATCTCATGATTATTGAGCAGTTTCCTAAGCATATTAACAATCATCGCCATTATGCAGTATATCAGCTTTCTATAGTCTTTTTCTCTTTAATTATACCTGATACGACAGTAAACATCCAAACTTCAGAGGCCACCTGAAAAGGTTCCAGGATAAAAACATCACCACTGATATCTATCGGATGTTGATAAGGAGCAGGTGGTACAGCCTCCATGTGATCACGTGATGTGTTTTTGCCACAAGCTGCAAGGCTTGTACCATTGCCAGTGTCACATGGCGCACTCAAACTCACGCTCAAGCAGAAAACACGCTTTTAGCAAGCTGGAGTAAAAGCTAAACGTGACCTGCAGACACGGACGGCGTGAGGGGGGTTAAGGGGGTGTGGGTTTGGGGGGGGTTCAGACTGGAGCTCTCGCGTGGGGTTAGCAAAGCCAGTTTAACTCCAGTGTCAGCTGACCTGCTGTAGCGGACGGTAGCAGGAAGTACGCGGATTCCCGCCTTCTCCAGCTTCTGCATCCTGCGCACTTCCTGCTCCTCTTGCCCCTCCCACGGGCCTGGCTCTGCCCGGCTCTCCCCGCCCCAGGTGACCGTTTTCTGCCGGACGTGTCCCGCCTCTATCTTTGGCCCCACCAGCCTCTTAAAGGGGACCTGACCCTCCTTCAACACAGAACCCTCCTCCAGGATGGTCTCAGGGTGGCTGGGGAGGTCACATGATGCAGATCACATGGTGCACATGGTACACAGCAGAGACAGAGACAGGGCCTACCTGACTAAAACAGCAGAGGGAGAGACAGGGCCTCCATGACTAAAACAGCAGTGACAGCGACAGGGCCTCCCTGACTAAAACAGCAGAGACAGAGACAGGGCTTCCCTGACTAAAACAGCAGGGGCAGAGACAGGGCCTCACTGACTAAAACAGCGGAGACAGAGATAGGGCCCCACTGACTAAAACAGCGGAGACACAGAAAGGGCCTCCCTGACTAAAACTGCAGAGACAGAGACGGGGCCTCCTTGACTGAAACAGGTAGAGACAGCGACAGGGCCTCACTGACTAAAACAGCAGACACAGCAACAGGGCCTCACTGACTAAAACAGACAGGGCCTCTCTGACTAAAACAGCAGAGACAAAGACAGGGTCTCCGTGACTAAAACAGCAGAGACAGACAGGGCCTCTCTGACTAAAACAGCAGAAGGAGAGACAGGGCCTCCCCGATTAAAACAGCAGGAGAGACAGGCACATAATGGCAACCTTGTTTATACCTCCAATATATTTACACAGCTAACACAGGCCACGTGAGTGCAGTACTTGCCACACAGCCATGATACCAGTGCCACACTGGCATATGAACACACCCCCCCCCACCCCCCCCACAGCGCCACACTGTGGTGTGATCACACACCCCACCCCCAGCCCCCCCAGCTTCACACTGGTGTATAATCACGTATAATCGCACCCGCCCCGACAATGCCTCACCATAACTCAATAGAGGAGACAGGTGGGGGAACAGCTGTGTGTACAGAGATGGGGTGTCTTGTTCCGCGTCTTTTTCCTTACAGACTTCACACACAACCTTTCCCAATTTCCAACAATCAAGGATGCAATTGGACAAATTAAACAGTTGGTTGACATGATAAGAAGTATTTTTGTATTTATTTAGTATTTGTGTTTGTAAGAAGCAAGAAGTCACCTGAAAGTGCATGGTTTGATCAAGATAAATGCAGATGAGCCTTCTGATTTAATCGTTAACTTTTACAGCTGAGAAATATGAATACCAGCAAATCAGTGGCAATTGTGTGTGTGTGTGTGTGTGAGCGCAGCCATGTGTGCATGTACATGTGTGTGTGTATGTGTGTCTGACTTTATGTGTGTATGTGCGGCCAGGGGGGGGTTGTTACCTGAACGGTCTCTCTCCCCCAGTAGGGGAGGTGGCCGTGCTCCCTCCGGCCCGCCCCTCCTCCCGCTCCGCCCTCTTCTTGCGCAGGGGGGTGGGGATGTAGGCGCCGGGGTTGCTCTTATTGGGCAGGTACTGGTTGAAGGGCACGGTGGAGCGCGGCTCGTTGCTGGAGGTGCGGCGGGTGAGCATGTCGTCCTTCCGCACGTCCGGAAGCTTCCGGGGAGGCGCGTCGGACTCCGAGTCGCTGCCGCGGCCTGGGGGGGTGGGGGGGTGGGATGGGGGGAGCAGGAGAGCAACACTGCCAATAAACATGTATCACATAACCCTGCATCTGCAAGCACTGCAACTTCCTGTTCTGCTTAGGCAGACACTGGTACAGGCACAGGGACAAGCGTACAGTAAAAAAACTACGCTCCAGCAGCACTTCATCCCAGGCCCTGGAGACATACGCCTTCCTGCCTTTATAACTTGGATGTTGGCAAGATTATTGGTGGTGAAAATAACACCAACAAACGCGCAATCGTCCCCTGAAAAATGACTGTGTGTTGTAGTTCCATGTTCATCCAGCAGAGGGCACACAGTGCACTAACAGAGGGACTTGGGGAGGGAAATGGGCCTCTATCAAGGCTGTGCTACCTGTGTGTTTACGACACTGGTTCCCTTAAGAGAGATGGTGTTCTCACGCAAAGCATCAGCGTGCGTTTGAGAGGAAGAACTTTAAGGCCCTCAAGAATCTACAAAGTCTCAGACCCAGCGACCATACTGCTCTCAGGAGAGGGGGGTGTATGCATGTGAGTGAGAGAGTGCGTGTATAGGATACTCCTTAGGGGGCAGTACATACCATTGCTGAAGTATGCGTATGCATGTGCGTGCGCACGCGTGTATGTGTGCGTGTACATGTGTGCATGTGTGTGTGTGTGTGAGTGTGTGTGTGTGTGTGTGAGGATGCTCCTGAGGGGGCAGTACATATCATTACTGCAGTATGTGTATGCGTGTGTGTGTGTGTGTGTGTGTGCGCATGTTTGGGATGCTCCCTAGGGGGCAGTACATACCCTCGCTGCAGGCCCGGATCACCACGTCGGGGGAGGGGGTCTGCCGTGAGCGCGAGCCGAGCGAGTCCAGGCTGTCGAAGGAGTCGTCCCGCCCGTGGCGAGGGGGCGAGAGTGAATCACTGCGCTCCGCGTCACAACCGTCTACGTAACCGCTGTCCCCAATGTTCCTCTTCGGGTTCTCAGTGTCCTCAGACTCCTAACACACACACACACAGACACACACACACACACACACACACACACACACGCACGCACGTACACACAAACACACACACAAACGCACACACGTGCACAGACACACACACACAATGGAGTATGGAACAGAAATATGCAGTCATCAGATCTCCTGCTTAATTCTGGAATCATTTGAGCTCACAGAAATCTCACGCTACATCCGACAGCCCAGGTACACACACACATACTCTCTCTCTCTCTTTCTCTCGAAACACAATCTACTACCTTTTTCATCTGGGACAGCAGCCCTTCGAACACCTTCAGGTCCAGCGTAGGCCCACTGTACTCTGTGCTGTTCTGAGCCGCCTTCCCCAGCCAGTATACCGTGATTAAAACCTGCATACCAGTAAACATCACTCAGTGTTTCTATTTAGTGCTCTCCCCTCCAAATGTAACCAATGGGTCACTCACGTAAAACTACATTACAGAACTGATACAACAGCACGTCTAAAACCATGACCAAGTTAGCGCTTCCTTGAAACTTGTTAGCTTCCAAACTTTATTGTTTCATTCATTTCACTTCCTTGTAAATGACAAGGCATCGTAGAACATGTACAATCCCAGAATCCTCTGCTCCTCACTTCATTTATTTATTTATTTATTTTATGGTTACATGTGTGTTTGTGCCATTGAAGAAAAAAAACATCACTTTCTGCACCTTTCTTAAAAAGCTGAAATGGCGAAAACAGAAACATTCACATTTAAGGCTCCAGTAGCAGGGCACAATGATGTATGCTGATGAGAACACATCATGTTTCAGCTGTGTGCTCATGAACAACATACACTAGGAGGGAGGGAGGCAGGGAGAAATCAGGAGGGAGTAAGAGAAGGAGGAAGAGAGAGAGAGAGAGAGAGAGAGCAGGAGGAAGTAAGAGGGAGAGAAGGAGCGAGAGAAAGCTGGAGGGAGTAAGAGAAGGAGGGAGGGAGTGAGAGAGAGATGGAAAAGGGAGAGTTCACTTACATTCTTCAGCTTTCTGCTGCAGTCTGAGCCCCTAAGTAGGAGACAGAGAATGTGTTATCGGTTAGACAGACACAGAGCCTGCCAGAGGTAAACTACAAAAAACAACAGCACTAAGAGGTATATGAGATACATAAACACATCTGTCTGTCTGTCTGTAAAATACGGACAATAAACCAGAGAAAACAAAAGTCTCTGGAGCCTAGTGACACAGAGCAGACTTCAGCAGCAGCCACTCTGCTCTGCTGACCCTGGCTGATCCAGAGGGGCAGATGTCTGTGTGGGCTGTTCCTGAGGGGCAGATCTTTGTTTGGGCAGATTCTGAGAGGCAGATGTCTATGTGGGCTGATCCTGCTGCTGTGCTGTTCGTTTATAGCCTACAGCAGGGGTGGATCACCTTGACCAAGGAAAGTCACAAGGTGACTTGTGGCCTTCAATCAGGCGAAAGCCACAGAACCAGAAGAGGTGAGTAAACAGAGCAGCTGCCTTAATGGACGACGAGGTGCTGAGTACCAATGGAACCAGCAGCCACTGTGGGTCTCCAGGACCAAGGCTGGCCACCCCTGGCCAAGAGGTGAAATCAGACAGACAGACAGACAGACACACACACAGACCGGCAGGCAGACAGATAGACATACAGACAGACGGATGGACAGACAGCAGACTTACAGACTGACCTGAGGTTGGCTCGCACGGACGTGTCCTGCAGGTCTCCAGGATCAAACAGCTGAGTGCCCTTCAGACCCAGGCTCTCACATCCCCGCCGAAACAGAGATAGGTTATCCTGCACCGAGGGGAACAGGCTTTACACACCGACTCGCACACACACACGCATACATGACACACAGCACAAAACACGCACGCACGCACGACACACGCCCCACGCACACGCACGCCACGACGAGCCAGCTCACACCTCACTCACCAGTCCAGCGATGGGAGTGGGAAGCCGGTTTATCTTTTTCACCAGTCCTGGTTTAATAGAGCTGAGGAGCCTGTTGACAGAAAAGGAAGGTGGCTTTACCCCTGAATCCACTGGGTCCCTCCTACTCTGTACAGAGATGGAGCTCAGCGCTACCCTCCACTGGGACCGCTCTGTACAGAGATGTAGCTCAGCGCTAACCTCCACTGGGACCGCTCTGTACAGAGATGTAGCTCAGCGCTAACCTCCACTGGGACTGCTCTACAGAGATGCAGCTCAGCGCTAACCTCCACTGGGACCGCTCTGTACAGAGATGCAGCTCAGCGCTAACCTCCACTGGGACTGCTCTACAGAGATGCAGCTCAGCGCTAACCTCCACTGGGACCTCTCTGTACAGAGATGCAGCTCAGCGCTAACCTCCACTGGGACTGCTCTACAGAGATGCAGCTCAGCGCTAACCTCCACTGGGACCGCTCTGTACAGAGATGTAGCTCAGCGCTAACCTCCACTGGGACCGCTCTGTACAGAGATGCAGCTCAGCGCTAACCTCCACTGGGACCGCTCTGTACAGAGATGCAGCTCAGCGCTAACCTCCACTGGGACCGCTCTGTACAGAGATGCAGCTCAGCGCTAACCTCCACTGGGACCGCTCTGTACAGAGATGTAGCTCAGCGCTAACCTCCACTGGAACTTCTCTACAGAGATGGAGCTCAGCGCTAACCTCCACTGGGACCACTCTGTACAGAGATGCAGCTCAGCGCTAACCTCCACTGGGACTGCTCTGTACAGAGATGCAGCTCAGCGCTAACCTCCACTGGGACCGCTCTGTACAGAGATGCAGCTCAGCGCTAACCTCCACTGGGACCTCTCTGTACAGAGATGCAGCTCAGCGCTAACCTCCACTGGGACCTCTCTGTACAGAGATGCAGCTCAGCGCTAACCTCCACTGGGACTGCTCCAAAGAGATGCAGGTCAGCGCTAACCTCCACTGGGACTGCTCTACAGAGATGGAGCTGCAGCTAAAGTCTCCCCAACACCTCTCACTGGCCCCGAACCATGACTCACTGTACAGAATGAGTCCAGCCTAACCTCCACTGGGACCGCTCTGCACAGAGATGGAGCTCAGCGCTAACCTCCACTGGGACCACTCTGTACAGAGATATAGCTCAGCGCTAACCTCCACTGGGACCGCTCTGCACAGAGATGGAGCTCAGCGCTAACCTCCACTGGATCAAGCTCAAGTTCAATGGTGGCTCACAATTGTTTCATCCCCAACACCCTCTTCACTGGCCCCTGAAGCATAACATCACTAAAGTAATTAATAGAGGTTGCCAGAACACAACATTCAATCTGGACAAATTAGTTAGAGACATAAATGTGTCAAGCCACGAGAATTTTATGTTTCCCTGAACAAGGCCAATCTTCTAAGGAAATCAATGAAAGACAATCAATCAAATGCGGTTTGACTGATTCGGCAGTAATGAGCAAGCTTCACACTCAAATTCACACAAAATTGATCCTGTAGCCAAAAAACATGTGGTCACATCACCATTCTGAAAATAAAGGTTTCCTTTAGTATTTTACATTTCTTTTACAGCGTATTTTAGCAGCCATAATGGAAAATTGCAAAAGTAATAATACAAGTCCTCGTGTTTTAAATACTCTCATATCGATGAGAAAAAACGAACTTCAGTGTTCATATCTCTAGAAGAATGTTCTATGTAGATCTTAAACGGGAGATGTAAATTTCATTAATACGATAATACGACTACGCAGTCAGTTCTGAGCAGCCCAGACTCACTCGCACAGCAAAATCCCGTTCTCCAGGCTGCTCCTGAAATCCCTTTCACCAAAGCACCGGCCGGTCACCCCCTGTAATTCAAACACAAAAACATCAGTTATAGCTTCTTATCGTTTCATTATTGAGAATCATGTCCTTTTTTAAATATATATATTTATCAGAAAGATGACACTAGGACAAGGAGTGCTATAAGTTTGGGACAGCAGAGACTAGTAGACCATGCGAGGTGTCAAGAAATGGATTCTCTGCCAGTTCCTCTGGCGCAACTGCCACACTGAGTGAAATTTGATCGACTTTATTTTATAGTTTTCTGCATCTGTGGAACATACCAGCTGCAATTTTGGGTGCGTGACAGGTGAGGAATTAGGGCACTGTTTCGGCACACACTATTCTTCGAGGTAAATAAGTGGAAGACATTGTGTAATAATTTAAAACAGAAGCAAAGTGAAGCACAAACATTCCTCAGGAAAAGTGTTAGTTTTAAAATGAATGATTCCTAAAACGGACCCCAAATGAATTTCAAAGAGAGGAAAAAAGGTGTTGAAGGTTGAATGTTCGATTCATCCAGAATCCTCACTCTTTCATGTGCTCAATGAAAGTGCATTTGAGAAAATTCAACACTGCATTTTTCCATAATCTAAAATATTTCGCAGGTCAAACTTTCTGAGAAACAGTCTAAGATATTTCATAAGTTCTTCTGCAAGTCCAGCAGTGTGTCATGCCATGCATGAGCACACTGGACTATACCAACATCATTCTAAGCTGGACTGTACCAACACCATTCTAAACTGGACTGTACCACTATTATAAGCTGGACTGTACCAACACCATTCTAAGCTGCTATTAGGGAAAGGGGAAACTCAGGAGATCTAAGATAAGGAGTTGTGAAACACACAAGGGCATTTTACAAACCTGCAGGTGAGCCAATGGCGTATTTTATATCCACAAACATGAACGTATCTCTCGTGAACTATAACGCTTACTGTATGAAATACACACTAGGTTACTAGGGTATCTAACCGAAGATGGCATAAACAGGACGGCTCGTGAAAGGCTGCCTGGTTCAGTAACGTGTCCACTTCTACAGCGTAAGCCCATAATCCGGATCATTTACTTTGGTGGCCGCTGATCCTTTTCACATATGCTGTGAGCGGAGGCAGCGGGGGAGACGGGGGAAGATGATCTGAGCAGGGAAGGGAAGGAGGGAGGGGGGGAGGGGGGGCCGCTAACAGAAACAAAAAATCATCATGTCACTAATTTCTTTTTTAATTGCTGTCCTTGTGTCTGCAAATGTGTGTGTGTGTGTGTGTGTGTGTGTGTGTGTGTGTGTGCGTATGTGTGTGTGTTTGCGTGCACTTGTGAATGTGTGTGTGTGCCAATGGCTGAGAGGGTAACATGTCTCTCCTCAACTCATCCATCCAAGACACTGTATACACATGTGTGCACAAGTGATCCCTCACACACACACACACACACACACTTATACATGGGTACACAACCCATGGACACATGGACACCCACCCAAAGTAAAAACATATGTATACACTTGCACACACACATTTTGCAGAAACACATGCATACCCACAACCAGCACACACACACACACTCCCAAAACACACACACACACACACACACGCACACACAGAAGCAGAAAGAAGCCCACATGTTTCAGTCCAGTCCCTGCTTGCAAGGATGCTGCAGAGAGACGAGAGGAGGCAAGGAATTTTCTGGAATGTTCCTCGGATGTTCTAGAACTGCTGTCTCAAAGATGCAAACAGGAGACATTCTAAAATCAAACAGTTTTCTGATAAGAATGTTACCTTCATGTCTTGTCTTACTCTCGTTGCGTCTTTGATCTGAACATAATAAATACAGCAGGCCTCATCCTACAGGGCAGAGAGCTAGAGGAAAATCATGTCTTGGCACAATTTCAGGGATCAGAGATTATCGCTCTTATCCCCCTTCTACACGAATAGGGGGCTCAGAGTCTCAGACCTCACCCCCAACTGCTACTAGGCCCGCCTCACACAGCTGTGGTACTAGATAGGCCTGCCTCACACAGATGTGGTACTAGGTAGGCCACATCACATAGTTGTGGTACTAGGTAGAACTCCTCACACAACTTTGGTACTAGGTAGATCTTCCTCACACAGCTGTGGTACTAGGCCTGCCTCACACAGCTGTGGTACTAGGTAGACCTCACACAGCTGTGGTACTAGGTAGGCCCACATCACACAGCTGTGGTACTAGGTAGACCTCCTCACACAGCTGCGATACTAGATAGACCTCCTCACATAGCTGTGGTACTAGGTATACCTCCTCACACAGCTGTGGTACCAGGCCTGCCTCACACAGCTGCGGTACTAGGCCTGCCTCACACAGCTGTGGTACTAGGCCTGCCGCACTCAGCTACAGTATCAGGACATGCTGGGTCAGGCTGACAAATGATCACAGATGCCCGCTTCTCACGGGGGAGGGGAGCACTGGGAGACCAGGCCATGACAGAAGTGCCGCTCACTAAACACACTGGGCTTTCTGCCTCCAGAGCACACCGCCATCTCAGCAGAAGGTCAGACACGGGTGAGCTAAAAGGGCAGATTCACACACCCAGATACACACACGTGCGCACATGTACACACACACACACACAGATACCCACACACTTTTACACAAACACACAATGTTCCTCCAACACATTGTCACCCAGAATACCCCCATCTCTCTCACACACCCCCCCCCCCACACACACATGCACACAATCTCACATAAACAGACACACAGTCTTACTCCCCACAAAATCTACCATCACCCCCCCTCACCTGCCAAATGAAAATCGAACTGTGAATTCAATCTTTGATTTCAACATGAGAGCTTTACAATGTTGGGAATGGCATCAAAAACCACTGTAAAAATGACACACAAGTTGGAGATGTCAAATTTGAAACCCCTGTTGCAATTACTTGTTCCTTGGCAACCAGCTATAAATGGAACATTTCCTTTTGGCAGGCCCAAAGAGACCTCACACAAACCCACCTGAGTTTTCCAACACAAAAACAGGCTTTTCCACTTCACAAATATCACCAATATTGATTCTGGGAAGTCGATATATATGTATTCATAACAAGCAGATTTTAACAAAATCACTGCTTGTCTGACTAGTCTTCCAGAAAAGTACTGATAGATGGCATCATATTCATGCGGCTGAAGGAATATAAACCAGGACAGAAAAAAAAGAGTACAGATCTCCCCTTTCCTCTCAAACCTGCCACTGTCTTTTACAGTTCATTTTAAATGATTTAACTCGATACTAAAGCACATGTTTTGTACAACTTTTTTGATATGTTTGAGGTCATTTGGAAAGTGTGTCCAAGAGCGGACCATGTGCGTGTGAGACAGGATGAGTAACGCGAATACTTCATGGAACAGCCACATCCCCCCCACCCCCCACCCCCCCCCCCCACCCCCTCTGATTTTAGCTATGCCTGGAACCTTACCCTTGCAAACCCACATTCCCCGCTCTCTCCCTACCCCCCACACTTCAACTCTGGCCACACTGGAACATTCTGGGTGCCTGGTCCCCAGCACTGAACCAAAAGCTTGCCCGTGAAGACTCTTTTAAGAGTCTTAAAAGAGCTTAAAAGATCCGTTGACTGTTGTCATAGCCATTTTCGGTGGGGCCACTGGTTGGCCTGTGAGGTCACCTGAGGACCTGAGTTTTGCACCTTATCGAACCCGTGTTTTGTAGTTGTTCCAATGACCTGCGGTATGTACTTATTGTACGTCGCTTTGGATAAAAGTGTCTGCCAAATAAATGTAATGTAATGTAATGCTACCTAGGGATCCTTACCCCAGAAGGGTAGAAAAAAGACTGAATTTCACAGGCTGGCCAATCACACGACAGAAACTTGGCATGACAGCACACAGAGACACTGCTTTTTCAAAAACCGCTGTGGCAGAGATAAAATCCAACAGACACATCACTGCATCTGAGCATCAGCTCCAACGAGGGTGTCTCTCAGTGACGATCATCGACAAATTAATAATTTTCCTCAACCAGGAAACCATTTTCTTTAGTGTTAGCATTGCATTTTAGCGTTTAGCCTAGTATTAGTAATACATTATCATTTAACATTACTATTAGCAATGCATTGTTGTTTAGCATCAACACTAGCAATGCACTTTTGTTCAGTGTCATTAGTGTCAGCAATGCACTGTAGTTCAGCATTGCTATTAGCAATGCATTGTTGTTTAGCATCAGTATTAGCATTGTGACCCAACTGGACTTCTGGGGGGGTGGGGGCGGGGGGACTTTAGCAGTGAAGGGGCTCTCACAGTCAGAAGCATGTAACCGTCCCACCCCCATCAAAGGGGCCTTTCAGGGTCCCGGGACAGCACCGTCATTCCACCACTGTGTGGATGACACCGTCAGGAGTTGCTAGAATCATCCGTTTCTCTTGTTTTTTGGGTGCGTGCCATCGTTGGTATGCCATTGAAACACACATTCCAGGCAGGCACAACGCCATCAGCACAAAAAGAGCAGGTCTTTCACAGACAGCAGAGATAATTATTAATGAAAAACACAACATAAAAAACTAATCTAGAAAAAAATGACATATTAACCAACATAAATCTAATCTAGAAACTAATCTAGAATCTAGAAACTAGTCATCAACACAGAAATCCAATATAGAAACTGATCTAGAATCTAGAGACCAGTCATCAACATCTGTGTAGGCAGCTTCTGCTAAAGCCAGTACCCAGACTGCTGCTGTCAGTTTAAAAGTGGTAATAATAGTACAGACATGCCTGCAGTAAAATCGCCCTGCATGCTGTCATTGCCAAAAGGCTGAAGCCATGCAGGGCTGGGCTTGGTTAGATAAGAGACCGGCTGCAAGCACTGCTGGGTCGAGGCAGCTCTTTAAACTGAACAAAGTAGGGACTAAAACACCCCATCAGACTTTTGAGTAGACTGTGTAGCAGGACAATCAACCGTCCTGATACTGTCTTGATCTTGAACATTCACAAACTAAAATAAGCATTTTGTTTTGTTTTTTTTGTACAAGGAAAATAATAAAAGCACCAAACATAAATTTTAGGGAGAAAAAAAATGTCCAGTGAAAGTGAAAAAGCCCAAAGGGGCGTGTTCAAAACACTTTCCCGTAAAAAAAAAATGAAGTATCAAAACAATACAAACAAACATATCAACAAAAGAAAACTAACATAAATAAGAAAAAAAGAAAAGTACAAAAGGGGTGACATTAAAAAAGTGGATGAAATGAGGGAGAGAACTGATTAAAGTGAGAGGTTTGGAGGTTACTGTAAAAGGAAATGGATTTTGGCCAATTTTTTGAAGGTGACCCGTACAATTGACTTTTAAATACTCCATTTGTATAGGTTCTTTTATCAACTTCTTTGGTCTAATTTGCATGTCTTTTTTTTTAATTTACTTAGGTTGTTTTTATTGGTTCTAATGTGTGCAACAGTTCTAGTAAATGTTTGATATAAATAAGCATAAGTAAAGTAAGTAAAACTGATAAATACTAAATACAACAGAGACCAACAGAGATTATTATTATTATTATTATTATTATTATTATTATTATTATTATTATAGTGGAGGCAGTTCTCACACCTTTACATTCAGGAAGAGGATTCAGTGTTTTTTTCTCTTTTCAGATGAGAAGCTGGGGTAAAAGGGGCTTTCAGATGCCACTTGAGTGACAGGAGCTCTGTGCGAGCACACGGCCTGTGACTCACACCTGCTTCCCCGCTGCCAGGCAACCACTCCCTAAAGCCAGGGAGCGACGCGACGGCCCATTTCCCATTCAAATGTTTCTCAAACAGAGCCGTGCTGACGCTAGACGCAGGTTTGAATGCGAGCGAGCGCGGGTGCATGAGTGCACGCATGCAAGCGCAGGAGCTGCAACTCTCCGGTGAGGTAAGAAGCAAATGCACCCACATCGCACCCCCTCGCTCATTATGCAGGCTCTGCTAAGAGCCAGGGAAGCAGGGAAACAGGAAACAGGAACTAGGAAACAGGAAGTGGAATGTCATTGCTGTGAGGGTGGATCCCTCAGGTGCTGAATCTATAGAGACAGAGGCCTGGGTCCGCACAGCACTTTCCTGGGCTTAACATGCCCCCCTCCCTGTACCAGACAGCACTCATTTTGACCCAGGGGTCTCAAACTCCAGTCCCAGAGGGCCGCAGTCTCTGCTGGTTTTCGTGATTTCCTTTCAATCAGCAGCCAATCACGGCCTTGGGAACAAGGTGTGTAGACTCTTCAGCCAATCAATGACTTAAACTAAGCGCTTAAGTGCAGGAACACATCAAAAACCACCTTTTAGAGAAGCTCTGGATCGGTCAGAACCCCACCATAGCCCCTTTCTCTGCTACGGCCTATTCTCTATACGTTACCCTCGTTAGCTTTCTACCCGTCTGAACAAAGCGAAAGTACGAAAAGTAGGCTGGACTGCCCCGCTGTCCTTAAAAGCAGGCCGTCAATGGCAGGCCCTGTGTAACCGAATATCGGCAAGAGACGCCATGTTAATGCTACACAGCCATTTCCCCGGACAGTTCACCGGGCTATATTTATGCTCAGCTATACTGGTGGCTATATTTACTGCAGTCAAACACAGGTGCACAGCCTTTATATACAGTATATATATATATAGTGTATATTTATACACTAAATTTCAGCTCAGACAAACAGCCAGTTCAAACACAGAGAACAGTGCATTTCCAGTCAAGCCCAGTAGAGGTCAGTGTACTCACTCTGAACAGGCGACATTTCTGATTGGATGCCAATCTGAACTCGTTAAACCCGCTCATGCATGACAAAGGAATGAATTTCGCCACTGCAGTCAGGCTGTGCCCATAAACATTCTAACGAATAACTACACGCTTTGTTCCTGACAGGAAATGATGGACAGGACACTGTCCATCAACTCAAATGGAAAAAGTAGAGCAGGAGTGGATGGATGGATGGACAGAACTACTATCAAATTTTAAAAATTCCTTAACTACCAAACTGCAACATACAGTCAAAACAAAATGTCACTTTTGTGCAGTTTCCTTTTGTGTTTCCGCTGTATGGCCTCTTTGTGATGCTTTACAGTGAAAAAGCCCTGTCAATGTCTCATTTGCACAGAATGGTGCAAATCAGTGACCGTAGCTTGCAGATGTGGAAAACCCTGGATCAGAAAGTAAAAATCCTACCCAGCATTTTGTTCAAACCACCTGGATTTGCAAATTAGCACAATTCTCCAGCCAGGAGGTAGAACTGCTTAGTGAAATCAGTTGTTCATGGCTGGAAGAAACACATGAAAGGATTTTTACTTTCTGACCCCTGGACTTTACACCTCTGGTAGCCAGAATAGCCATCCAATCTAGAACGATCATCAAGCAACTTTCTGTGGATTTTAATTCATTGTTGTTTGTTTTTATATAGTGCTTGTAAAATAAAAAGTAGAGAATGTGTGAGAGAATTGTGAAACAGAAACTATGACCTATGTTTACCAATGTTATTTTCTTGATAAAGGGTATAGCTGTCCAGATCTACCCAAACCCCCTACCCTGCTCCTCTCTCATTACAACTGGGTTCACAGACAGGGACACAGAAAGGGAGACAGACGGGAACACAGAGAGGGACTACCCCTAAATCATTCCCATAATTTGCCAATCCTTTTCTCTCCCATGGCCCTCTTGCATATTTACCTGGGGCAGTCTCGTCCAGTAAAGTTAAAGTAATGGTGATCACAATGTTCCAATGTCAGCCAAAACAGACTTCCATTTTGTCTCAAACTAAACGCAGTCAAGCGTGTGTATTAAATATGCCCTCAGGGATGACCTTTTACAGAACTGATTCTCAAAATGTACAGTGACTCTGAGAAAACTGGGGGGGAAATGCTCCAATGTTTCCTTCTGTAGGAAACTATTCAGGTTGCTCAAAACCCTAGAACATGGATATTTGTCCCTGACTTGTAAAACCAGACAAACTGCGATACTTTTTCCTGATGGGGGTCACCACCCATTTCAGGATTAGTAGCATGGTGAAAACTGAACACATTGCAAACATACCTGTCATCCTAAGGTACTGGAAGCTCTGGCAGCCCAGCTTAAAGGACTCAAATGTTAAGCAGCTACAGATGTGGACACAATGAATGAGGGAACGTAAAGATGAATGAATGAACAAATGGGTGAATGAATGTAAGGAGAGGTGAATGAATCAACGTAAGTGTGGACAGATGAATTAACGCAAGGGAGAATGAATGTGAGGATGGATGACAGGGTTAAGGAGAATCTCTAAAAACACACGACCCACGTGATACGCAGATGTCTTGAGAAGCCACACCAGGCACAGATAACAGATAGTGAAAATTATAGCACGATACAAAGCAGGTGCCCTTATACGCTGTGGCATTTCCGTTGGTATGCCAACGGAGGCCTGCATTCGAACCAAACAATATGTGACCCGGTAGCACGGCACTTGGCAGCACTCCTGCATGTCATTTCAGAATGACCTCAACGCCTCCCTTCACACAGCAGGCAGTCATCAGTACAGGTTTCCATTTAAGTTTATTCTAGTGTAATGCGAGAAAAAAGCAGATAATTCCTTACAGCCACTCGATTTATTGTACATTTTTTAAAATCCTTTGACCATTCTAACTAGTGCATTCTAACTTTTTTTTAGTTGTATTGTTACACTCGTTACAATTTAGAAGCGAACTATGGGAGCCAAGCTGAATGGTTTAAAAAAAAAAAAACTACAGTCAGGCAGAGGAAGGCATATTTACATTTTTGAAGGATCAAATTACAAAATTGCGTTATGAAATATGAAATATGAAACACCAATATCACTTCAGTTTTTGGGGGGAGTTTATAATCAGTGGTGAATATTCTACACTGGCCTCGATGTGCCATTATACGAAATCTCTGCAGAACGCCATCAATTCTATGTCGCGACCATGGGTCACCCTTTAATGATATTAGGCTATTACTATAAGGCAATGATCATTAGTATTATTTGGGAGATAATATACCATTAGGTCAGTGGGCAGCGTTATGTCAATGGGTTAGCTATGGGACCCACGGCACATGCGTGATGTTTCAGTAATTTATAGCAATCATCCTTTCTAAAAAGAGAAAGCCTGCACTGGGAGAACAACAGACGCGGTTATCAATCAAAGAATACGTCTTTTCGCAGGTCTGCTGCGCGGATCTAACCTCTCTCATCGCACCCCCTCTTCACAGTTCAAACGGGAATTGCGTGTCTTTTTCCAACACCAGGAGCGTGAAATACGGCTGGATTAAGAGAGTAACTATAGTAACCAGAATCGTCTCAATTTGCGGTGGGGGTGGGAGAGTGAAGTTCAACATTACCGACGAAGATGAAACATTTGTAATACCCTTGAAGTAGGCAAAGCCATTATTGCACAACGCCAAAGACAACACAACACAACTATTAGGTTCAAAAAAGGAAATGTGTTAAGAACGACGGGGTTGTTAAAAACACAACCATCTGAGTTTCTATTGGAGGTGTTGCTGGACTAATAAAATATCATTCAAATGACATTTGGCCAAAGTCAGTTGTACGACTATAATACTGGTCAACGAATGGCACATAATCGAACCCCCTCAAAACAACAAAACCTCGATTCTCCGATCATTGTTGTTGCCACGGTGCTACATAATGCATCCCATAACACCCTCATTGTTTTCGGCCAAGCGCGAATGTAACCCAATACTCGAAGCCAATGACAACTGTCACCCAACAGGTGACCGTGCAATATTTATAACCAGCGCCTCTCTGAATAGCCAGCAACATAGCCAACTTGCCTGGCTACTAAATCCGAAATACTTCTAGGGTGAGTTGATATTTCAAAGGAAGTACTGCGATTGTGTTTCTATCTTTCACGATATTTTGTAGCATAGCCTAGTCATTAAATGTTACATCGCTAAGTGATTATACACTGCAAGGAAAATAATTCGAACTCACCTCGATCCATTTTTGCGCCTCTTGAAAAGCTGGTTCGGGAGCCGATTCAGACTGCTGATGCTGATGTTGTTGGTGTGAATTTCGCCCAATATCAAAACCGGGACTGGCCATTTGCAGAACCTTGCGAGTCGGCTATTGGGCGCAGTGTTGTTCAAACTTGAAATGTCCTGCGTCTCGGGGGGAAAGAGCTCCGCAAACAAAAGGGTTTGTTAAACCTCCGGATGATGTATTTTCGACTTCAGGTCCGGAGTCTCGCCGTAACGCATGAACGCTTTGTGTTGCTTGACGCAGACCTGCACTGGTTTGGTTTTTTCTCTCAGTATGTCACTGCTGGGACTGTGAGGGAGGCTTCTCGACTAGAGAACTGCAGTGTGAACCAATAGCTAAATATAACCGCAAAAACCGAGTCCGCCATCAGCCAATGCAAAGCAAGCAACCACCACCTCCAGCCAGTCGCTGTCACATGCCCACGTTTGACACAACAGGGGTACAGCCTCGCACAGACGCGTCGACAAGAATGTTTAGGGGGGCAACGGTGTGTTCCATTTGCGGGGAAAGGCTATATGGACCAGACCGATTCCTATTTTTTTTTTATTCCAACGAAGCGCACCCAGTGATGAGTTTACATCACGGTTATCGTTAATACGCGTTTTTTACTGGAGAAATCATTCCGTTATTTGACACTGGAGCAATGGTCCTTTTACGGTAGATTTTAAATGTTTGATATGTATAGCCATGGGTGGATTTGTTCATTCAAATCGATGTTATGGTTAGACTAAAATCATACTTGTGCATTTTTTTTAAAATAAGGGCAATACGAGAAGTTTTCAAACATTGCAATTCTGGATGAACTGGGTTTAAAAAAAAATATTTTACGTTTTGTTCGGTCATTAATTTTAATGGTGCTGCAGAACTATTTAGCATTTATAAAAGATCATACACCAGACAAAACCATGGCAGCGTCACACAATTTAAACTAGCATAGGTTGCAATTTGGCATATTCCAACTGTTGAGTATTATTATTTCAAAGTTTTAATGGTTAAAAAGCCAAGTAGTTTCCAAATGAATCCTTTGCAAGTGCTTCTATATTTTTACTGGCATTCTTAAGAGAGAATTTAAAGTGGAAGCTTAACTAGATTTTCCTGGTCTAGACTTCCATTTGTTTTAAATGTGTGTAAAGTCTTTGATGAGCCAATAAAATAATGTTTTAAAAACACACCAAGGCCATCAATGCCACAGGTTGACATTTCTCAAAATTAAATAAACGGCTCAATTTGAGGGTGATTATCTCGTGGTGTGTTACCAAACTGGACAATGAACCATTAACCATTACAGCTGGAAAGTCAGATTCATTAACACTGTAAACCACAGAGAGGGAAAAGTGTGGAAGGAAAAAGGCATTTATTACATTTCCAAACAGCTGCATAGCACTAAACAGAAAACATGATCTTACACTGTGCAAAAGCTCTGACCAGCAGTGCACACTAAATTAGCTGCTAAATGCCATGGCCATGATTAGCTAACCACATTTTTTGGTATTCTTCCATTTTGATTGGGGGGGGGGGGGGGGGATGACAGCACGGGAACTCCAGCTCACTTCAGTTAAACAACTGTCAGGCAGGTTGTGACTCAAAGAGCTCAGTGCGCCTCTTCTGCCACACGGACATCACAACAGTGAAACGAAAGGAGAAAGAATATAACCTCGGAAAGGGTTCATCAACATTTTACTGCCAACACAAAAAAAAGAACGCAACCTCACACACTCATGCACACGGTTCTAGGCTCTGTTCTATGAGTGGTGTATAGCGTGTGCCCGTTTGATGATGGTCCCCCGTTCTCCGGTGGAATTAGGTCTTGCACAAGGCCACAGCAGAGAACCGCACCTCGTCCTTCTCGCGGGCTGTAAACTGACGACAGATCTTTGCTGCATCCTGTAAAGAAAAATAAATAAGGTATTTTTACAGTTCTGTGTTTTAACACCAGCATGCACACCAATTTAACCATCTTAGAGCAACCCAAAACACCAATGTAACCATCTTGGAGCAAAAGGACACCAGTATCCTACCCATTTAATATAATTTTAGAGCAACTGATCCATTAGACATCAACCACCATTTTTGACAGTGAGAAATGAAAGTAACCTCCTAAAATTGCCTTAAATACGATCGCTCAGATGATGTTGGACATTACCATTAAGAAGGTGTTCTCGTTCGTAGCACCATGTTTCACTGGGGACTTCACTCGTCCATCTATGGACAAAACAGGCATGGGGACACAGAAGATTTAAATTTCACAGCCAGGTTAATGCAGCATAAAGCAAAAAATAAATGAATAAATGCATTATGTCTCACCCAGCTCGTACAGATGTCCGTCCATGTTCACAAAAGTGATGAAATGGAAGTTCACTTTGTCTGCCTCAACCTGAGGAAAGCAGCAGTGTGGTCAGACTAAATCACACACAGCTATTTTTTTTTTTTTTTGCATTTAATACACAATACATGCTAATGCCCGAAATGATTTGAAAAGCTGGTAGCACAAAAATCTGAAATGCAAAAGGATGGAGAAGAAAATAAATTTTTTAAAAGTAACTGTAGAAAGTGCGAGTACCCGGCACTGCCCCTCAGCCGCGACCTCGTCATGGACGGAACGGATGTCCTGGGGAGAGAAGGGGGGGGGGGGGCGGGGGGTTCTGGTCACTAGGAGAAGCAGGCAAACAGAGAAACGCAGGCCCAAATTCACAAAGCGTCCGTGTAAAAGCACTAATCTAGGATCAGTTTAGCCTATTGGTTCAAAATGGATAAAGGATGTGCATGTGGCAAAGGGACGACTGATCCTAGATTAGCACTCCTACCCAGAGGCACAGGAGACAGTGCATTTCAACATCTGACCAGAAAAGTTAATTGAGCACTGATTTTCTAGGCTTTGGCTCCCCCTAGTGGAATGTGGGGTTCATTTTTCAAATAAGTCAACATTGAATTTCCAAAACTCAAAAGCACCTTAACAGCATAAAGTAGTAAACTATTAAACAGCATGCAACAAGTGAAAAAATGTACTTTGACTAATCCACACTTCACTATGTCTAAGCGATATAATTAATGAGGGACACACGGCATAAAGTTGTGAAATATTTGCTTTGCGAGTTCTTCCATAAGGTATAACTTATTTGAAAACAGCACAGGTTTGGCTCACTGCCATTTGTGATGTCTTTGAAGTCTTAATTTTCTACATGTAGTTTCAGTGACAAAGCCACATGTCTAATCGGTATACACTTTAATAAATTACAATTTAAGAGTCACTTACCAGCTATTATCATTTAACAGCACACAATAGATACCAGAAGCAGTTAATCTAATTCTGACCTCGAACACAATCTTCATGGCATGCATAGACATTTGACGCAATATGGCCTAAAGTTAATTCATCATCATTCATATTCATTGCACATAATTAGACAGCTGACAAGTTGTTACATAATTCTTAATTATGCTGGAATGAAATCTAAAACTCAGTAACCATGACAGAGGGAGAAACACCAAACAAAGAATTGATATGAAGTAAAAATGTAGTATCCATGCCAAAACAGAAATGTTTCAAAAACTTGCATTCCTTGATGCAAGAAACCGGCATGTACGTTTTAAACTGACACATAGGGATGGGTGCTTTACCATCAGTCAGGGTACACCTGGGCAGGATGTGCTCCACACCTGTACGGCAACTGGGCGGGGCATAGCCAGTACCTGTACGGCAACTGGGCGGGGCATAGCCAGTACCTGTACGGCAACTGGGCGGGGCATAGCCAGTAACTGCATGGCAGCTGGGCGGGGCATACCCCGTACCTGTACGGCAACTGGGTGAGCCATGCCTCGTACCTGTGCGGCAACTGAGCGGTGCAGGCCCCGTACCTGTACAGATATGACTACCCGCTTGTTATAGTTGAGGAACTGAAATTCTGGTTGGAGACCAGCATACATGGGGGTGAGGGGTATGCCACAATTGAGGCTGGGACCACCTCGTTTTCTGACTCATTAGAATCATTAAACATTTATTACAAAGTAATATTGAATCATTGGGGGAAACACTTTTTCCAGCACATGTCAATGCATTTGTTGATTTTCCTTTCAACAGCAATTAGTTACATAAGCTGCTTCACTTTTTCAGGCCAACTTTATGGTTTCACAAAAGGAAACATGCACACAACTAGAGCTCACAGGAAGTCGATATCCTGAAACCAAATCTGCCATTAAAGAGTTTCCCTGCATTACTGAATTTATGGCAGCAGTCCCCGTATAAAAGCCCATACGAGTTTCTTACTGTACCTCTCCGGCACACTTATCTTTGTTCTACATGCATTTTCCTTCGGTTTAACATGTTTTTGATTGCATTTTTGCCTATGTGCAAATCTGAATACCCAGAAAAATGCTGGAAGGAGCAGAAATGTGTCTACTGCTTGCATTCCATCCCGTATTTACGGTTACAATAACCAAACTGTAATAACAGGAGTTACTGGGAATTACTTTCACCCCCCCCTTCCTCACAAACTCTACCTTATTATTCTCCAGGCATTTGGCCCTCTCATCCGCCGCCATTTTGGCCGTTTTGTCCAGGAACTTCTTCAGTGCTGAGTCACTGTCTGCCATAACAGGAGAGCAACGTGAGAACAGACTGTCATCACCCAGCCCTATGATCATCCACAGACGCGAAAAAGGACCCTACTTTTCACACCGTTTCATCTACACACTGGATTTTTCTTTTAATACAAACCCCGTACAGCAGTCTATGGCATGGCCCATCCTTTTTGGATTTCATTCAGTCTAGTCCCACCCTGATAGCAGTTTAACAGAAGTTTGCGGACTACTCGGTTCCGGCACCCACGTCAGCTCACCAAACTCCATCTTGTCCTGGTTGTTGGCCACAGCATGCAGCAGGCCCACAGTGCCACAGGAGTTGACCACAGTCTGCTTAAGGAAGTACACCTTGGGGTCCTCCGAGCACCCCCCATCTGCCATCTGCTTCTTCCTGAACGCCTCGTGCTGACAGGAAATGGAACAATTACAGCAGCCGCGAATCACAAATCCTTCACTCTGCAGCCTCGTTCGCCATTTCCCCTACTCGCTGAAATCATGTCACATGGCCACAGTTTCTGCCTAGAGGAGGTAACGTCTGGGGCGAGAACAGACTTGCACACCTATTCATGCTGGAGATACGCTGTACAGGTTTCTCAAATTCAAAGCACAATAAATTAATTGCCCCGCATGTCCCAAATTGTGCAATTTTATTCTCCCTACTTGTTTCATATTAAAGTTGTGTGCAACTATGGGAGATGCCATTTATAAACCTCTATCACAGTCTCAACAGAATGGGATATGGCACGGAAAATTAAGTTGTATAAAGAGCTGTATTCATACAGAATGTTTCATAAATTGATCCCCCATTAGTCAAATTATGCAGTCAATGCATCCAATTCAATACCTTCAACTCCAGAAAAACGATTTGGTAAACTTACACTTTCTAAATATAACCCATGCAACTTTAGAACCAGTGTGGGAATGAATTTATTGCGTAGCTGTTATCCAGTCATGCAAACTAAAGACCGGTGACAGAGCAGGAAAAACGGATTCCAGGCATTTGGATGCAGGAGAAGCTTTGTCGCGATTCCAGAACGTTCCCCTCGGCTGAACGAGTCCCATTGCGCTCACTCCCGCGGTCGGTGCGTAGCCAGCGCCCTACCTGTTGCGTTAGCGGAAACAGCAGCATTACTGCACAGGACGGAGCGGGTACTGACGACAGCGACTCGTCCTCCAGCCCCAGCACATCCACGAAATGCCAGGACCCCCGGACCCCCAACTTGGACAGCACCTGAAACCCGAAGCAGGGGACAAAAGGAGATCCGCGCATCGTTGTCCAAAATGTTGACCGTGGTTTTATGTACAGAAGTAACATTAAGCCATATACTGCATGTATGAGGGGAAATGCACAATATTTAGCAAAGGAGCACGCAAGACTGCCAATTACGAAATTAAGCGCATAATACCACACTTCGTTTCCAAAATACCGACATTTCGTCCCCCCCAGTAGAAGATGCTTGACCACGCCCTTACTGATGACAATAGCGTAACCAGTTAACATTAACAATCAGTGAAATAATTTAAAGCAAAAGGTTTATGCAAGCAAATAAAGGCCATAAATTCTCGCAAACTCCAATTCCGTGCCGAGAGGTGACTCAGCGTCTACGTACTTTGTTCAGCATCTGAAAAGAAAATGACAAACATACAGGCTATTAGTTTAAAATGTCACATGCATCAACGATTTCGCTACTGAGCAAGAAGCCATGTCCATCAAAACTAAAAAAAAAGATATACAGCACCTCGGGATTAATTTCCATAGGCTTCCACTCCATGGCTAGCAGGTGGGTGTGGGCGTCTCTCGGAGGTACCAACAAAACACGAAGAACCGCACGGTTATACTAACGGCGTTTTGTATTTGTCCACAAGCCCAAGCACGCCATTCATATACGAGCGGTCCTATCCCATTTCTGCAGCCGATGGGGGTGTAAACGGATAATAATAACTACGAGACGGTAACATTTCTGTTTAACCCGCACACAACAACGGTGTGGTAGACCTATTATTATTATAAATTAGTATATTTCCCTCCATCTTTACTGGTTGGAAGCACGCATAACAATAAGGTCGTTCTGGTCTCGCGCAAATAATAGCACGTTCCATGATCGTACGATTGACTTGTAAACTGCAACGGGTTAGCCAATGTCGAACGTGGAAATAAATTGTGAACCTGTTCATTATACAAACATAAATGTTTTAAAAACAGTGTAATTGGTTTTCATAACTGCCATCGTTAATAAAATATAGTTTCGGTTACATTTGTCCTTTAATATGCCTGATTTTTTTCTACCCTGGGACATTATACTCGTCGCACAGAACTTGATATTTGTTCTTATGTTCCAGTTTATCCTGGAATATTCCATGTCTGGCATTAATTCAATTTGTTGTTTTCAACAAGACCAGAGGATTATTTTATGAATATAGTCAGGAGAAGCCAAGTCAGGAGACAAGCATGACTGAGCAAAGTAGAAATACTGGATCTATCATGGAATAGTCGACCGAACATTGACCGTGTATGCAATTAAATAAAATAAAGGATTAGTGATAGGTTCGTGTTCCCAATATCATAATTTTTTTAACATAGCAAAGGTATGTTACATAACAAAGTATATTTTCTTCTGATGAATTGCAGTTGAAAGTTTCATTTATTTGAACAATTTCTGTTTATCAATACATGTGCATGCAATATACACCGTTCGTTTAAAAAAATAAAATAAAAACCTTAAACCCGAACCTATTTTCAATATATCGCTTAAAATATAAAATGATTAAAAAAATAACTATAAAAGATAGAACAAAATAAAAAAATCAAATGATAAATTAAAGGTTAATTAAGGTTCATTTCAAAAGTAGTTCAGGATAAGATAAGATAAAATAATCCTTTATTAGTCCCACGGTGGGGAAATTTGCTGTGTTACAGCAGCAAAGGGGATAGTGCAATAGCAAGGAGAGTAAAAAAATGTAATAGATATAATATATACAGACAATATACAAGCAATAAACAAACAATGCACAGATGAGGGTTGCAGTGTGTTGCTATGCTACCGGAGACTGGGGGTGGACGCAGTTACAGGGCGCACAGTGTCCATCACCGCTGCCTTCAACATCACTGTGGGCTGTGACTAAGCGAAGGCCCTATGATGAAATCTATGGTGCTGCAGCCGCCCACACGAACCGTCACAGATGGCTTCACAGAAGCCATCACTGCAGTCAGGGATGGAGAGGAGGCCGATGCTGGAAGGACTGGACAGATCTGGTACCCAGGCAAGAGTGACTCTCAAGCCCAGGACTCTGAGGATGCCGGTTACTGAAGTAGGGCGACAGCGAGGTGCAGGATGACGTTTGGCCCAATGGGGCCGGAGAGCGGATTCCAGCTTCAACAACAGAGCAGCCAATTAGAAGCCCTGGGGAAGTGGTTGGCTGGCTCACTCTGTGACACGACGAGTGTGAAGAGGACAACAGACCCTGCACATGACTGGGAGCGGAGGGTTGAGAAGGGTGGTGTCCCTGTGTAATGCAAGGCCTGGTGCTGTCAGTTCATGGTCCTTGCCAAGCTTCCCTAAGCCTTTTGACTTCAGAGCTGCTTGTTTCAGGACTTGTACTGCATGTCTATTGTGTGCATGCGCTGGTACTTTGACTTATTATCTTACTGTGGCCTAATGGAAAGGGAACCTGTGTGACGAGATATTTACAGGCTAGAAGGACAGACCGTAGGGCGGCTTAAGAGGGTTTCCTTCAGACGGCACAAAAGGAATTTATACAGAATTTTTAACTGAGACACTGTCACAAAAACACTTCACAGAAAAATAGGAAAACAGAGAAATTAGGGAAATGGTGAAAAATGGGCCTGAGTGTAAAAGCAATACCAAAAATGTAGTACTTTACATGCCCCTTGATTCATAATCAGTAAACAAAAGTACTTCTAGACGCAACAACACTTTGCACTAATGCAATATGTTAAAAATGTCACCGTTCATATGTGCACAAGATCATCTGCATTTATCCTTCACTGGGATCAAGTATAAGTTGATAATCAAGATTTCATCAGGACTGAATTATGCAGTAAAATCAACAAAATGGACGGATGATTCTAATTGCCCCCAGATGTCATGTCTTGTATATGTTTTCCTTACTGCAGCATCTCTCCTTTCTTCCTCATACATGAGGTATAAGAGAGCCACGCAAATACAATGGGGTAATCTCCAAAAAAAATAAAGAAATAAATGAACACTTGTGTGATACCGAAGTGAAGTATCGCTTTTAGTGTGTCTGCAAGAACATGAGAACAGAACACAAATATAAAGTGTGAAACACAGCCATAGTTTGTGATTCCATTTGTCATTCATAGGCATTCTTAAGTGGTTCTTTTTAAAGATTTTGTGATGTCATAACATAGTAACAAATGTATTTAATGGCAAAGACCGGGGGCACTGTTTCCCTTTTTACATTTGGATAACCATTTTGCCACCTTCATAGTGTTGTATTGTCTTTGATAATGAAATGTATGAATGCCTTGTGAGTGCAAGTGCATATACGTAAGGTCAAGGACAGAGCATTAAAATTATCATTTGACCCCATTATTGTATAATTGCATGAAACACATCCATGTAGTTCTGGGAATAAATTTTAATTTTCCAGTTTGCATTATCATTTCAATAAAAGTATTCATAAAGCTTACAAATCACTGTTTAAATGAAATGGCAGTACTAGCATCCAATATTAAATGGCAAATTCAAATGACATTTTTTAATTTTAACTTTGAGACAAATTGTGCATATACGTGTGGAAAATTTAAATTCAGCTGTATGATTACATTGCCATTTTACATATTACATTTTCATTTCATTTTGGCTGCAACACGCTTCCATAAGTAGGCCTACATATAGATACAGGGTAATACCAATAGAATAACTTAGACTACTGACTCAATGGACAGAATAGATACTAGGTAAGTACTGTATAATGTTAGGGTAACAAGTATGACAACAGTTGGCAGTACAGTTCCCAAGTTTTTATCTAGTACCTTCATAGGTAGATACAGGGTAATGTCATTAGAATAACTTCATCAGACCCAATGGACAGAATAAATCCCAGGTAAGTACTTTACAGTGATAGAACAAAAAGGCTGACTCCAGTTGGCAGTACTGTTCCCATGAAGTTTCTACTACTACTTCATGTGTAAGTACAGAGAAAGTGAGAGAAGGAAGACTAACAAAATATTCACAAAGGATAAAGCTGTAACTGGGGGGAAAACAGTACAAAATAACCAATAACACATGGTTTTGCTTCAACCATTATGTAATAAATCTGTGGCACAATGTCCAAAGCAATGTTGTTTTTTTTAAAAAGTGCACAAAAATGTACTCATATCCAATGACTCTGTCGTGTTATTTTTAAATAACTTTTTCTTCAATACGATCATTGCTCGTACTAAAATTTAATATATTATGATATTATCCCTAAATACCTAGTTTATTACAGTTATTGCTGATTATTAAAATGGTGCTAGCAGTTAAGTCACACATTTAGTACCACACATGCCACTCTTCAAATGTGAGTTAAAATGAATTTACAAAAAAATATATCATATTTGCCTCTCAGATGTCTTAATTATGCATTTACCTCTTTGGAATTAGGGATCTTTACAGAATTAGGGTCTCTGCTAAATAAATGAGCATCAGTGAGAAAGAGAGAGAAGTCAGGTGGTATTTCTTCAGTGTAGAAGGTCCAGAGGCTGAGGTTGTTGGAACTTCGGGTATGGTTGTTGCGGTTGATTCTACTGTAACAGAAGGAAAATCTATGAACAACCCTTGAATAATTGTGGACTTAACGTGAAAATAATTTCAGTTTGGGCATTTTTCAGGAATATATTATTGCGGAGATTTAATCAAGCAATGCCTTCAGTAGGGTTGTACTCAGTCCGAAAGAGCCGTTCAAGAGGGCTGTACTCAACCCATAAGAGGCCTTCAATAGGGCTGTACTCAACCCAAACAAGGCCTTCAATAGGGCTGTACTCAACCCAAACAAGGCCTTCAATAGGGCTGTACTCAACCCAAACAAGGACTTCAATAGGACTGTACTCAACCCAAACAAGGCCTTCAATTCGAGCTGTACTCAACCAAACAAGGCCTTCAATAGGGCTGTACTCAACCCAAAAGAGGCCTTCAATAGGGCTGTACTCAACCCAAATAAGGCCTTCAATTCGGGCTGTACTCAACCCAAGCAAGGCCTTCAATAGGGCTGTACTCAACCCAATCAAGGCCTTCAGTGGGAGTTAATCCCAAGAGCATAAGCAACACAACTGAAGTTTGCAATTCAAGCTTATTTCCAACTAGACGATAAAAACAGCAGTCCAGCCGAAGGGATAACCCAGAGCTGATAATACCATAACCACCCTAAAACTGCAAACAGAACACTTGTCCCTCCTAAGGTGTGGGCCAGCAGTGGTTATACAGTAGACTACTACAGCCTTTAGAGAGAGGTAAAATTGTGCATTTTTGTAAGCTTTCCTAAATCCTAAATTCTCTCTTAAAAATGAGAGAGAGAGAGAGAGAGAGAGACTTTTAAAAATACAAAAATACAAATGGATTGTTTTATCGAAGTCCTTGTACTCACGTGCAATGATACTCCCAGGAATAATATTCAGGGAAATTTGCCCAGTACTCAGCGCTTGGCTTAGCGCACTCTCTGCAGAGGAGGTGCTGGGAACTGCTGATTGGTTCTTAAAAATCAGGGTCATGTCAACACCCACTGACCCATTCCTGTAAGTAGAGGAAAAGCTTTGTATCATCACCCCTTTTGCTATCATCACAACTATTACACTCAGTGTCACATTTCCCTTATTGCCATACTTTTTAGACAGATAGATAGATACTTACTATAAACTCCACCACCACCATCATCATCTTCACTAGCACCACCAATAGCTTAATTATTTTTTTTTTACCAGAATTTGTTTAATCGGGATCAATACCTTCTCCATGATGCCATAATTTATTGTCATGGCCACTAGTTTCATTGCAGCCAAGAAAAATTTAATCACAGTACCTAGAAAGTACAATTTATATCAGACAACCAAACAGATATGTGGAGCTGTAAGTGGTGAAAAATACTCACCAAAACCTATTAACAATGGACCGTCTGTATGTTGAAGAAAAACTTGACTGGTACACAGTATGTATCTGAATGAAAAGAAAAAACACAACAATATAAAACCAATATTATAAATATATACTTTGTGTGTGTGTGTGTGTTAGTGCATACGGATATTACCTAACAGTTACCAAAATCAAAATGTGTAACCATTCAAATATTAACATGAGAAATTGAATGCTAATTTAATAAAGCTTTATGACATTGACATAACAGAGAGATCTTACCGTGTTAGTAACATTTGTTGCCAGATTCTTGAACTCCTGTGAGTTTTGGTCAGACAGCTCCTGAGTAAATTTCTGATTCAGTCTGAACTGAAGCTCCAGGGTCCCCTCCCCATTGCTGGGTGGACCAGTGGGAACAGCCACATTGGGAACAGTCGCGGCTGCAGTCAGACCACTGGATCCCGCTGTTGTTGCTGCAGGCTGACCTGTGGGTCCTGCAGTCACTGGAGCAGTCAGACCACCAGAACCTGCAGTCACTGGTGCAGTCTGTCCTGCAGTTGCTGGTGCAGTCTGGACTGCGGGCCCTGCAGTTGTTGCTGCAGGCTGACCTGTGGGTCCTGCAGTCACTGGGACAGTCAGACCACCAGAACCTGCAGTCACTGGTGCAGTCTGTCCTGCAGTCACTGGAGCAGTCTGGACTGCGGGTCCTGCAGTCACTGGTGCAGTCTGTCCTGTGGGTCCTGCAGTCACTGGTGCAGTCTGTCCTGTGGGTCCTGCAGTTGCTGGTGCAGTCTGGACTGCGGGTCCTGCAGTCACTGGTGCAGTCTGTCCTGTGGGTCCTGCAGATGCTGGTGCAGTTTGACCAGTAGGTGCTGCGGTTGCTGGTGCAGTTTGTTGTGCAGATCCTGCAGTTGCTGGTGCTGTCTGACCTGTGGGTCCAGCTGTTACTGTTGCAGCCTGGTGTCCACGTGCTGCAGTTACTGCAGGTGTTGCAGCTTCTCCAGCGGACTGAGCAGCCACTGCAAGTAACCAGATGTTGTAATACAGCACAATTGAGTGTTGCACAATTGAATGTTTAAATTGTACTTTCTTACCTGAAACCACTATGCTAGTGGTGTTGATAGGGAGGGTTAAGCCCGAGGAGTTGGAGGAAACAGCTGTTATTAAGGTCTTTGCCACATCGCTGGTTTCAGGGACAGTGTTTAAGTTATTGAACACCAGCACAGCGTCCACAATCACTGATCCTTGCCTAAAACACCAAAGCATACAGTGTACTGATTAATTATCACTGGAGGACAATAAACCATCACCTGGATAATGAGGAGGAGAAAAAAAAAATTCCAGCTCCAAATACTAGTTATTCACAAAAATATAGAATAATCTGTCTCAAGATTGAGCCGACAGGGTGAAAAAGTTAAAGTTTCTGATCCAGTAGGCTTCTCTTGATAAGTGGAACCTCTATATGAACTATGGAAATCTTGTAGACGTTTTAATCATTTGCAAACCAAAGTAAAAGAGAACGTCTAAGCCGGAACAAGGCCTCCACACGGTTGCCAGGTTCAGGTCAGTTTCGAGATAAAATTTCAGGAGAAACGTGAGATTTTGCCATATGCTCTCTTTGTGACCACTAAACAGTAAAAGTAATATATGTACTGTGTGTGTGTGTGTGTGTGTGTGTGCGTGTGTATGTATGTGTAATAGTAATGTTTACTGGAAAAGACCAGGAAGAAGAAGGTTAACATAAGAGGCAAAGTTTTCTCTAGCTAAAGTTATAAAAAAACATGTGGTCTGATACTTTTTTTCTGTATGTACATGTATATTGTATATATATATGATTTCATCATAAGAACATGGTTCGTATTTACCTACCTGAACCCCTGAACCTCAGTGTGATTAAATGTGTCCCCATACTGCTCTGTATAGATGGTATCCAGCTAGAAATATAAGGGAAGAAGATATGTGAATCTTTAAGGCAGACAAGTCTATATTCCACATATGTATAATTTGATGAATATGTTCAGGAAAAATAAACTGGTTAAATACAGTGGAAAATTACGCACAACACAGCAAATAAGAAGAAAAGAGTAAAACAGAACAGAAGTACAGACAGGCAGAAGAATGTAGGCAAGTGAAGCTATACTCTTGCCAAATAAGTAGAGCTACTGGTAACCATGCTAATGCTCATAGCACCCACGCTAACTTCACTGCAGAAAAAAAATAAACATCACCTGCTCTTCGACTTGATTTTTCAAATTTGTGTACTCTGGTGAGGAGGAATTTGTGAGGACCGCCTCAAACTCCTGCTCCAGTCTAAATTCCAGCAATACCTCAGGTATCCCTGCAGGGTCCTGTGTCAATGTTGCAAGGATTGTGGTGGACATTTTATGGCTTTTGGAGGTCATTACAAGGCTTGTGGTCAGTGTAGGATTTATGGCTAATGGAGCATCACTGATGGTTGGCGCTAACGAGTCTGTGGTTGCTTTAACAGGTATTGTCATTGGTGTTATGGGGTTTGCTGAGACAGTGTTTGGTATTGTAGGGCTCATCATTAATGTTACAGGTTGTGTGATCATTCTTGAAATGTCTGGGATCGCAATTTCAGTTATTAGCACTGATGTTACAGGTACAGTGGTTGATGTTACAGGGGAACTTGTGGATGTTGAAGGGGTTGTGGTTGATGATGCAGAAGATGATGCAGATGTCAATGTGGCAGTTTTTATGATCAATGATAAAAGACCTGTGATTGGTGTTGGTTTCATGGTTGGTTTTTCATGGCTTTGGGTCAGTGTTGCAGGACTTGTGGTTGATGTTTCAGGGATTGCAGTCACTGTTACAAGATTTGTCTTGACAATTGCAGTGTTTCTGGGTGATGTTGCAGACCTTCTAGTTGAGGATACAGAGTCTGCTGTCAATGTGACAGTTTTTATGATCAATGATAAAAGACTTGTTATTGATGTTGCAGGTTGAGAAGTTATTGCTGTAGGTCTTATTCTCTGTGTTCCAAGGTTTGTACCTGATGTACCAGATTTTGAAGTGAATTTTGCCATTTTTATGGTTGATGTTACAGGAAGTGATGTTGATGTAGTTCCTCCAGGGGTTGATTCTAGAGGGCGTACATTAGATGTTTCGGGGTTTGTGGTTGATGCTGTCAGCTTTGTGGATGATGTTACATGACTTGTTATAGATAATCTAGAGTCTGTGGTTAATATTTCAGGTTCTGTTATTGGTGTCGTAGGGTTTGTGGAAGATATATTGGGGATTGCAGTCACCATTGCAGGCTTCATACTGGATGTTGCAATTTTGATAGTAGATGTTACAAGACTCGAAAGAGATATGATGGAGTCAGAGGTTGGTGGAACAGGACTCATCTTCGATGTCACAGGGCTTCGGGTCAAAGTTGAAGGGTTTGCACTGGGCGTGGTCAACGTTTCAAGCTTTGTTGCTGATGTTACAGGGCTTGTTATTGATGATACAGAGGCTGTGGTTGATATTTTAGGTAGTGTCACTGTGGTCATGGGGTTTGTGGCCGATGATTCAGGATTTGCAGTTCCTTTTGCAAAGCTTGTCGTGAACATTCCAGTTGTTTTAGTTGATTTTACAGAACTTGATTCAGATGTCATAGCATCAGAGACTGCTACAGTTGGGCTCTCTGCCAGTGTGGTAGAGCTTAGGGTCAGTGTTGTAGGGTTTGTGGTTGATGTCTGAGGGATATCGGTCGATGTGGGTTGGTAGATACTGAGCAATCCAGTGATTGTGGTTGATGTTCCAAGTCTTGTGTTTGATGATGCAGAGTCCGTCATCAATGTTGTACTCTTTGTCATCAATGGAAAAGGGCTTGTGGTTTCTGTTGCAGGTTGAGAAGTTCTTGTGGGGTTTGTCCTCAATGTTCCATGTTTTGTAGTTGTTTCAGGTTGTGTAGTGACCTTTGCTGTTTCCTCGGTTGAGGTTACAAAAATCAATGGTGATGTGGTAGAGTCAGAGGTCAATGTTAAAGGGCTTATATTTGACGTTGCAGGTTCTGTGCTCAAGGTAGCAGTGTTTGTGATTAATGCTGAAGACATTCTGGCTGAGGTTACAGGACTTGTTGTTGATACTGCTAAGTCTTGGGTTGATATTTTAGTTTCTGCTGTTTGTGTTTGGAAGTTTGTTGTTGATATTTCAGGGATTGAAGTCACTATATCAGAGTTTGTAGTTGATGATGGAAATTTGATAGTTGATGTTGCAAGACTTGATTGGGATGTCACGTCATCAGAGACTAATACAGTTTGGCTTATGGTAGGTGTTGTCGGCCTTTGGGTCAGTGTTGCTGGGTTCCTAGTCTGTGTTGTCGGGATTTCAGTCACTGTTGCAATGTTTGTAGAGAAAGTAGGAGTGTTCTTGAGAGATGTTGACATACGGTTTGTGGTCACCATTTCAGTGTTGGTACTCAATGTTGCAGACTTTGTCATGAACGTTGTAGATGATGTTACAGGACTTAATATGGATGTGTCTGGGAGAGAGGTTGGTGTTACAGGGTTTTAGTCAGTGTTGCAGAATTTGTGGTCAATGTTTCAAGCTTTGTCGTTGATGTTACAGGGCTTGTTATTGATGATACAAGGCTGTGGTTGATATTTTAGGTAGTGTCACTGTGGTCATGGGGTTTGTGGCCGATGATTCAGGATTTGCAGTTTCTGTTGCAAAGCTTGTCGTGAACATTCCAGTTGTTTTAGTTGATTTTACAGAACTTGATTCAGATGTGATAGCAACAGAGACTGCTACAGTTGGGCTTTCTGCCAGTGTGGTAGAGCTTAGGGTCAGTGTTGTAGGGTTTGTGGTTGATGTCTGAGGGATATCGGTCGATGTGGGTTGGTAGATACTGAGCAACCCAGTGATTGTGGTTGATGTTCCAAGTCTTGTGTTTGATGATGCAGAGTCCGTCGTCAATGTTGTACTCTTTGTCATCAATGGAAAAAGGCTTGTGGTTTCTGTTGCAGGTTGAGAAGTTCTTGTGGGGTTTGTCCTCAATGTTCCATGTTTTATAGTTGTTTCAGGTTGTGTAGTGACCTTTGCTGTTTCCTCGGTTGAGGTTACAAAAATCAATGGTGATGTGGTAGAGTCAGAGGTCAATGTTAAAGGGCTTATATTTGACGTTGCAGGTTCTGTGCTCAAGGTAGCAGTGTTTGTGATTAATGCTGAAGACATTCTGGCTGAGGTTACAGGACTTGTTGTTGATACTGCTAAGTCTTGGGTTGATATTTTAGTTTCTGCTGTTTGTGTTTGGAAGTTTGTTGTTGATATTTCAGGGATTGAAGTCACTATATCAGAGTTTGTAGTTGATGATGGAAATTTGATAGTTGATGTTGCAAGACTTGATTGGGATGTCACGTCATCAGAGACTAATACAGTTTGGCTTATGGTAGGTGTTGTCGGCCTTTGGGTCAGTGTTGCTGGGTTCCTAGTCTGTGTTGTCGGGATTTCAGTCACTGTTGCAATGTTTGTAGGAAAGTGCAGTGTTCTTGAGAGATGTTGACAAACTTGTGTCACCATGTCAGTGTTCGGACTCTAAGTTGGCTTGTCATGACCGTTGTAGATGAGTGTTAAGGACTTATTGGTGTGTCTGAGGGAAGGTTTGTGTTCGGGTTGTATAGTCAGTGTTGCAGAATTTGTGTCAATGTTTCAAGCTGGTCGTTGAAAGTTACAGCTTGTCATGATGATAAAGGCTTGTGGTTGATTTTAGGTAGGTCTGTGATGGGGTTTGTGCCGATGATTCCAGGATTTTGCAGTCCTGTTGCAAGCTTGTCGTGAACATTCCGTGTTTTAGTTGATTTACAGAACTTGATTCAGATGTCATAGCATCAGAAGCTGTACAGTTGGGCTCTCTGCAGTTGTGGTGCAGTCTTAGGGTCAGTGTTGTAGGTTGTTGTGGTATGTCTGAGGATATCGGTCGATGTGTTGGTAGATACTGAGCAATCCAGTGATTGTGTGATGTTCCAAGTCTGGTTTGATGAGCAGATCCAGTCATCGTTGTACTCTTTGCATCAATGGAAAGGCTTGTGGTTCTGTTGCAGGTTGAGAAGTTCTGTGGGGTTTGTCTCATGTTCATTTTGTAGTGTTCAGGTTGTTAGTGACCTTTGCTGTTTCTTAGTTGAGGTACAAGAATCGATGGTGATGTGGTAGAGTCAGAGGTCAATGTTAAGGCTTAATTGAGTTGTAGTGGTCCTGCAGTTGTGATGAGTCTGACCAGTGTCCACAGTTGTTTGCCAGTCTGCTTGAGTGTTCCTAGCTGGAGTCCATGTTGTATTACCTAGTGTTGTACTTCTCAGTATCTGAGTAGCCACTGCAAAGTACCATGTTAAGTACGCAGAATCAAAGTTGCATTCAATTGAAATTCATGAATGTTAATGAAGTCTTACTTGAACCATGCAGCGGGGCTAAGAAATAACCAGAAAGTTGGAGCAGGTTTTGTCTTGCACACGTGGTCAGGACATTTATATGAACCACACAGCTCATCAGATTGCCAAAACACGGTGTATAATTATTTCCTGAGGTAAAACACTGAATGAGGGAGAAATTATGAGACTAAATTTGACATAGCTTCGTTTAGGGATTCTGTGAACTAAGAAAATCTTGTTGGGGTTTTAATTATTTGCAAACCAAAGTTCAATAGATTGTCTATGCTGGAAAAAGGTTATTTTATGTGCATATAAAGGCCTCCACAAGGTTCCCCAGGTTCAGGACAGGTTTGAGATAAAATTTTCGGAAAAACTCTAGTGTATGTCATATGCTCTCATTGTGGCCACTTGGCAGTAAAGATAACATATATGTACTGTTTGTGTGTGTGTGTGTGTGTATATGTATGTATGTATGTGTAGGAAGAAGGTTAACGTGAGAGTCAGGAAACCTGGTTTCTCACTAGTTGCAGTGAATTCATACTGTGGTTGTGTTGCAGTTTTACAGCAGTTTCCTTTGCTAGACAACACAAGATATTTTTCTTCTGCCTTTTGATCTTGCGGCTCTTCTCCTGTTAACATGACTGCCCATCAGCTAGGACCGTCTGGTCTGATCAAGTACTGAACATTTCACTTAGAAATCTTAAGCCTCTTTGCAATTTCTCACTGGGAATAACCTTCTTGTCACAAAATATGTTTATTTAGCCCCGCACATCTAAGCGTCACTCCCTCTTTTTTACCATTTTTCTAAAAACTATAGTGCTTATTTTACTTGCACTACTGACTAAAATTATTAAACTACCTGTGTTTTTTAAAAAACTTAAGAAGATAAGATTTCTCTGAATTTCATTACCCCTCCTCCTCTCTACCTCTTACTTTGAAAAATGACTGTATAGACTTGAAATAATTTTTTTAAGTTGAATTAAAGCCGAAGGAAGCTATTTCGAGGAAAGTCACGTTATTTCTGAAGTAAAACTCATCATTTTGAGTTATTGTAGGTAGAAAACAATGTTTATTCTTTGGTGAGTTGTTCAATAAATGCACATATATTAACTGATTTTTTATTTAGCTAAAGTAAAAAACTAAAATAAACAACTTATAAAATAAAAAATAAAAAACCCACAGGTGTTTGATACCTTCGGTCTGTGCTATATGATTTCATCACAAGAACATGGTTCGTATCGACTTACCTAAAACGCTGGACCTCAGTGTGATCAAATGTGTCCCCATACTGCTTTTTATAGATGGAATCCAGCTAGAAATATAAAAGGGGAGATATTTGAGTCTTTAAGGAACACAAGACCATATTCCACATATTTCATTTTTTTGGTTGAAGAATACATATGTTCAGTAAATATAACATACACTGGACAACAATGGATAATACAGGAAAGAAGAAGAAAAGAGTAAAAAGAACAAAAGTAAAGACAGGTGGAAGAATGTAGGCAAGTGAAAGTGAAGCTACACTCTCGCCAAATAAGTTTAACTACTGGTAACCATGCTGATACTTATAGCACCCATGGTAACTTTATAGAAGATAAAAAATGAACATCACCTGCTCTTCAACTTGATTTTTCAAATGTATGTACTGTGTTGAGGAGGAATCTGTGAGGACCGTTGCAAACTCCAGATCCAGTCTAAATTCCAGCAATAACTGTGGTCCCTCTGCTGGGGTCTGGGTCACTGTTGCAAGCATTGTGGTGGACATTTTATGGCTTTTGGAAGTCATTGCAAGGCTTGTAGTCAATGTAGGACTTATGTATAATGGAGCATCACTGATGGTTTGTGCTGAAGAGTCTGTGGTTGCTGTAACAGGTATTGTCATTGGTGTAATGGGGTTCGCTGAGGATGCTGACATTGTAGGTTCTGTGCTCAAGGTAGCAGTGTTTGTGATTAATGCTGAAGACATTCTGGCTGAGGTTACAGGACTTGTTGTTGATACTGCTAAGTCTCGGGTTGATATTTTAGTTTCTGCTGTTTGTGTTTGCAAGTTTGTTGTTGATATTTCAGGGATTGAAGTCACTATATCAGAGTTTGTAGTTGATGATGGAAATTTGATAGTTGATGTTGCAAGACTTGATTGGGATGTCACGTCATCAGAGACTAATACAGTTTGGCTTATGGTAGGTGTTGTCGGCCTTTGGGTCAGTGTTGCTGGTTTCCTAGTCTGTGTTGTCGGGATTTCAGTCACTGTTGCAATGTTTGTAGAGAAAGTAGGAGTGTTTCTGAGAGATGTTGACATACGGTTTGTGGTCACCATTTCAGTGTTGGTACTCAATGTTGCAGACTTTGTCATGGACGTTGTAGATGATGTTGCAGGACTTAATATGGATGTGTCTGGGAGAGAGGTTGGTGCTCGAGTGTTTACAGTCAATGTTGCAGAATTTGTGGTCAATGTTTCAAGCTTTGTCGTTGATGTTACAGGGCTTGTTATTGATGATACAGAGGCTGTGGTTGATATTTTAGGTAGTGTCACTGTGGTCATGGGGTTTGTGGCCGATGATTCAGGATTTGCAGTTCCTGTTGCAAAGCTTGTCGTGAACATTCCAGTTGTTTTAGTTGATTTTACAGAACTTGATTCAGATGTCATAGCATCAGAGACTGCTACAGTTGGGCTCTCTGCCAGTGTGGTAGAGCTTAGGGTCAGTGTTGTAGGGTTTGTGGTTGATGTCTGAGGGATATCGGTCGATGTGGGTTGGTAGATACTGAGCAATCCAGTGATTGTGGTTGATGTTCCAAGTCTTGTGTTTGATGATGCAGAGTCCGTCATCAATGTTGTACTCTTTGTCATCAATGGAAAAGGGCTTGTGGTTTCTGTTGCAGGTTGAGAAGTTCTTGTGGGGTTTGTCCTCAATGTTCCATGTTTTGTAGTTGTTTCAGGTTGTGTAGTGACCTTTGCTGTTTCCTTAGTTGAGGTTACAAGAATCGATGGTGATGTGGTAGAGTCAGAGGTCAATGTTAAAGGGCTTATATTTGACGTTGCAGGTTCTGTGCTCAAGGTAGCAGTGTTTGTGATTAATGCTGAAGACATTCTGGCTGAGGTTACAGGACTTGTTGTTGATACTGCTAAGTCTTGGGTTGATATTTTAGTTTCTGCTGTTTGTGTTTGGAAGTTTGTTGTTGATATTTCAGGGATTGAAGTCACTATATCAGAGTTTGTAGTTGATGATGGAAATTTGATAGTTGATGTTGCAAGACTTGATTGGGATGTCACGTCATCAGAGACTAATACAGTTTGGCTTATGGTAGGTGTTGTCGGCCTTTGGGTCAGTGTTGCTGGGTTCCTAGTCTGTGTTGTCGGGATTTCAGTCACTGTTGCAATGTTTGTAGAGAAAGTAGGAGTGTTCTTGAGAGATGTTGACATACGGTTTGTGGTCACCATTTCAGTGTTGGTACTCAATGTTGCAGACTTTGTCATGAACGTTGTAGATGATGTTACAGGACTTAATATGGATGTGTCTGGGAGAGAGGTTGGTGTTACAGGGTTTATAGTCAGTGTTGCAGAATTTGTGGTCAATGTTTCAAGCTTTGTCGTTGATGTTACAGGGCTTGTTATTGATGATACAGAGGCTGTGGTTGATATTTTAGGTAGTGTCACTGTGGTCATGGGGTTTGTGGCCGATGATTCAGGATTTGCAGTTCCTGTTGCAAAGCTTGTCGTGAACATTCCAGTTGTTTTAGTTGATTTTACAGAACTTGATTCAGATGTCATAGCATCAGAGACTGCTACAGTTGGGCTCTCTGCCAGTGTGGTAGAGCTTAGGGTCAGTGTTGTAGGGTTTGTGGTTGATGTCTGAGGGATATCGGTCGATGTGGGTTGGTAGATACTGAGCAATCCAGTGATTGTGGTTGATGTTCCAAGTCTTGTGTTTGATGATGCAGAGTCCGTCATCAATGTTGTACTCTTTGTCATCAATGGAAAAGGGCTTGTGGTTTCTGTTGCAGGTTGAGAAGTTCTTGTGGGGTTTGTCCTCAATGTTCCATGTTTTGTAGTTGTTTCAGGTTGTGTAGTGACCTTTGCTGTTTCCTTAGTTGAGGTTACAAGAATCGACGGTGATGTGGTAGAGTCAGAGGTCAATGTTAAAGGGCTTATATTTGACGTTGCAGGTTCTGTGCTCAAGGTAGCAGTGTTTGTGATTAATGCTGAAGACATTCTGGCTGAGGTTACAGGACTTGTTGTTGATACTGCTAAGTCTTGGGTTGATATTTTAGTTTCTGCTGTTTGGTTTGGAAGTTTGTTGTTGATATTTCAGGGATTGAAGTCACTATATCAGAGTTTGTAGTTGATGATGGAAATTGATAGTTGATGTTGCAAGACTTGATTGGGATGTCACGTCATCAGAGACTAATACAGTTTGGCTTATGGTAGGTGTTGTCGGCCTTGGGTCAGTGTTGCTGGGTTCCTAGTCTGTGTTGTCGGGATTTCAGTCACTGTTGCAATGTTTGTAGAGAAAGTAGGAGTGTTCTGAGAGATGTTGACATACGGTTTGTGGTCACCATTCAGTGTTGGTACTCAATGTTGCAGACTTTGTCATGAACGTTGTAGATGATGTTACAGGACTTAATATGGATGTGTCTGGGAGAGAGGTTGGTGTACAGGGTTTAAGTCAGTGTTGCAGAATTTGTGGTCAATGTTTCAAGCTTTGTCGTTGATGTTACAGGGCTTGTTATTGATGATACAGAGGCTGTGGTTGATATTTTAGGTAGTGTCACTGTGGTCATGGGGTTTGTGGCCGATGATTCAGGATTTGCAGTTCCTGTTGCAAAGCTTGTCGTGAACATTCCAGTTGTTTTAGTTGATTTTACAGAACTTGATTCAGATGTCATAGCATCAGAGACTGCTACAGTTGGGCTCTCTGCCAGTGTGGTAGAGCTTAGGGTCAGTGTTGTAGGGTTTGTGGTTGATGTCTGAGGGATATCGGTCGATGTGGGTTGGTAGATACTGAGCAATCCAGTGATTGTGGTTGATGTTCCAAGTCTTGTGTTTGATGATGCAGAGTCCGTCATCAATGTTGTACTCTTTGTCATCAATGGAAAAGGGCTTGTGGTTTCTGTTGCAGGTTGAGAAGTTCTTGTGGGGTTTGTCCTCAATGTTCCATGTTTTGTAGTTGTTTCAGGTTGTGTAGTGACCTTTGCTGTTTCCTTAGTTGAGGTTACAAGAATCGACGGTGATGTGGTAGAGTCAGAGGTCAATGTAAAGGGCTTATATTTGACGTTGCAGGTTCTGTGCTCAAGGTAGCAGTGTTTGTGATTAATGCTGAAGACATTCTGGCTGAGGTTACAGGACTTGTTGATACTGCTAAGTCTCGGGTTGATATTTTAGTTTCTGCTGTTTGCGTTTGGAAGTTTGTTGTTGATATTTCAGGGATTGAAGTCACTATATCAGAGTTTGTAGTTGATGATGGAAATTTGATAGTTGATGTTGCAAGACTTGATTGGGATGTCACGTCATCAGAGACTAATACAGTTTGGCTTATGGTAGGTGTTGTCGGCCTTTGGGTCAGTGTTGCTGGGTTCCTAGTCTGTGTTGTCGGGATTTCAGTCACTGTTGCAATGTTTGTAGAGAAAGTAGGAGTGTTCTTGAGAGATGTTGACATACGGTTTGTGGTCACCATTTCAGTGTTGGTACTCAATGTTGCAGACTTTGTCATGAACGTTGTAGATGATGTTACAGGACTTAATATGGATGTGTCTGGGAGAGAGGTTGGTGTTACAGGGTTTATAGTCAGTGTTGCAGAATTTGTGGTCAATGTTTCAAGCTTTGTCGTTGATGTTACAGGGCTTGTTATTGATGATACAGAGCTGTGGTTGATATTTTAGGTAGTGTCACTGTGGTCATGGGGTTTGTGGCCGATGATTCAGGATTTGCAGTTCCTGTTGCAAAGCTTGTCGTGAACATTCCAGTTGTTTTAGTTGATTTTACAGAACTTGATTCAGATGTCATAGCATCAGAGACTGCTACAGTTGGGCTCTCTGCCAGTGTGGTAGAGCTTAGGGTCAGTGTTGTAGGGTTTGTGGTTGATGTCTGAGGGATATCGGTCGATGTGGGTTGGTAGATACTGAGCAATCCAGTGATTGTGGTTGATGTTCCAAGTCTTGTGTTTGATGATGCAGAGTCCGTCATCAATGTTGTACTCTTTGTCATCAATGGAAAAGGGCTTGTGGTTTCTGTTGCAGGTTGAGAAGTTCTTGTGGGGTTTGTCCTCAATGTTCCATGTTTTGTAGTTGTTTCAGGTTGTGTAGTGACCTTTGCTGTTTCCTTAGTTGAGGTTACAAGAATCGACGGTGATGTGGTAGAGTCAGAGGTCAATGTTAAAGGGCTTATATTTGACGTTGCAGGTTCTGTGCTCAAGGTAGCAGTGTTTGTGATTAATGCTGAAGACATTCTGGCTGAGGTTACAGGACTTGTTGATACTGCTAAGTCTCGGGTTGATATTTTAGTTTCTGCTGTTTGCGTTTGGAAGTTTGTTGTTGATATTTCAGGGATTGAAGTCACTATATCAGAGTTTGTAGTTGATGATGGAAATTTGATAGTTGATGTTGCAAGACTTGATTGGGATGTCACGTCATCAGAGACTAATACAGTTTGGCTTATGGTAGGTGTTGTCGGCCTTTGGGTCAGTGTTGCTGGGTTCCTAGTCTGTGTTGTCGGGATTTCAGTCACTGTTGCAATGTTTGTAGAGAAAGTAGGAGTGTTCTTGAGAGATGTTGACATACGGTTTGTGGTCACCATTTCAGTGTTGGTACTCAATGTTGCAGACTTTGTCATGAACGTTGTAGATGATGTTACAGGACTTAATATGGATGTGTCTGGGAGAGAGGTTGGTGTTACAGGGTTTATAGTCAGTGTTGCAGAATTTGTCGTTGATGTTACAGGGCTTGTTATTGATGATACAGAGGCTGTGGTTGATATTTTAGGTAGTGTCACTGTGGTCATGGGGTTTGTGGCCGATGATTCAGGATTTGCAGTTCCTGTTGCAAAGCTTGTCGTGAACATTCCAGTTGTTTTAGTTGATTTTACAGAACTTGATTCAGATGTCATAGCATCAGAGACTGCTACAGTTGGGCTCTCTGCCAGTGTGGTAGAGCTTAGGGTCAGTGTTGTAGGGTTTGTGGTTGATGTCTGAGGGATATCGGTCGATGTGGGTTGGTAGATACTGAGCAATCCAGTGATTGTGGTTGATGTTCCAAGTCTTGTGTTTGATGATGCAGAGTCCGTCATCAATGTTGTACTCTTTGTCATCAATGGAAAAGGGCTTGTGGTTTCTGTTGCAGGTTGAGAAGTTCTTGTGGGGTTTGTCCTCAATGTTCCATGTTTTGTAGTTGTTTCAGGTTGTGTAGTGACCTTTGCTGTTTCCTTGGTTGAGGTTACAAGAATCGATGGTGATGTGGTAGAGTCAGAGGTCAATGTTAAAGGGCTTATATTTGACATTGCAGGTTCTGTGGTCAAGGTAGCAGTTTTTGAAGTCAATGCTGAAGACATTCTGGCTGAGGTTACAGGACTTGTTGATACTGCTAAGTCTCGGGTTGATATTTTAGTTTCTGCTGTTTGTGTTTGCAAGTTTGTTGTTGATATTTCAGGGATTGAAGTCACTATATCAGAGTTTGTAGTTGATGATGGAAATTTGATATTTGATGTTGCAAGACTTGATTGGGATGTCACGTCATCAGAGACTAATACAGTTTGGCTCATGGTAGGTGTTGTCGGCCTTTGGGTCAGTGTTGCTGGGTTCCTAGTCTGTGTTGTCGGGATTTCAGTCACTGTTGCAATGTTTGTAGAGAAAGTAGCAGTGTTCTTGAGAGATGTTGACATACGGTTTTTGGGCACCATTTCAGTGTTGGTACTCAATGTTGCAGACTTTGTCATGAACGTTGTAGATGATGTTGCAGGACTTAATATGGATGTGTCTGGGAGAGAGGTTGGTGTTACAGGGTTTATAGTCAGTGTTGCAGAATTTGTGGTCAATGTTTCAAGCTTTGCCGTTGATGTTACAGGGCTTGTTATTGATGATACAGAGGCTGTGGTTGATATTTTAGGTAGTGTCACTGTGGTCATGGGGTTTGTGGCCGATGATTCAGGATTTGCAGTTCCTGTTGCAAAGCTTGTCGTGAACATTCCAGTTGTTTTAGTTGATTTTACAGAACTTGATTCAGATGTCATAGCATCAGAGACTGCTACAGTTGGGCTCTCTGCCAGTGTGGTAGAGCTTAGGGTCAGTGTTGTAGGGTTTGTGGTTGATGTCTGAGGATATCGGTCGATGTGGGTTGGTAGATACTGAGCAATCCAGTGATTGTGGTTGATGTTCCAAGTCTTGTGTTTGATGATGCAGAGTCCGTCATCAATGTTGTACTCTTTGTCATCAATGGAAAAGGTTTGTGTGTTGCAGTGATTGTTTTGCAGGTTTGCAGGTTCTGTAGGAGTTGTGTCAGGGAAGTTCAGTTCGTGAGTTGTTGTCAGGTCAAGTTGTAGTGACTTTACGTTGTGTGCTCTCTGTAGTTGAGTGACAGGATTCGTGGTGTTGTGTTAGAGTCAGCAATGTTAGTGTTATATTGTACGTTGTAGTGGCTCCTGGTTGCTGATGCAGTCTGACACTGTCCCAAGTTGTTTGCGCAGTGACTGGGTTTCCGTAGTCCCATGTTCTGTAGTTTACGTAGGTGTTGTACTTTGCAGTTCTGAGTAGCCTGCAAGTAACCAGATGTTATAGTACAGCAGAATCAAATGTTGCATTCAATTGAATTCATTGTAATGTTTAATTGTAATGTCTTACCTGAAACCACTATGCTAGCGGGGTCTATAGGAGATTTAAGCCAGAGTCTGAGGAGGCACGTTTTTTAAGGTCGTTGCCACATCGCTGGTTCCAGGACAGTGTTTATGTTATTGAACACCAGCACAGCGTCACAATCACTGATCCTTGCCTAAAACGCAAAGCATACAGTGTATTAATTAATTTTCACTGAAGGAAATGAAACATCACTTGGACAGTGAGGAGGAGAAAAAATAATTCCAGCTCTAAATACTAGTTTTTCACACAAATATAGAATAATCCTTCTCAAGATTGAGCCGACAGGGTGTATAAGTTTCTGATCCAATAGGCTTCCCGTTATAAGTGGAATCTCTTGATGAACTAAGAAAATCTTGTTGGGGTTTTAATTATTTGCAAACCAAAGTTCAATAGATTGTCTATGCTGGAAAAAGGTTCTTTTATGTGCATATAAAGGCCTCCACAAGGTTCCCCAGGTTCAGGACAGGTTTGAGATAAAATTTTCGGAAAAACTCTAGTGTATGTCATATGCTCTCATTGTGGCCACTTGGCAGTAAAGATAACATATATGTACTGTTTGTGTGTGTGTGTGTGTGTGTGTGTATGTATGTATGTATGTGTAGGAAGAAGGTTAACGTGAGAGTCAGGAAACCTGGTTTCTCACTAGTTGCAGTGAATTCATACTGTGGTTGTGTTGCAGTTTTACAGCAGTTTCCTTTGCTAGACAACACAAGATATTTTTCTTCTGCCTTTTGATCTTGTGGGTCTTCTCCTGTTAACATTACTGCCCATCAGCTAGGACCGTCTGGTCTGATCAAGTACTGAACATTTCACTTAGAAATCTTAAGCCTCTTTGCAGTTTCTCACTGGGAATAACCTTCTTGTCACAAAATATGTTTATTTAGCCCCACACATCTAAGCGTCACTCCCTCTTTTTGCCATTTTTCTAAAAACTACAGTGGTGCTTATTTTACTTGCACTACTGACTAAAATTATTAAACTACCTGTGTTTTTTAAAAAACTTAAGAAGATAAGATTTCTCTGAATTTCATTACCCCTCCTCCTCTCTACCTCTTACTTTGAAAAATGACTGTATAGACTTGAAATAATTTTTTTAAGTTGAATTAAAGCCGAAGGAAGCTATTTCGAGGAAAGTCACGTTATTTCTGAAGTAAAACTCATCATTTTGAGTTATTGTAGGTAGAAAACAATGTTTATTCTTTGGTGAGTTGTTCAATAAATGCACATATATTAACTGATTTTTTATTTAGCTAAAGTAAAAAACTAAAATAAACAACTTATAAAATAAAAAATAAAAAACCCACAGGTGTTTGATACCTTCGGTCTGTGCTATATGATTTCATCACAAGAACATAGTTCGTATCGACTTACCTAAAACGCTGGACCTCAGTGTGATCAAATGTGTCCCCATACTGCTTTTTATAGATGGAATCCAGCTAGAAATATAAAAGGGGAGATATTTGAGTCTTTAAGGAACACAAGACCATATTCCACATATTTCATTTTTTTGGTTGAAGAATACATATGTTCAGTAAATATAACATACACTGGACAACAATGGATAATACAGGAAAGAAGAAGAAAAGAGTAAAAAAGAACAAAAGTAAAGACAGGTGGAAGAATGTAGGCAAGTGAAAGTGAAGCTACACTCTCGCCAAATAAGTTTAACTACTGGTAACCATGCTGATACTTATAGCACCCATGGTAACTTTATAGAAGATAAAAAATGAACATCACCTGCTCTTCAACTTGATTTTTCAAATGTATGTACTGTGTTGAGGAGGAATCTGTGAGGACCGTTGCAAACTCCAGATCCAGTCTAAATTCCAGCAATAACTGTGGTCCCTCTGCTGGGGTCTGGGTCACTGTTGCAAGCATTGTGGTGGACATTTTATGGCTTTTGGAAGTCATTGCAAGGCTTGTAGTCAATGTAGGACTTATGTATAATGGAGCATCACTGATGGTTTGTGCTGAAGAGTCTGTGGTTGCTGTAACAGGTATTGTCATTGGTGTAATGGGGTTCGCTGAGGATGCTGACATTGTAGGTTCTGTGCTCAAGGTAGCAGTGTTTGTGATTAATGCTGAAGACATTCTGGCTGAGGTTACAGGACTTGTTGTTGATACTGCTAAGTCTTGGGTTGATATTTTAGTTTCTGCTGTTTGTGTTTGGAAGTTTGTTGTTGATATTTCAGGGATTGAAGTCACTATATCAGAGTTTGTAGTTGATGATGGAAATTTGATATTTGATGTTGCAAGACTTGATTGGGATGTCACGTCATCAGAGACTAATACAGTTTGGCTTATGGTAGGTGTTGTCGGCCTTTGGGTCAGTGTTGCTGGGTTCCTAGTCTGTGTTGTCGGGATTTCAGTCACTGTTGCAATGTTTGTAGAGAAAGTAGCAGTGTTCTTGAGAGATGTTGACATACGGTTTTTGGTCACCATTTCAGTGTTGGTACTCAATGTTGCAGACTTTGTCATGGACGTTGTAGATGATGTTACAGGACTTAACATGGATGTGTCTGGGGGAGAGATTGCTGTTACAGGGTTTATAGTCAATGTTGCAGAATTTGTGGTCAATGTTTCAAGCTTTGTCGTTGATGTTACAGGGCTTCTTATTGATGATACAGAGGCTGTGGTTGATATTTTAGGTAGTGTCTTTGTGGTCATGGGGTTTGTGGCCGATGATTCAGGATTTGCAGTTCCTGTTGCAAAGCTTGTTGTGAACATTCCAGTTGTTTTAGTTGATTTTACAGAACTTGATTCAGATGTCATAGCATCAGAGACTGCTACAGTTGGGCTCTCTGCCAGTGTGGTAGAGCTTAGGGTCAGTGTTGTAGGGTTTGTGGTTGATGTCTGAGGGATATCGGTCGATGTGGGTTGGTAGATACTGAGCAATCCAGTGATTGTGGTTGATGTTCCAAGTCTTGTGTTTGATGATGCAGAGTCCATCATCAATGTTGTACTCTTTGTCATCAATGGTAAAAGGCTTGTGGTTGCTGTTGCATGTTGAGAAGTTCTTGTGGGGTTTGTCTTCAATGTTCCCAATTTTGTAGTTGTTTCATGTTGTGTAGTGACCTTTGCTGTTTCCTTGGTTGAGGTTACAAGAATCGATGGTGATGTGGTAGAGTCAGAGGTCAATGTTAATGGGCTTATATTTGACGTTGCAGGTTCTGTGCTCAAGGTAGCAGTTTTTGAAGTCAATGCTGAAGACATTCTGGCTGAGGTTACAGGACTTGTTGTTGATACTGCTAAGTCTTGGGTTGATATTTTAGTTTCTGCTGTTTGTGTTTGGAAGTTTGTTGTTGATATTTTAGGGATTGTAGTTGTTGGGTTCCTGGTTGATGATGGAATGTGTTTGTCCCAGGTTGACAGGATTGCAGTGTATGTTATGGGTGTTGTATTTGATGTTACTGGGTCTGTAATAAAACAATTTTTAAAAATTCAAATATTATTAAAAAATTGTTATTAAAAAATTTGTATAGCAGAGCAGATCAGGTTCTTCACAAATTATAATTAACTCATGACGTTTTACTATAGTACATTAGATTTTAAATGAAGTAATGAGTATGACCTTAAAGTGCAGACAGTCCACCTTAATTTGAGAGTATTTACATCCATATCGGATTATCCCTGTAGGAATAATGGCCCTTTTTATACATAGTCCCCCTTTTTAGGGGTGCAAATTTTTTGGACGGATTAATATAATCTGAAATAAATTCTTCATATTTTGTACTTTGTTACAAATTCTTTGTATTCGATGACTGCCTGATGTCTGCAATATATAGACATCACTAGATGCTGGATATCTTCTCTGGTGATGTTCTGCCAGGCCTGTACTGCAGCCGTCTTTCGTTCCTTTTTGTTTTTGTGACATTTTATTTTCGGTCTTGTTTTCAGCAAGTGAAACGTATCTTCAGTTGCACTCTGGATGAATTAATTTAGCCAATCAAGAACGTTCCACTTTTTCATCCTGAAAAACTCCTTATTTGCTTTAGCAGTATGTTAGGGATTATTATTCTGCTGCAAGGTGAAGTTCTGTCCAGTAACTTTCAGGAATTTGGTTGCATCTGAGCAGAGGTTTCTGTACACTTCAGAATTAATCTTGCTGCTGCCATCAGAAGTAGCACTATCCATGAAGTCAAGTGAACCAGTGTCAGTGGCAGGTGTACATGCCCAAGCCATAACACTCCACCATGTTTCACACATGGGGGGCTGCTTTGGATCACGAGCAGTTCCTTTCTTTGTCCACACATTCCTCTTTCCATCACTTTGGTACTAGTAATTATTTGTCTCATCTGTCCATAACTCCAGAACTCCACAGTTTAGAGCAAACTCTAACCTGACCTTTCTATTCTCTAGGCTTACCAGTGATTTGCATCTGTTACAATATGAATATGAACCCTCTGAGGTTATGCTGGTATGCTGGTCTTTTCTTTATGATAGTCTCTTACACATCTATGCCAACATCTTTGAGAGTGTGCTTGATAATTTCAATATTTCAATAATTTCAAAAATTCTTTCTCCTTATTGTATCAAACAGTTGACCTTTACACAGCCAATGTTTGAGTATGTCTCTGAACATTTTAAGCTGAATCCTTAGCCTCATGATGAACTGCTTTACTGGTATTTAGACTTAATTTATCCTCTTGTTGTGAGACAACAGCAACAGATTTCAAATGCAAATTCCACATCTAGAGCCAACTCTAGACTTTTTGTCAGCTTTCTTGTGAATGATGTAAAGACACACCGTTGGCCAAGAAACTGCTGAGCAGCCAATTGTCCGTTACTTTTTTCCCCTAAAATGGGGGGTTTTTGTATAAAAACAGCTGTAATTATATGGATCACCCAATATGGATTTAAATACCCTCAACTTAAAGCTGACAGTCTCATTGTTTTATTTCAAATCCAATGTACAGAGCCAAAACAACAAATAATGAAACACTTCACTGTATATCTATATTCAAATATTTTTGTCCACAAAACAGATATGATTTCAAAATATTTTATACAAATCTCAAATAGAAAAAAATAATTCTGAAGACAGTGATGCAACAGTCATGCAAATGTTTAGAGCGGCAGGCTACCATAGGGATCGTGTGTCCAAATTAAGGATTATAAAACAAACCATAATTGCTAAGGCCCCTGTTTTGTTGACAACATAAGCCCAAATGTGCCTGAGCACAAATTAAATTGCCAAACAAGTACCAAACAAGAAACAATTGACAAAGATTACATTTGAGACAAAGCTACCAATTCCACTTGTTCCCAAGTGCCAAAAATAGGATGTTTTAGATTTCACTAGAAAAGGCCCTTTATGTTTACACTAATTTAAGCCTTAAACAATAACAAGAATGAAAAAAAAAAAAAACATCTGTAGCACAGATACTTGTGTGGTGTTTTTGCAACAACTCTGGCTTTCTAGCTAATAGCTATTCGCTCAGAAAACACTGTTGCATTTACATTACATTACATTGCAGGCATGTAGCACAATTTTATTACTGTACTATACACAGATTATTACATTACTGTCACTCACCAGTTAGCAGTAAGAGGAGGAGGAGGATTGCCATCTTCAGCCTCATCCCCCTTCTTTATTCCCTGCATATTAGAATCAGTTCAGGCCATTAGGCTATAATATTCCATAATATTCACACACACACACACACACACGTACACACATGTGCATGCACACATACATTCACACACGCACGCATGCCTATTTCCCTGTCTCTCAGCCAGAAAAATTGATTCTAACCCTGATCAGGATATTGCATTGATTTTCTCCCATCTCAGCCATTTTACTTTTCAAGTGTTTTTTCTGGTGGCCTCAAAATGGCTTCCCTAGCCAGTTTCCTCCTTGGCTGGAAGCTAATTTCTTTAGTCACAGGCTTATCTAGGGAGGGCCTGGGTGGAATTAACCACTTGACACAATATCTAGTTGCTTTTTATACCGTTTTCCTGATTTGTGCCTGATTCCTGATTTGTCTGTTTTATTTGATAAAAAATGTAAATAAATAAATAAATAAATAAAAACAAGTTAAAATTTAGCTTGAATTTCACAACTCAGTGACCATATCTGTACCTAAAATAATGAAAGTATCCCTTAGCATATAGGCAAAATACTTGTATAATCAAGATAGCTCTTTATTTATCCATTCTGTTCAATTACATATAATAACAATTTTTTGTAAGAGCTGGTGAGGTTCAGAAATACTGCTAGCTGTGAGACAACACAATGCAAAAATCCTTTAAGGAGGTGATCACATCTGCAGCTGAGCTCTCTTTTCCGAATGTACACATGCCTGGTATTTGAAATGTCCTGCCACCCCCAGAACTGTGTTCACAACAGCAACAGGTACAGGAAGAGTTCATCTAATCATTAATTTTTTTTGCCATTGGTACCTGGCAAATCCAAAGGTTTTTAAAAAGGTGTTGTCCAGGAAAAATAGTTTAATTGAACGCTTTTGTGGCTCATTGCTGCCATCTGCTGTACATTGTGGTGATAAAAAAAAAAAAAAAAAATTCCACATATTTTGCAGTCTGTGGAATTTCAGAGCATTTCAAAAACAGCTCAGAAACTTGTTTTGAGTAAATTGAACAGACCCCTGAGTCATGCCATAAGGCATATGACAGGTAGCCACAATACTGCTGCCCTCCTCCTTCCCAAATCACTGCATAATTAAACATTGTATAATATATGATTCAGTAGCACATAAACCTCTTTGAAATGTTGTTTGTTTTGTCTTAAGTAATTATTATTATTATTATTATTATTATTATTATTACTACATTTTGTGTTCATCCATTTATGAATGAGAAATGTATCATCACATTTTCATTGTGATTAGGGTTGTTTTCTATTTGTGATTTTGGCAAATGGAGTGCATTTATTTAGCACATTTTCCAGTAACTACTGCACAAAGCGCTTTACAGTGAATGCCTCTCACGCACACAGATCCACGGGTCGGTGTCTTGCTCAAGGACACTTCGACACACCCAGAAGTCTGGGGATCAAGCCAACAACTCTCCAGTTGAGCTAATGCCGCCCTCATCCTCACTTGTTTCTGAATTCTACAAATAGGAAACTATGTATAAAAATGAACTGTAAATTCTACAAAACAAGTTCTAGTGATAACAAAAAAAATTTGTATAATACAAATTCAATACAGTTTATATGTTTCAGAACACAATCGAGGTCAGACAATGGGTAAAAGTTCAATATGAAAAAATACATAATTGCATTTCATTGGCACTTACCACACTTTGTTATCCACTTCAGATTGTTGTTCCAGCCAATAACGATGCATATAACAGAAATATAACGAGTCAACGAGGGACGTGCAAAGATTAAGCTATCCTCCGTAATGCTCCTCTGTGTTCTGCTTCAAAGGACTAATGGTCTTGTCTTTTGGGCGTGGATGTAGCGGAGGCAGTTCATGTACATTTCAGATATTTCGGATTTTTGCTGAGTTTTAAAGCCATAAGATTTGGGCGGTCTTGGGTGAGTTTTTCTTGTCAAAGTGCTGGTTATTTGTCATTGTGCCTGAGGCGGAGGAGCCCTTCATCTCACGCTTAACATTGCCACCTGTCACTTGCCAGATTCCTTTGTGGGCTGGTTAGTGCTCTGTAATAATGAAACTTATTATGATTATTATTACATTTCTTTTTTTCTTTTTCTTTTTGCAGTGGTGGGACTATTGGTATCAATGTGACCCATATAAATAGCTGACATTATTGGTTGTTTTAAAGGGAGTAATGTATGAAAATTTTATTAATTTTACAAATGAAAATGTTTATCGTTTATTTTTTTTATGACAATATTTTGTCCATGATGGTCATATTTTTGAAAGAACTTTATACACCAAATTTTAAACAGATTGATGCGGTGTGGACTGATCAAATAGAATTATGAATTAATTAAATATTTGAAAGCCACCAAAAGCCATCATATTTGCTGGCCCAATGCAAATTAATTGTCATAGGCCTCTGTATTTATTGAACATCCCCCATTTCTATCCAGTTTTGAATCACACTTTTCAGTGTTCATTGTCTGAACCTGTGAGTGCACAGCTCCGAGGCATGTTCTGTTCTCCGAAGCATATGATGTCAGCGGCCTTGTAACATGTTTTAAAATTATTTCACCTCAGTTGTCAAATTGTGCCTCTGCAGACACGAGCTGGGGGAAGACACTTTGTGTGCAGCTAAACAGGCGGACCTGTGGGCGATCGCTGGTCTGGTGCACGATGAGAATGAGGCGTCGCCCCTTCGGAACCCCGGGGTGATGTAACAGCCAACTGCCAACTGCCAACTGCCAACTGCCCTGCGAGGCTGCCGGCCCCAGTTGGGACTGGCACCATCTGAATTTGAAACCAAACCATGGATTAGCCACGTCTGAAACGAGGCGACTTGATTGATGTCAAAAACAAGGTCTTCAACAACCAATACAAAAACCTCCAGCAGAAGGCAGCGTAAGATTTTTTCTTTTTATTTTTTTTATTTTTTTAGTAGATTAAAAGCAAAAACCTCAAATTCCGCAAACATTCTGACCTAAAGGATGAAGTTTACTAACACAAGAAACTCATTCTTGGTGTAATGGAACAAAACTTGAAAAACAGGTGTTTCAAATCAGTGATTGCTGTTGAAGGCTAAATTATTTCCCCAATTTGTGGTGATTTCATGGCTTCAAAGCGAGTTGCTGCTTTGTCTTTTTTTTTTTTTTTTACAAATTCCAGAATGCTTTGCACAGTTTTCATTCCTTGGTAATTTGTTCAGCCTTGCGTTTGAGACCGGTTCCTACAGACATTTTGATTCAGTTTTAAAGAATCCCTATTCAATAGGTACACACAAGTCTAGGATGAGGCAGGCAATCTTTGTGAGTTTTGCCCAGTGATTGAGATGAGAATTCCGTAGGCAATGTGGAATTTCATTCCCCCGTACATAGGGAATCACATCTTGTGGTCCATCTAAGGAATTCATTATTGCTACTGCTAGGACACAGTCCCAACCTCTGTTTCTTTCTCTCTCTCTCTGTCTCTCACTCTCTCTGTCCCTGTTTTTCTCTCTTTGTCTCTCTCTCTCTCTCTGTCTGTCTCTCTTTGTCTCTCTCTCTGTCCCTCTGTGTTTTTCTCTTTGTCTCTCTCTCTCTCCCTAGTGCTGTTTCTATGTCAGTGATTTTGTTGCTCTGCTGTTTCAACATTCATCTGCATAGTTCAGACCCAATTTCAGTGACACTTCGTTCCCTAAATGTCACCAGATGTCGGAATGTCGTTCTGTGACATTGGGTTAAAAAAAGCCCTTTAAGCAGAGCCTGAGGATAAGCGCATTTTTGACAACTATCTTTTTTTCTCACGGCAATTTTCATTGCTTTCCCCCCCCCCCCCCCCCAAGACCAGTTTCTCCTACACTCCATTGGTGTTTTGTTAGATCAATTGCTGGCACGATGATAGTGGTGATAGTGATTCGGCAGTGACACAAACTGTCCCTGATGATGTCAATCTTGTCCAAAAAACACAATAACTTAACAAATCAGCATATGGGGAAACATTAGACAAAGAAAAAAATACTTATTGCGACTGCGTCTCTGAACAAGACGAGAAAGTGAGATTCAAAAACGGTCTTTTGGCCACCACGGTCTCATTCATCTTCTGAATGTAAGACGAGGCAAAAACTTTTCTATTGATATTTCCGTCAAGATTTTTAAGACAGTCAAAGAAAACACCTGCTTTTCTTACACTGTCAGGCTGTATGACATATCCAGTCCAGCTAGGAACAATTTTTTTAATGCTTCATTCCCCTCTTTTCTCCTATTTTGGAGTGCCCTGTGATGGTCAATTCAGAAGGGCCAAAGGGCTTTTTTTTCATTCCAGTCTACAAGTGAGTCTCCAAAATACGAGCAAGTAAGAAATTAAGACATGGAAACCAACAGAGTACATTTACAGACACCTGCACTGGAACAATCACCACTCACCAATTGGAGAACGGCTCATCTTTGAACGTGTTAACACTGACATCTAGTGGTCATCCAGTGCACTTGTAAAACTACCCAGCAAACAGCCCAGGTGGGCTGTTTATGGAATATTTAGGTTTGACAAGCGATGAAATTTAATTCTACCACCAATGTGAGAGGAGCAGCAGTATAGTTTCCTTTTTCTGGACTGCTCATAAAGCATAAAACCCGGGTTCAAGGAAAAGCTGTTCCATGCCAAGTGGGTGTGCAATCAGACTAATAGTGAAAAAAAGCCATAAGCAGCACTGGGGAGCAAAGGATTGCACTTAACACTGTCCATGTCCATTACTATAAACACAGAGGCCCTGAATCCCCTTGGTGTTTGTCAGTTTGACACTACCGAATGTGAAGGATTTTTCTTTTATAAGAATTATAAAATTATAATTTAAGGTAAATATTCATCCACAAAAGGGACATAAAATTGACTAAAAACTTGGTATTAATAGAGCATCTGCTGATGGCCAGATATGCAATCAACTGGCTGATTCAGATCTTAAGTCGATCAAGCAGTAGCACTTCTAGTAAGCAACACACAAAATGACAGTCTTATTAGCCAAACACTAGCTTATAATGTGTAATTCTGCACACTTATCTTCCAGCTGCTTCTCTCATGGCCCCATGGTAAATTATGAATAATAGATCAAATAGAATTTGTCTTGTCTCCTCGAACAACCCCATACAAAACAGTACAGTGCTTTCACTCATTTTTTATTGGAAAATAAATTCACCATCTGGAAAAAAAAAAGTAAGCTAATTCAAGAGCATAAACTACTCCCGTCCGATTTTGTTTTTTTTTTTGAGTTATGTGAACAACTCATTGTTCTTATTTCCGTACAACAGATGTGAACGCCAAAAAACTGTTTTAAAATCATGTTAGAACTAGCATAGATGTTATATAATCGAATGCTACGATACGGAAGTTGCAGAGTTTGATACCCGCGGAGAGATCCCCATTTTTATAAGCTCTCAAATTAGAGGTGAGGGGTACAGGGGGAAAACCATGGTGTCCAAGAGTCACGTGAGGCATGCTGATCCATGAGGTCATGAGTTAGCTGACACACCTATGAAGTGCACTGCCCCACCCACCAGTGTATGCACTGCACCAGGTGGAGTGCTCATGCATATTATATGCACAGTGGTCAAGTCACAGTGCTTATGACTTGATTTTAGGAATCACAATGGAAAGCATAAGTCTGTCCACTCAGGAGTTCTTAAATGTCAAACGTCTACGTACGGTGTTGATATAATCTTTGGAGAATAGCCTGTAGAACCTACAGTGAACAACATGTAATTATCTGGGACATTTTGTACAGAATTTTATTGTCACTTTGTCAACTTTTGACTTCAGGCTGACAAGATTATCCTAATGAGCATGTGTGTGCCTGAACATAAATGGCAGAAACTCAATTAAATCAGGTTACAGGCCTGGGTTCCTGTATCTGAAATTACCCCATATACATTCCTGGGGTAATAACATAGTTCTGAGGTTTCCCTCAGTTGCCACCGGAAAGCTGAAGATAATCGGGGCCAACTGTAAAGATCTTAGAAGCTTTTAATACCTTGGCTTTAGGCCACAGAGCCGAACGGGATAAGGAACAGCCATTGCAGGGTTAAACACAGTTCAGCAGCCGCTGAACATGCTAATGTCTCTGACTCCCGACTTCACGCCTTTGAGGACATACCACGGCCTACACTCAGACAGGTCAAGTGTGTGTACGCTGCACCGTGAACCCAGGACAGCAGCACAAGAGGTGAATGCAAAAAATGCACTACAAAAGGAATCTCCCGCTTAGCACTTCTCCCACCGCCGGGAGGCATAAAGTCTGTCGTTTCTGGGTCTACTCCCCCTCCCACCTGACCTCTCTCTGCTTTAGCCATGTCTTCTGCACAAGCCTTGGGGCCCTTCAGAAGCGTGCTTTTGTGAGCTCAAATGACCCCGTTTCAGGGGTCTCTACTGAATACATGCTTGTGGGTTTCCTGAGAAAAATACATTTAATATTATGTTTAACTCCGACAGTGTTACAGTGTTTCTCAGGAGGGAGTGACTCTTTCCCTCTCTCTCTGTGTGGCGTACTGTTTCAGCGCCCGTTTCGGGGGGACGAGGGTGTTGCTCAGTCCCACCCTCCTCTTCCTCCCCGGCCCCCCCTCGGGGTCAGTATCCTGATCCGGATGGGGTTGGGAGGGGAAGGGCGCGTTGCGGTCACGGCGACGGTCTGGGGTCGCGTGCGAGGCGGCCGAGTCGCCGCGCTGGTTGCCGCCGCCGCCGGCGCCGCCAGCGACGTCGTGGTGGTGGTCCGCGCCGGGGCCCCGCCCCTCGGCGACGGGGGGGGCGGCGGTCTGCAGGTCGCTGTCGTGGGCGAACTTGCAGCCGATCCCGAAGCGGCAGCGCCCGTCCCGCCGGTAGGAGATGCACATCTTGCGGCCGCCGATCTGGGAGGGGCGCGGCTCCAGGGTGAGCGGGACGTGCTTCCGCAGCACGTTCAGGTGCTCCTCCGCCCGCTGGCGGAAGGGGTTGGCGAACACGCTGCTGCCGGACGGGAGCCCGGCGGCGGGCAGCCCCGGGGCGCCGAGCGGAGGCGGGGGCAGCTTGTGGGCGAGGGTACGGGGGTCGGGGGGCGCGGCGGCGACGACGCGAGGCGCGGGTTCTGCCGCTGGAGTCCTCGGGGCGTCTTGTTCTCCTTGCTCGGGCTCGGAGTCCGACTCACTCGACCCACATGCTGACTCCAGCAACAAATTCCTGCCCTTGCTGTCCTCTGCTCCTCCCCTTCCGCTCCCATCCCCAACTCCATCCTCTGACCTGGATGGAGTACAGAGAACATGAGCTGGTAAGAATGAATGCTTCACACATTCCCATGATAATTGGTATCTATGCATCTGAACACATTTATGCTGTCCTGACTGTAAAAAAATCATCGCATATAAGGACTTTTAATTCTACCCCAGAATCCAGTCCTGGAAGGCTGCAGTGTCTGCTGGGTTTTGGTGCAATTCAGCAATTGAGCGCTTAATTTAAGTCATTAATTGGATAAAGAATTAGAATACCATGTTTTGAATGCCAAAACTGGCTGCTGGTTCAAAGGAAACGACGAAAGTCTGCACACACTCCCAGCCGTCCTCCAGGACTTAAGTTTTAGATCCATATAGTGAATAATTTTGGCACGTAACTAGGCTCAGAAGTCAGTGTGAGGTCCCATAACGCGACGGTTCTCAAACTCGATCCAGGGACCTCGTCCTGTGCACAGAAAGATTCATCCTCTTAAGTTGTCATACCTGGCTAGTTTACCTGCTGGTGTTTTAGATCTCGATAGCCAAAGACCTCTTGAGCAGTTAGCTACCTTGTTAGCCAAGTCTTGTTATGACAGAGAGCAAGCAATACGGCAAACTTAGACGTTTACCCACTGGGCTCGTTTTACTTACTAAGTTGGAGTTGGAGTGACGTTAGTAGCCTACTTTTCCATCTTTTTATAACTGAATTAAATATAGCTTTCTAGCTATGCAGCTTGCAGTGTCACTTACATTTCTTTAATGTTGGCTTCGTCTCCCTCTGCATCGCTGTCGGAATCGGAAGAGAGACCATATCCAACCAGAGAACTTCTGTTAGCCGACATCATGAAAAGGAGACGGTTGGCTCTTATCCTTCTCCTTGACGCTTGTTGTGTGCAATAGGTACAAATGTTTTAAAGGGACCCTAAATGGCACGGGGAAAACTGTCCGGCTACTGTTGGTCATATGGTAAAATACGCTTAATTTGCTCTGCACGGATACAATTTTGGAGCCAAAATGGCGCATATGACGCTTGACATCAGATGCGATTCACTGTATTGTGTGAGGTGATGCCACTCCTTGTTTCGGAGTGGTATTGCAACTTGAATGAAAGGTCACAGCACAGACCAAAGATAGAAAAGGTCACTGATAATTCTGTTTCTAATAGAATGAACAGCTTGTACGGACACATCAGTCCTGCACAAAAGAGAAATGCAGTTTGTGAGTTCAGTCTCAAACCCTGGAAATACTGCCATGTCTGTCTGTGATGTGAAATTTAACATTTTCGGTTTCCTGGTGTTAGTCTAAAAAAAAAAGTACCTGTCCGAAATCTCGTCAATTTGAATTGCATCAGCAGTTTACAAGGATTCACACATGCACACACAATCTGCTGGATATGCTTTCATTCTCCATGGCTTCATCATAGTCAATAACAACAGCATGTGATATGTAGGCTATACATATTTATGCATATATATATATATATATATTCACCGATTAAAAAAAACAAAAACAATTCATAGTTGTTTTGACATCCTTGTTTTCCTTGTACAATTCTGACAGAAAACATAATGTCCTGGTTATTCTTAACCAGTTGTCAATATGTCCTTTGCTGTAACCTGACTGACTGGCCTGGTCGGACTGGTAATTGGAATGGCAGGTATGCCATCGGCCCAATTATGCCTTGGCAGGGCGTACTAAATACCTTGTGCCCAGCGGAGCGTTGATTGAGCACAATTCATTTGCATGTCAGCGGGGAAATAAAATAAGACATAAATATACAATAAAAATAATGAGTGAATGCAATGTGACAGCACAGGAAAATCCTCCATACCTATTATGGGCTTTTGCATATTTCCAAGTTTAGGATACTTTAGAACAGCCAACCAAAAATATCCCAGACAGGATTTCATTTTACCATTTTAACGTCATTGAGTTTGCATTTTTTAGAGCATACAGTGTCAGAATATGATCTACATAACTCCTTCACGTTTGCATTGCATTTAGGTGATATCACATTTATGTATTTTAAACGTATCATCACTTGTAATTATAGATTAATGATCCCCTTTACCATAGAATTGAATGGACATATTAAGGTTAACCAAGGCAAATGTAAACGTGAAATTTGAACACCTTTTCCCCTAGCAATTTGGAGATCACTTCCTTCTTACACCGTCAGCTTTACTTGTATATCAGTATCTCAGCCTCAGAGATCAGTGACAGTAAGTTAACCAGTGACTACCGCCCTGTTAACGGAAGGCCCACAAAACAGTCTGACATTCCAGCTTCGTCAGGTTTTTAGCATACTGACGACGTTGACAGTTGTGTACAGGTTTAAATTATCGGCAGTCATCACATTCCTGTAGCGGAATAAAGTCCCGGGACAGAGAGGGAGAATTGGCTATTTTAACGCGCGCACACATTCCGCTATACGTGACTCATCTGTAGCCAATGGGTTACGTTGTGATGTAACAGATTCGTCTAATCCATCTGTTGTGAGCCTGTTACACGCGCTGCACGAATCCACTGTCTAAAATAAATAATGGTGATGTATGCTCGTAAATAATGGTACAGTTGAAGTACATTTTTGTTATTCAAGGAACACATTTCCCAAATGTACACCGAAAGTGCAATAATCTTATATTTGGGCACTAATAAGTAGGCTACCTTTTACAAGCATTGCTCCCTAGTGGTACAATTGTATGTACCTATTGGGTACCACTCCATTGACAAGTGTTTTAAAGGACCTTTTCGTATATTTTTTTTCAGACAGTGTAACGGCAAGACCTGTAATAAGAATATATATCCGTTTATTACAAATTGTTATTATCTAAAATTATTTCCTATTTGGTTGCCTGGATAGTCGTTTACCTTTGATAGTTCAAACATTCTCTCATTTAAAAGAACGTTCGTCCAAGTTAGGTTTTCTCGAAGGCAAATGAATTGCGGTCACATGTAGTCCCTCCCCTTGGTCCGCCCTCTGTTTCCCGTTACGTTCCAGTAGCCAGGAATTCTCTCTGTTAAAGGGGGAGGAGAGGGAGAGAAATTCTATATCGTCATTTAATATCGAAGAGGGCAAAGCGCGTGAAAGTTAAAACGCCACTTTTTAAGCCGAAACATACAGACGCAGCAGTGCGCCCATTGAGTTTTTTGGCGAACCACCCCTTCCTTTTTAAATACGCAAAAACTGAAGAAGGGGAAACATAACAGGAGAAACATAGAGAAACTTTTTAATTGATTGGTTTAATCTACTTTTCCATTCCATCTGTTGCCATCAGCTGGTCGGGCTTCCCACAGCACCTCTTGCTTCAACTCTTCCTACCACGGGCCTTAGTGCACCATGGCCGGAGCTGGTGCGGGTGCCAGGCCGGGCTCTGTGCGCTCCAGGATGGGTAAAGCTGCCGCGCTGGCCCGGTTGCTGAACCGGGATTGCACTCGCCTGCTGGAACTATATGTGAGTAATGTCTCATGGATACTAGCCTCTGTTAGGAAGTACCTTCTAAAAACAGATGTTTCGGTAAAAAAATAATAGCCTTTCATGTCAGTAAATGTCAGTACACAGTACCGTGAATACATATTGTACGGACAGGATTCCCCGTACTTTTCGCTCAAACCACGGATCTAGGATCAGTAACCTAACACAAACCCGTATCAAAACCATCAGGATGGAACCGACCCAGAGTTAGTACATTGGTCCTGAATTTCTTGGCAACACACCTGGCTAAGTTATCATTAATGAAAAAAGATCAGGTATGACAAGGCACATACTCATGCTTTTTCCTATGTATTTATTTATTTATGTATGTGTGTATTTATTTATTTGTTTATTTAATTTATATTTACTTATGTATTTACTTATTTCGGCGTTCTGAGGCATATTACCAAAAATATTTAAAACATCTGTGTGTGTGTGTTTCTTGTGTTCGTGCGCTTGTGTGTTTGTTGTTTAAGAATATTGAACAATCTAATACTTTCATGTTGCAACGTGCTAATAGAGCAACATGAATTGAATGAGAGGGAACAGTTGGTGGAAAAAAGTGCCTAGAGGGCAGCAGGGGAGAGGAATGTGGAAGCTTTCCGGGGGGGCGAGAGGTGGGTGTGTAGGAATGAAAGGGGAGGGGCCTATCACTTGCGTCAGTTTCAGAAGGGGCAGCGGCGCTCACCTCTGACGACTGGCACCGAAGCATTGCCAAACTGGCTGGCTTCATAAAACTTTCAAACCGCTCCCCCTGATCACTTGTCCCAGCAAGCTCTAACAGCACTATCCTCATTGTCCACTTTTGAATAAAAGAAGACTTTGCGTCGACACTAATCCACGCCACAATCAGCTTCTGTGTATTTCAGGCCTATCCCCTTTCTTTTTGCGGGGGGGGGGGACAGACCCCCCTCCCCGCTCTGACTGTTGCTACCTCACTGCAGTATCCCTGTAAAGACATCTTCAGGCTTTTGTGAGCCTTTTGTGATCCAGGGACCCCCACTCGGGCTCAAAGGTATTCAGGAGACGCCCCATCATAAGTTTAAAAGAGTTATAAAAAAAATAAATAAATAAAAAAAGGTATACTATAAACAGTGCATATCAAGTCTGGTGAGGGACACCCTGCAGTACCTTCAAAGACCCCCAGGGGTTCGTGGACTCTCCATTGAAAACCCAGGCTGTAATAGACAACTAATTAGTTTAGTTTAGTTTACAGGCATTTAGCAGACGCTCTTAACCAGAGCGACTTACATTTTTATGCAGTTATACCGCTGGATATATACTGGAGCAATTACCCTGGCACAGACTTGCAATGTGAAGGACATATGGCTCAGCCTGCCCAAGTGTCTTCACCAGCTGAGCCACCCTGGAGCTCAGAAACAGCTCTTTTTCACGTCTCTTTTTCAAGGTTGTGAAGCACGCTGCTTTTGAAAATGGCGTTCCCCGATTGATCTAACAGTCGCTTCACCGAGTAATTTACCGTATGTATTGACAGGCTGGTAGGACGTTTGCTGCATCAAATTGTGAATGGCAACTGGTTTCTACAGAGTGCAACACTTTTGAATGATGATAAAGTGTTAAGTGCAACGTGGCAATATGTAATGGCATTGACCCCCTGCTATTTGTCTGACCTCTGTTAAAAACTGAATTTTTCAATTTAGATTTCTTTACTATATACTCTATTTCTATTATTCCCCTTATCCTCTGTCTGTCCAAATTCGCCCAGGTATTTTTCCTAAGGCACCATGAAAACCACCTATAATTAAGTCTGAGAACACAGGGCATGGCAGGCTTTTATAAAAAAGGTGAAAACCCCTTCTTTCTCTCTCTCTCTCTCTCTCTCTCTCTCTCTCTCTCTCCCTCTCTCCCTCTCTCCCCCCGTCTCTCCCCCTCTCTTTCCTCTTCCCTACCCCAGAGAGAGAGAGAAGGCTTCTCGCCTGACCTGTCCCTGGAGAAGGGTCGCATTGTGGCCCTCGTGCTGTCCGCCCCCCACCTCTCCGCCAACGAGAGGGTGTGGCTCCTGCACTCCGCCCTGCACCAGTGCCTCAGGCTCTTTGAGCGCGTGATTGGCTGGGAGATAGAGCAGGGCTTCGGGGGCGAGGGCGAGTACGAGAGGGTGCGGAGCACGGTGAAGGACAGGCTGGGCCACCTGCTCCAGAGCACCAAGAACCTCCTGGCGGAGACGGAGGGAATTACACCACTGACCCCTGACCCAAACAACCCAGAGGTAAAGAAAAACAGTGGCTCAGCTTTTACAGCACAGGGCATGAGATTGTAATGTGATGACCTTGCATCTTAATGTTTCAGCTACCTGGGTCTGCCCACAGTCTGTGGATTGTAACCAAAACAAAGAGTATTTTACCATATTAATAAAAATGATAAGGGCACACTTTAAAGACTTAAGGTTCGGGTTTTAAAAATAATGACTTGGAATTTTAGCTTAGAAGTGAACCATCAACCGAAGTGCTGAATTCCATTCAACATTAAGATTCATTTTTAAATAAAAAGCAGACCATTACAAGTTGATTCCATCATTTTTAGCCGTTATAGTGGCCCCAGTGGCCTCCGCTTGATGGGATCAGGATTTTGGAGTGATGTCACTGCTGCCAACAGTTGTTGTCTTTGATATAAATTTCATTTTTTTTTACCTGTCTCCCCCATCCCCCTCTGTCTTCCACTTTCCCTTCCAACCTTGCCCTCTCCCTCTCCTTCCTCTTTGTTTTGTCCCCACTCTACCTCTTCTTCCTTTTCTATTTCTCTCTCATGTGCTCTCTGCTGTTTCTCTCCTCTTTTTTAATTCCTATTATTCGGTCTTTCTCTCTTGGTCATGCCCCTCTTTCCCACTGGCTCTCTTTCCCTCTCTCTACATCCCTTTCTTCTCTCCCCCCCCCCCCAGGAGACAGATGGGTTGGAAAAAGGTGGCATATTTGAGGCGAAGCTCTGGACTTTCCGGGTCCTACAGGAGCTGATCCACTGGACCCAGTCCGCCGCCCAGACTCTGCACTCAGTGCAGTCAGAGAGAGAGAAGGAAAGAGGGAGAACTACTGTGAGAAAGGGAAAGAGGGACAAAGGAGAAGTGCAGAGCTGAGAGAAAATAAGGGCAGAGAAAAGGAGAGAGAGAAAGATAGATGATATGCAGGTGAAGGGAAGGAGTGCAGAGCTGAGAAAGAGAGGGAGAGGGAGAGAAGAGGAGGGCGAACGAAAAGTTGGATTATAGGATGTGCAGAAAGGGAACGAGTGAACCAGAGTAATGTAACTATATGCAGATAACAATTCATTTAGAAATAGACTCGAAAGTAACACAGGAAGTGTGAAGAGTTCTTTCTTTAAAAAGTAACAGGGTTTATTACCCTTTTTCATTAGCAAGTGTGATTTATGATGATTGTATGGGCTGCTAACCTGCTGAATTGAAAGACTGGTGCCCTGGTAAACACCATGACCCATCCAGTCCCCGTCTTTGCAAACACTTTCATGATTTTATTTTCAGGTGAATTGTAATTTAATCCAAGATCTGAACTATAATTATGTTGCCTTTTTAGCTCTAACCCACTCAAGTACAAAAACTAACTTTATTTTGAGGTGATGACGTGTCACATTGTTGTGTTAGAATAGTGTTGGCTATAAAAAGAAATGAAAACAGGGAATAACAATGACAAACGGTTTCCATTCTGTAGTCCATTCTGTACTTTTGCGAAGATCCTGCAAAGACTTGAGTGTTGTGGCTAAAACGTTATTGGTTCCAACGCTCCTTTATTCTTTCAACAGGGGGGAAAGGATGTAATAAATGTTAAAATGGTGGAACGGTTTGAGGGACTGGGGAAAAAATACATGCGATTGGAGGATTTGAGGGGAAAAACACTCCTGACTAATGAGCTGAAAGTTTTATTTTGATTTTTGTTTGTATTTTTATCGCATTGGTGTGCGATGGAGTTAGGGTATTTAATGTAAGTTTGTATGAGGGCAAATTTGAAATGAAAATTGATTTTTGTGTGTGTGTGTGTGTGCGTGCGCGCACACGCATGTGTATGTGTGTGTGAGAGAGAGAGAGAAGGAGAGAAAAAGAGAGAAACTTGCTTGGTTGTGTATGATATGAGGGTGTGAGATATGTGGAAAGATGGTTGTCGGGGGGAAAGCCTGATGTTAATATTAGGAAATGGGGAAAGAGATGTGTGGATATGTGCAGCAGGACCAAACCGTATGCATGCATGAAATGGAGGACAGAGCCTGTAAGACTGCATGTTTGTGCTGTGTTAAGAGTGACAGAGGGAGTAAGAAGGGTTAAGGGAGGGACGAGTGTGAGAGAGAGAGAAAGAGAGAGAGAGTGCATGTGTGTGTGTGTCTGCTGGTGTATGTGCATGTGTGTGTGTGTGTGTGCATTTGTGACAGGTAAACAGGATGTAGGTATGTGTGTGAGTGTGCATGTGCATATGTGATGTGTAAGCAGGGGGCGTGTGTGCACGTGCATATATGATGGGTAAGCAGGGTGTGTGTGTGTATGTGTGTTCACGCATATGTGATGGCTAAGCAGGATGTGTGTGTGTGTGTGCGCGCATATGTGATGGGTAAGTAGGGTGTGTGTGTGTCTGTGTGCGCATGAATATGTGATGGGTAAGCAGGAAATGTGTGTGTGTGTGGGTGTGTGTGTGCGCATATGTGTTTGGTAAGCAGGATGTGTGTGTGCGTGTGAGTGCACATGTGTGTTTGGTAAGCAGGATATGTGTGTGTGTGTGTGCATGCGTGTGTGTACGCGCATATGTGTTGGGCATGCGGGGTGTGTGTGTGTGTGTGTGTACGTGCATATGTGTTGAGCAAGCAGGATGTGTGTGTGTGTGTGCGCGCGCGCGCGTGCGTGCACATACGAGGAGGTGTGAAGGATGGTGAGGGAAAGTGTGTGTATGCCTGTGAGAGAGAACGAGGAGGAGGGTGGGTGTGTGTGTGAGACAGTAGGAGAGGTAGTACGTGTCTGTGTGCATAAGAGAGAGAGGGAGGGGGAGGGAAGGAGACAGTGTGTCTAAGCATATGTGTGTGTGCGTGCGTATGTGTGAGGGGGGAGGGTGTGTGTGTGTGTGTGTGTGCGCGTGTGCGTGTGTGTGCGTGTGTGTGAGTGTGTGTGTGTGAGGGAGGGAGGGAGGAGAGGAAGTCTGTGCTGCATGAGAGGTTTTGTGTGTGTGTTTGTGAGACAGAAACCACTGAATACTGTGTGGGTAGTCTGATGCATCTATGGTTGCATGCATGCATGCAGTCATATGACTAGCCACTGCTGTTGGTATTTTATTATACACTTCCAACATTAAATGTATTACTGTATTAGTACAATATTACTGTGTTTAATAACAAAAATGTAATAAATTATTGTTTTTGTCACTCAAAATGCTGTGTCCGTGACCAACTATTTAATCATTCTAGCCTTTTTGGACCTACTTAGAGGATGAAAAGGATGAAATCTTTGTTTAGATCGACGTATATATTCTCCACGTCGACCCCGTGTGGTTATTTACTGTAAGTACATGTGAACACTGCACAGAATATGCAGCAGAGGGCAGTGGTAAGAACGCTACTCAAACTTATTTGCACAGTATTTAATACGCCTTACGCCTATATATGACAAATTGCAGCGACTATAAATGCGAATGCATTTCACATAATCTTAATGCTGCTAAGTAGTTCTGTTGAAATTTAGATGCCCTATGTAACTCCATAACGCGAATATCATCCCTTTCTCAACTATGCCGAGAAACAGTTTTTCCTCTCCCTTCAGACGATACCATACGCTCACAAAATAGGGGGTTACAACATCAAACATTATATAAAACACCATTATTTAACCCCAAACTCACACAAACATATGATCATAATGCTATAATGATCTTTTAATTTATTATTATTGCATATCTGGTTCGTTTGTGGCTGATGCCCTGTCTTTTTTTAGAGCTTTTGGATCTCTTTTCGCCCTTGCTCTGGGGGAATAGTAGCAGCTAGAATAACCTCTGTTAAAGCTAGCAGAGTGAGCGGAGTGCGACAGTGCACGGTAGAAGCAGCGATTGCTATCCGGAACATGGCGGAGACCGTGCGCTCGCTGTTTGACTATCGGGAGCCTCCGACGCTGGACAGCGATGGAGAAGGAAGCAAACCGCCACCGCCGCGCGGGTGAGGGGCCAGGCATTTCGGGCTACGGACATGACTGTGTGTGCTTGTGTTTGATAGCAAGTGGGAAAGTGTGAGTGCGTGTGTGTCCCGTCATCCGAAATGTGGACACAGATTGCTCGCAAAATATCTGTTTATTGCTTGATTTCCAAATGTATACATGCAAACTTCTCTTTTTGTGGCAGTGCGTGTACAGGTAGTTATAGGTAGACCCTACGCATGGGTACCTGCCAAAGTAGCTAAATTATGTTTTACTAGCTCTGTTTTGTCGCCACAGCTGGCTGTGCTTGCTAGTTTGCGAGATAGTCAGTACTTTTTGACTGCAGGTGGTGAAGTAGAGATGGCAAAGATTGCCAGCCAACAAACTAAAGTCATGAATTTATGTACTGTAATTAGCTGTACACTGTCTCTTCTATACTGTGCGTGATGAGGGATTGTGTGTGCGATAGAGGGGGAGAGAGCGTGAGAGAAAAAAACGGGTTAAGAGTGTGTGCGAAGGGGGAGGGAGAGAACGAGCGTATGCGTGACAGAGACAGACACTGTGTGTGTGTGTGTGTGTGTGTATGTGTGTGTGACAAAGAGGGA